>NC_056729.1:606783309-607120809 GCF_019279795.1 Protopterus annectens | reverse complement strand
TCACTGGGGTGATTCCCCTGTAGGAACAAGCTGCGCAGGAAGTTGAATTCTATTTGCAAAGTTATGTCATTGCTTACTAGGTGAGAAAGCATTATGAATTGACCTCTCACAATTTTAGATTTCATAAAGTGATGGTGCTTGCTTCTAAAGTTTAAAAAGTTGTTCCTGTATGTTTTTTTATGAAAGACACTGGACTTGAAGCTAAATGTGCTTGTGTTGAAAATTATTTCTGTGTCTAGGAATTAAATCTTAGTCCCAATGCCTGAAACAGTGAATTCCAAGAACTGAATGCTATCAAAGAGGTCTTGGATGAAGCTGTGCAGTTCAGCCCCTGAGCCCTGCCAGATGAAAAATATATCCTCCATATAACGGCGATACAGTCTGGTCTTTTGGGAACCTGGTAGCTGCACTAGTGTACTAGATTGCCAGGCACTGAGGACTAAATTTAGCATAGCTGGGGGCCATTTCTGACCCCATGGCAACCCCTTCAACTTGTTGATAGATTCTCCTGTTGTAGTGAAAGAAATTGTTGTAAAGTACAGCTTCTATGAGACTGCAGATGGTGTTAATTTTGGTCTAGGTGAACCTGGTGTGTTTCAGGAGAAAATTTCTTGTAAGCAGTAATCCTTCTAAGTGGGAAATGACTGTATAAAGGGACTCAATGTTTAGTGTTATCAACATGTGGTCACTGGCTGTAAGTTCTAACAAGAATAGTTCATGTAAGAAAGCCCATGGGTCTCTGAGATAAAAGGGGGTAGACTGTACTAAAGGGTTAAGTATGATATGTACGCAGCTATTTTCTCTGTTTTTTTTTTTTTATTGGAGATGTTGTGTCGGAAGGGGGGATCTTTGGTATCCTTGTGCATTTTGGGAATGCCAAATAGTTTAGCAAGATTAGGGTTTGGTACAGACAAGTATAACACATCATCTAAAGACAAGATATTACTTGGTTCAAGGTTATTCAGTAACTTATCAATGTTATTAAACTGTTCGGTGATAAACACAAGATCAGCTACTCTGTAGAAGTCATTATTAATCAAAGCAGCATCAATTTTAGCTATGTAACTGTCTTGTTCCATTATTACTAACCAGGTGCCTTTGCCCACCTTCATTATGCCCAGGATTTTGTCTTTGCTAAGGTGATGAAGTGCTGAGTGCTCGGCTGGTGATAGGTTGTACCATTTGTACCAGCTGTGGCCACTGAGTAGCTCTCATAGATCCCAGTCACATACTTTGAGAAAAATATCAAGCATATTATGGAGAGCCAGGATGTATACACTTCTCCATCTGAGGGTGACAGTGGTGTTAGGGTCTTGGGACTCACTGGTATCTTTAATAAAAAATAACTGCTATATAGCCCAAGGTAATGGTTGAAAAGGTTGCCTGGACCAGCCCACTCAGTAAGTTAACAACATAATGAACTATCTATCTAACTAAACTAACTAAAATTAAGTAAGTAACTTAGTAAATAAATAAACAACTTAGCCATCCTGCAGGAAGGTGTGTCTCAAATAAATAACTGGTGCCAAAATCATGGCCTGAAGCTAAATGTTAAAAATGCATTATAGTATCTTTTGGGAAGTCATCTACCCCAGGGAATTACCACATTGAGAATACACCCCTAAGAGCTGAACCAATCGTTTGGAACTTGGCAAATTATGTGGAAAATGACACGACTTTTGAAAAACATATGTCTATTCTTGTAAGAAAACCTTTTTATATTACACAGCTTCTAAACAAAGGGATTTAGTCTAGCTCTAGGAATGTCGTTGTCCCCTTTACTCAGCCTTCATTAGGCCAGTCATTGAATATAATGCCCCCTTTGGCATGTATTTGTCCAAACACATGTAACAACTGGAATGCCCACAGAGATACCTTATTAAAAGGATACAAGACACAAACAACATGTCCTACATGGACTGAATCAATGTCTGGTCACTGTACTCAGTATCCTAAAGACTTCTAAGAAGTGACCTGTGTCTGGCATACAAGGAACCCTCTGACCCATTACTGATGGATTTACTGCCCTTCAGCAAGTGAAATGGCATCATAAATATTCAGTCTAGTGATCTAAGCCTCTTCTGTAACACCAAAAGAATGGTTTGGAGACACAGGCATATTTTGCAGTGGATATAGCTGCTGTGAAACAGACCCCTCATCCATATAACACAAAGTGCATCGCAGTCCATTTTCAAGTGCAACTTAGAACTATGGATGGGAAACTGAAAATTTATACCAGGACTGCGCCCTGTAATACTAATGGGCAGAGAGGACTCTTAAATGCTTTATCCCATACATGGGGTCTCCTCCAATTATCTATGGTATGATCCAGTTATTTGTCATTAGGGGTAATATGGAATAATTGACCACTGGATGAGTAAAGCCAGTCTATGACCAAATGGGATAGGTTATTTTGAGCACAAAAAGGGAGACTAGCTAGGCTTAAAATGGCCCGCAAGGGTGGCTAGACTATTATTTACTTATGAACCTAAACATATAGATACATAACTGCATTTTCCAGATCTGTGAGTTTCTTTGCAAGCTTAAAAATATTTGAGATGAACAGCATTCCAGTAATAAATCAATTCTTTTTTAATTTGTTACTTATAATGCACTTTTTATGGATTCTATTTAATTATTAAATGAATTACCGAGTTTAGGCTGGCATGCATGCATGCATTTATTATCAAAGAAACTGGTAGAAAGCCATGGCTACAGCATCAGATTACAGTAACTGCAGATGCACAAAAGTAAGGGTAAACCATCTAAAACTAAAACACTTCATTGGGTAAAATGTCTCTTCCCCTTCAGTAAATGTTAACATAACACATGTCAATAAAAACAGGCAGTTATGTTTAAATATTCTACCAACTAAAAGGTAAAACATGACCACAGTTTTCTGTGTTCCTGACATGGATCCTAAGATTCACTTCTCAAGCTTTGCCCTTGAGGTGAATTTCTTTGCATCCATGTCTTGAACACATAATAAAATGGTTATGATAGGGACTCAATCATAATCCTCTGTATTAAAGAACACTATTCCCTGCAGTATTAGTTGCTGAATCATGCTTTGGGAAACTTGCAAACTGGCTAAAGGACAGAACCCACAGGGTTAGAGTTGCTGGCGCCATGTCAGACTCCAAGCCGGTCACAAGTGGTGTCCCACAGGGCTCAGTCCTTGGCCCCCTGTTGTTCAGCATCTACGTCTCAGAAGTACAGGCAAACATAGGAGGACTATGGCTGACAAAGTTTGCAGATGACTGCAAACTGGGCGCCATAGTGGAAAGTACATCGGACACAGATATCCTTCAGAGGGGTCTCACGGAAACTGATAGCTGGTGCCAGAGACATGGCCTGAAGTTAAATGCCAAAAAATGTATAGTCATACCCTTCGGGAAAAACAAGGTAACCCCAAGCTACCATATAGGTGGCAATCCATTAAGTACAGAAGAGGTTATCAGGGACCTGGGGACCCAGGTTGACAGTGGCCTTTCTTTTGACACTCACATTGCTAAAGTGGTTAGAAAGACCTTCTACATTGCCCACCTGATCATGAAGGGATTTCACATCCAGATCAAGTGAGGTCATTGTTACCCTGTACTCTTCATTTATCAGACCAATGATCGAGTACAATGCCCCATTCGGGATGTATCTCACCCGACACCTGCAGCAATTGGAGAGACCCCAAAAGTTCCTCACCAAAAGGATAAAGGGACTCCAAAATCTGTCATATGCTGCCAGACTGAAGAAACTCCAGCTCTATTCAGTCGCATACCGCCTGCTCAAAGGTGACCTGTGCCTGACATACAAGGCCATGTCCAACCCGGAATTAATGGACATGCTCCACCTCAAAAAATCCAAATCTATTAGATCCACTAGTGCAAGCAACTTAAACCTTAGCACGGATATAAATAGGACATGCTGGAGGGATAGATTTGTCACCCAGAGACTCCCTATGCTGTGGAATAAAATCCCAGTCCATGTGAGGCAGGGCACCTCGCTGGCTCTGTTCAAGAGAAATCTTGACCGGTGGATGGGAGATCGTAGGTTTACCCCGGGAATCATCTCTGTGTCATTGCTGGACAGAGGCACAACAAACTAATGGGCACAGTATTTTTTAACATAACGGGTGGCATAAGCCACAAAACTTTGGGCTAGGCTTATAAATGCCTTAGGGCAGATAGCCTAGTATAAACCTATGAACCTATGATCACATATGATAAGAATATGATAATCACATATGATAATTAATCAGATATGAGCACATCAGGTGTTTTTTACCAGTCACATACATGAAGAAAATTTGTCAGCATTACAAGTAGTCTTTAAAAATACATAAAAACATACTTTAAAATCTTTATTTTGGGCAAAAGATTCTATGGCATCTGCTCAAACAAAAACTTTTTGAAACTAAAAATCTAAGTACAAATATTCTAAAATCCGTCAATCTGAAAATTATTTTATATAGATAAATTACCTGAAAAGAAGCAAAACACATGATTACAAGTACCTTTCCACAGTGTTTCTTCTGAGACACAGTCTTCTTGATGCTACCATAGAAAATAAAATGGCAACACCATATAACCCTAATCTTAAAGTTAAACATAATCCTCAAACTGAAATTAATCCTAAACTTTAATGTATCTGTAAACCTAACTGTACTTTGAAAATAACCGTAATCCTAAGTATAACCATATCCTTAATGCTTACCATAATCATAACATTACCTGGAAATAAATCTTAAATATAACTTCAACTAGAGCCCTAAATCCTACACTAACAATACCAAAAAACAGGACTTACACGAGTGCCCAAATGAAGGTCAAAAACCAAACTCCTTAGATAAACACAAGCACTTTATTTCCTTGTTAACATCCAAATAAGTAAGATTTTCAGTATTGTAAGTGTAAGTAAAATCCAAAAAGTTTGTGGTATTTTTAATATAATGCAAAAACTCTATAAATTTCTCATGAGTGTCTGTCCAAAAAATCACTGTCGTCCAAGAATCTTTTATATAACGACCAACAATCTATGAAAGGACAGTTTAAAATGTAAAGTTGTTCCCATCTTGACAAAACTAGATTTGCATATGTGGGGGCACATTTGGCCCCCATTGCTACCCCTCTTTTCTGTTGAAAAAATTCCCCCTGGAAAAACATAAAATTGTTCTGAAGAATTACATCCATAAAAGTTAAACAATTCCTAAAGTCATTTGACATAAACATTTTACTGTCTCTCATGATCTCTTCAAACCACTGAAGCCCTATGTCGTGGGGGATTTATCCAAACAGATCAACAACATCAAGAGTAACAAAAGCCAAGTCTGCTGAGTATAATTCTGGCTTGACACATCTGCGAAAATCCCATGAGTCTTTCAGAACCAATGGGCTATCGTATGACAACTTTTTAATTTTTTCGTCCACAAATTTAGCTAAAGAGGATGTAACTGAACCCTCGGATGCCACAATAAGCCTAAGTGGTGGATTATTTGGGTCCTTATGTACCTTTGGAATTCCAAAGACTGATGGAACCCTTGGCTGTGAATTCAAAAGAAAATTGTAGGTATCTTTGTCAATGGACCCCTCAAGTAATAAATCATAAAGTAATAGTTTAACCTTTGAATTTGCTAAATTGACCTCATTGATAGAAGGTCGTGAATATTTATCTGTGTCATTTAGTAAATCCTTCATTTTAGATTCATATAGAATGTAATCCATTAAAACTGTGCCGCCCCCTTTGTCCGGGTGCATAATTCTGATAAACTTATTGTTTCTTAATTCATTTAATACTCTCCTTTCCGCTTCACTAAGGTTAGGAAAAATCCTGTGTTCAGATACAACCTTCCTAATTTCTCTTTCTAATATAAAATCAAGATTTTTTAACTGTGGGTGTAATGGTGGGTTCATCGTATTTTTCCTCTTTAGTGTGGCTGTTTGCCTAGGTAATGTGTTATTGTCCTGAAATATTAAAGAAAAATTCATTTTCCTAAGAAACATTTTTAAATCTAAAATAGATCTAGGTAGACTAGCTTTTCTACAAGGAATAAATTTAAAACCTTTTGACAAAAGATGAAAATGCCCTTCATTTAGTTCTATGTTACTGTAGTTAAAAATCTTAAAATCATCTAATGTAAAAATATTACCTTGTCCAAAAATAGTTGTATTATTTTGTCCTTCCAGAGTTAATGATAGTTCCGTCTGAAGTTGGGTTTGTACTGTGGGAGACGGACAGGATTCTGGTTCCGAATCCTGTCGGACCTCCGTAAAGGGGGAATTTCAAAAGAATTGGAATGATTTCTTGTTGAACAAAATTCACAGCTGCATTTTCATTGTAATGGTGGGCTGTATTAAATCTAAAAGTTATAGGTTTAGGTTTCTGATAAGCCCTACCTTCCCTGTAGTCTTTCAAATCCCTTTCTAGCTTAGAATGTTTCCTTTTTGAATTGGCCACACATTTTATCTCTATATCAGAAAAAATATCCCTATACTTTTTCTTTTCATTTTCAACTTGAAACAGTAAATCATTAGTGATACAAGTATTCATGTTTTCAATTTTTTCAAGTAAATCCATCCTAATCCTTTCATTTTCTTTCAAAATAGTACCCACAATTTCTAGACCACATTTGTCAAAACTTTTTACTAGTTCCTTGTGAAAAACAGAACCCTCCACCACATTGTTAGGAAACTTTGTAATGTGCAAGCCCTTAGGCACAATTTCTTTGTTCAAACATTCCTTCAAGTACACACAATCACACCCAAGCCTTTTATACTTTTCCAAAAAATAATAGAGTTCATCTAATTGCTCTCTATATGTTAAAGCATCAATGTCCTGGTGTTTACCTACACCTGGTAATTCTGTAACAGAAAATTCTTTAGCTATAAATGAATTAAAGTCAAAACTGCCCCTGGCAGAACTTGGTTCCCCTGGGTTGTTTGGAGTAGTAACAGAATGTACCTCTGGGCGTGATGCCCTGGATCCTTCCCTGGTAGTTGTACTACGCAAAAGGCGAGGAAAATCCTCGAATTCATTGTCCATATGCGCTGAATGGTTACTAGAAAGATTAATGTTAGTAGATCCTACAGTACGCTTGGAGCCTTCCCTGATGGTTTGCGAACCATAGCGACTTCCGTGTATCTGGTTGTGGTTGGAATTGTTACAATTAGGTCCATTAGTGTGCTTAAAACCTTCCCTAGTTGTTTGCGAGCCATCCGCATTTCCGTGCAGTGAATTTAAATTAAAATTACCTCCGTTGGTAAGCGCTGCTGAAAGAGCAACGAGAGACGAACATGCTGGTGTCAATAGGTCTACCAGCTGAGTGAGCTGCCCAATTACTTTGCGTAGTTCACCTCTGTCCTGTGAACACGCAATTTCAAGGGTGGTTTCACCTTCTGGACTCTCAGCCATCGGTAAAGACACAAAACCAATACGAAAGATGTGTGCAAGTCTGAAGTAGACCAAAACCAAAAAACAGGACTTGCACGAGTGCCCAAATGAAGGTCAAAAAACAAACCCCTTAGATAAACACAAGCACTTTATTTCCTTGTTAACATCCAAATAAGTAAGATTTTCAGTATTGTAAGTGTAAGTAAAATCCAAAAAGTTTGTGGTATTTTTAATATAATGCAAAAACTCTATAAATTTCTCATGAGTGTCTGTCAAAAAAATCACTATGTCGTCCAAGAATCTTTTATATAATGACCAACAATCTATAAAAGGACAGTTTAAAATGTAAAGTTGCTCCCATCTTGACAAAACTAGATTTGCATATGCGGGGGCACATTTGGCCCCCATTGCTACCCCTCATTTCTGTTGAAAAAATTCCCCCTGGAAAAACATAAAATTGTTCTGAAGAATTACATCCATAAAAGTTAAACAATTCCTAAAGTCGTTTGACGTAAACATTTTACTGTCTCTCATGATGTCTTCAAACCACTGAAGCCCTATGTCGTGGGGGATTGATCCAAACAGATCAACAACATCAAGAGTAACAAAAGCCAAGTCTGCTGAGTATAATTCTGGCTTGACACATCTGAGAAAATCCCATGAGTCTTTCAGAACCAATGGGCTATCTTATGACAACTTTTTAAATTTTTTTGTCCAAAAATTTAGCTAAAGAGGATGTAACTGAACCCTCGGATGCCACAATAACCCTATGTGGCGGATTATTTGGGTCCTTATGTACCTTTGGAATTCCAAAGATTGATGGAACCCTTGGCTGTGAATTCAAAAGAAAATTGTAGGTATCTTTGTCAATGGACCCCTCAAGTAATAAATCATAAAGTAATAGTTTAACCTTTGAATTTGCTAAATTGACCTCATTGATAGAAGCTCGTGAATATTTATCTGTGTCATTTAGTAAATCCTTCATTTTAGATTCATACAGAATGTAATCCATTAAAACTGTGCCGCCCCCTTTGTCCGGGTGCATAATTCTGATATCCTTATTGTTTCTTAATTCATTTAATACTCTCCTTTCCGCTTCACTAAGGTTAGGAAAAATCCTGTGTTCAGATACAACCTTCCTGATTTCTCTTTCTAATATAAAATCAAGATTTTTTAACTGTGGGTGTAATGGTGGGTTCATCGTACTTTTCCTCTTTAGTGTGGCTGTTTGCCTAGGTAATGTGTTATTGTCCTGAAATATTAAAGAAAAATTCATTTTCCTAAGAATCATTTTTAAATCTAAAATAGATCTAGGTAGACTAGCTTTTCTACTAGGAATACATTTAAAACCTTTTGACAAAAGATGAAAATGCCCTTCATTTAGTTATATGTTACTGTAGTTAAAAATCTTAAAATCATCTAATGTAAAAATATTACCTTGTCCAAAAATAGTTTAATTATTTTGTCCTTCCAGAGTTAATGATAGTTCCGTCTGAAGTTGGGTTTGTACTGTGGGAGACGGACAGGATTCTGGTTCCGAATCCTGTCCGACCTCCGTAAAGGGGGAATTTCAAAAGAATTGGAATGATTGTCTTGCTCTCCATACTCAGCTTCTTGTTGAACAAAATTCACAGCTGCATTTTCATTGTAATGGTGGACTGTATTATATCTAAAAGTTATAGGTTTAGGTTTCGGATAAGCCCTACCTTCCCTGTAGTCTTTCAAATCCCTTTCTAGCTTAGAATGTTTCCTTTTTGAATTGGCCACAAATTTTATCTCTATATCAGAAAAAATATCCCTAAACTTTTTCTTTTCATTTTCAACTTGAAACAGTAAATCATTAGTGATGCAAGTATTCATGTTTTCAATTTTTTCAAGTAAATCCTTCCTAATCCTTTCATTTTCTTTCAAAATAGTACCCACAATTTCTAGACCAGATTTGTCAAAAATTTTTACTAGTTCCTTGTGAAAAACAGAACCCTCCACCACATTGTTAGGAAACTTTGTAATGCGCAAGGCCTTAGGCACAATTTCTTTGTTCAAACATTCCTTCAAGTACACACAATCACACCCAAGCCTTTTATACTTTTCCAAAAAATAATAGAGTTCATCTAATTGCTCTCTATATGTTAAAGCATCAATGTCCTGGTGTTTACCTACACCTGGTAATTCTGTAACCGAAAATTCTTTAGCTATAAATGAATTAAAGTCAAAACTGCCCCTGGCAGAACTTGGTTCCCCTGGGTTGTTTGGAGTAGTAACAGAATGTACCTCTGGGCGTGATGCCCTGGATCCTTCCCTGGTAGTTGTACTACGCAAAAGGCGAGGAAAATCCTCGAATTCGTTGTCCATATGCGCCGAATGGTTACTAGAATGATTAATGTTAGTAGATCCTACAGTACGCTTGGAGCCTTCCCTGACGGTTTGCGAACCCTCGTGACTTCCGTGTATCTGGTTGTGGTTGGAATTGTTACAATTAGGTCCATTAGTGTGCTTAAAACCTTCCCTAGTTGTTTGCGAGCCATCCGCATTTCCGTGCAGTGAATTTAAATTAAAATTACCTCCGTTGGTAAGCACTGCTAAAAGAGCAACGAGAGATGAACATGCTGGTGTCAATAGGTCTACCAGCTGAGTGAGCTGCCCAATTACTTTGCGTAGTTCACCTCTGTCCTGTGAACACGTAATTTCAAGGGTGGTTTCACCTTCTGGACTCTCAGCCATCGGTAAAGACACAAAACCAATACGAAAGATGTGTACAAGTCTGAAGTAGACCAAAACCAAAAAACAGGACTTGCACGAGTGCCCAAATGAAGGTCAAAAACCAAGCTCCTTAGATAAACACAAGCACTTTATTTCCTTGTTAACATCCAAATAAGTAAGATTTTCAGTATTGTAAGTGTAAGTGAAATCCAAAAAGTTTTTGGTATTTTTAATATAATGCAAAAACTCTATAAATTTCTCATGAGTGTCTGTCCAAAAAATCACTATGTCGTCCAAGAATCTTTTATATAACGACCAACAATTTATGAAAGGACAGTTTAAAATGTAAAGTTGTTCCCATCTTGACAAAACTAGGAAAATGAATTTTTCTTTAATATTTCAGGACAATAACACATTACCTAGGCAAACAGCCACACTAAAGAGGAAAAGTACGATGAACCCACCATTACACCCACAGTTAAAAAATCTTGATTTTATTTTAGAAAGAGAAATCAGGAAGGTTGTATCTGAACACAGGATTTTTCCTAACCTTACTGAAGCGGAAAGGAGAGTATTAAATGAATTAAGAAACAATAAGGATATCAGAATTATGCACCCGGACAAAGGGGGCAGCACAGTTTTAATGGATTACATTCTGTATGAATCTAAAATGAAGGATTTACTAAATGACACAGATAAATATTCACAAGCTTCTATCAATGAGGTCAATTTAGCAAATTCAAAGGTTAAACTATTACTTTATGATTTATTACTTGAGGGGTCCATTGACAAAGATACCTACAATTTTCTTTTGAATTCACAGCCAAGAGTTCCATCAGTCTTTGGAATTCCAAAGGTACATAAGGACCCAAATAATCCGCCACTTAGGCTTATTTTGGCATCCGAGGGTTCAGTTACATCCTCTTTAGCTAAATTTGTGGACAAAAAATTTAAAAAGTTGTCATACGATAGCCCATTGGTTCTGAAAGACTCATGGGATTTTCTCAGATGTGTCAAGCCAGAATTATACTCAGCAGACTTGGCTTTTGTTACTCTTGATGTTGTTGATCTGTTTGGATCAACCCCCCACGACATAGGGCTTCAGTGGTTTGAAGACATCATGAGAGACAGTAAAATGTTTACGTCAAACGACTTTAGGAATTGTTTAACTTTTATGGATTTAATTCTTCAGAACAATTTTATGTTTTTCCAGGGGGAATTTTTTCAACAGAAAAGAGGGGTAGCAATGGGGGCCAAATGTGCCCCCACATATGCAAATCTAGTTTTGTCAAGATGGGAACATCTTTACATTTTAAACTGTCCTTTCATAGATTGTTGGTCGTTATATAAAAGATTCTTGGATGACATAGTGATTTTTTGGACAGACACTCATGAGAAATTTATAGGGTTTTTGCATTATAATAAAAATACCACAAACTTTTTGGATTTTACTTACACTTACAATACTGAAAATCTTACTTATTTGGATGTTAACAAGGAAATAAAGTGCTTGTGTTTATCTAAGGAGTTTGGTTTTTGACCTTCATTTGGGCACTCGTGCAAGTCCTGTTTTTTGGTTTTGGTCTACTTCAGACTTGCACACATCTTTCGTATTGGTTTTGTGTCTTTACCCATGGCTGAGAGTCCAGAAGGTGAAACCACCCTTGAAATTGCATGTTCACAGGACAGAGGTGAACTACGCAAAGTAATTGGGCAGCTCACTCAGCTGGTAGACCTATTGACACCAGCATGTTCGTCTCTCGTTGCTCTTTCAGCAGCGCTTACCAACGGAGGTAATTTTAATTTTAATTCACTGCACGGAAATGCGGATGGCTCGCAAACAACTAGGGAAGGTTTTAAGCATACTAATGGACCTAATTGTAACAATTCCAACCACAACCAGATACACGGAAGTCGCGATGGTTCGGAAACCATCAGGGAAGGCTCCAAGCGTACTGTAGGATCTACTAACATTAATCTTTCTAGTAACCATTCGGCGCATATGGACAACGAATTTGAGGATTTTCCTCGCCTTTTGCGTAGTACAACTACCAGGGAAGGATCCACGGCATCACGCCCAGAGGTACATTCTGTTACTACTCCAAACAACCCAGGGGGACCAAGTTCTGCCAGGGGCAGTTTTGACTTTAATTCATTTATAGCTAAAGAATTTTCTGTTACAGAATTACCAGGTGTAGGTAAACACCAGGACATTGATGCTTTAACATATAGAGAGCAATTAGATGAACTCTATTATTTTTTGGAAAAGTATAAAAGGCTTGGGTGTGATTGTGTGTACTTGAAGGAATGTTTGAACAAAGAAATTGTGCCTAAGGGCTTGCGCATTACAAAGTTTCCTAACAATGTGGTGGAGGGTTCTGTTTTTCACAAGGAACTAGTAAAAATTTTTGACAAATGTGGTCTAGAAATTGTGGGTACTATTTTGAAAGGAAATGAAAGGATTAGGAAGGATTTACTTGAAAAAATTGAAAACATGAATACTTGTATCACTAATGATTTACTGTTTCAAGTTGAAAATGAAAAGAAAAAGTATAGGGATATTTTTTCTGATATAGAGATAAAATGTGTGGCCAATTCAAAAAGGAAACATTCTAAGCTAGAAAGGGATTTGAAAGACTACAGGGAAGGTAGGGCTTATCCGAAACCTAAACCTATAACTTTTAGATTTAATACAGCCCACCATTACAATGAAAATGCAGCTGTGAATTTTGTTCAACAAGAAGCTGAGTATGGAGAGCAAGACAATCATTCCAATTCTTTTGAAATTCCCCCTTTACGGAGGTCGGACAGGATTCGGAACCAGAATCCTGTCTGTCTCCCACAGTACAAACCCAACTTCAGACGGAACTATCATTAACTCTGGAAGGACAAAATAATACAACTATTTTTGGACAAGGTAATATTTTTATATTAGATGATTTTAAGATTTTTAACTACAGTAACATAGAACTAAATGAAGGGCATTTTCATCTTTTGTCAAAAGGTTTTAAATTTATTCCTAGTAGAAAAGCTAGTCTACCTAGATCTATTTTAGATTTAAAAATGTTTCTTAGGAAAATGAATTTTTCTTTAATATTTCAGGACAATAACACATTACCTAGGCAAACAGCCACACTAAAGAGGAAAAGTATGATGAACCCACCATTACACCCACAGTTAAAAAGTCTTGATTTTATATTAGAAAGAGAAATCAGGAAGGTTGTATCTGAACACAGGATTTTTCCTAACCTTACTGAAGCGGAAAGGAGAGTATTAAATGAATTAAGAAACAATAAGGATATCAGAATTATGCACCCGGACAAAGGGGGCGGCACAGTTTTAATGTATTACATTCTGTATGAATCTAAAATGAAGGATTTACTAAATGACACAGATAAATATTCACGAGCTTCTATCAATGAGGTCAATTTAGCAAATTCAAAGGTTAAACTATTACTTTAGGATTTATTACTTGAGGGGTCCATTGACAAAGATACCTACAATTTTCTTTTGAATTCACAGCCAAGGGTTCCATCAGTCTTTGGAATTCCAAAGGTACATAAGGACCCAAATAATCCTCCACTTAGACTTACTGTGGCATCCGAGGGTTCAGTTACATCCTCTTTAGCTAAATTTGTGGACGAAAAATTGAAAAAGTTGTCATACGATACCCCATTGGTTCTGAAAGACTCATGGGATTTTCTCAGATGTGTCAAGCCAGAATTATACTCAGCAGACTTGGCTTTTGTTACTCTTGATGTTGTTGATCTGTTTGGATCAATCCCCCATGACATAGGGCTTCAGTAGTTTGAAGACATCATGAGAGACAGTAAAATGTTTACGTCAAACGACTTTAGGAATTGTTTAACTTTTATGGATGTAATTCTTCCGAACAATTTTATGTTTTTCCAGGGGGATTTTTTCAACAGAAAAGAGGGGTAGCAATGGGGGCCAAATGTGCCCCCACATATGCAAATCTAGTTTTGTCAAGATGGGAACAACTTTACATTTTAAACTGTCCTTTCATAGATTGTTGGTCGTTATATAAAAGATTCTTGGACGACATAGTGATTTTTTGGACAGACACTCATGAGAAATTTATAGAGTTTTTGCATTATATTGAAAATACCACAAACTTTTTGGATTTTCCTTACACTTACAACACTGAAAATCTTACTTATTTGGATGTTAACAAGGAAATAAAGTGCTTGTGTTTATCTAAGGAGTTTGGTTTTTGACCTTCATTTGGGCACTTGTGCAAGTCCTACACTAACAATAGCCAGAACCAAATCCTCAGATGTAACCCCAAAGCAAATCACAATTCTATCCCTACACTGACTTCAGCAAGGATTATAGTAGGACACTTAACCAAATGACATTTCATACAATAACCAAATTATATTTTATATGACACCATCACTAAAATGGGACTGCATTTCCAGAAATTTACTCAACCAAACTGCTGTAGTACAAATTCCATTACAAATAAAACACTTCCACTGTATGACCATTATATTTTATATAATCTGTCATTTTGCCCTTTGGATAATGGTTCATAAATACATTATTTTGCATTTTATGTCACTGAGCAGAACTAACAGTTCCTGCTCACAAACATCTTCACATAGTTATACAAATAAAGAGCGTACTGATGTAGATACGTTCTAGCACCTCCACATCCTTATCTCGAGTAGAACATGTTAGTGATGAATTGGAATGCATAGTGAAGGCATCATTGCACTATTTTTAGTCAATATATATCAAAATTTCCAAGACATATGATCAATTACACAGCAGTAAATCATTTCTGTTTTTTTTTTTTGCTATGAAAATGGAGGAAAACATAAATACCAAACATAAATATTTCACCAGTCAGGCACAGTGGAACGTAGCATAGCTAATAACTGAATATATTTTAGGCTATTATTTATCTCCTGTTTTCAGACAGTGATGAATGTTTATTGACGGGTATAATACTAAATACATTAGTAAAGGCACTGGATGGACTTTTGTCATGTCATTTAACTAACAAAAAAATGTCCTAAAAATATAAGTTTTCTCTTTAAAAGTTGCACATCCATATTCAAATCTCTCTAAGTAGATTTTGGTGAGTTAATAATATGCTCACCCTAGGGGTCAGCATTAAGCTCATCAAGACACAGCCCAGTCATAGCCTTCAGTGTAGTGTGTGAATGCATGCAGCCACAAGGGGAAGGCACTGTGGACATCAGAAGTGACACGGATCAGACAATCCACCACTTGAGGATAAGGTTATGCTATTGTAAACATATTGTTTACCAGGATGCAGAGAAGGGTAAAAGCAAGCTTCATGGCTAACCGAATTATGACCCCTTAGGACAGCTGTCACCCCTGCACTGTACTGGAGTTCACCTTGGTATTAGAGGAATGAATGGGCTGAGTCCATTTGGGGAGGCTGGATAGTCAGCGGGCATTAGAGCAAAAAACACATAAAAAGAAAAACCATCAGGATCGGGATCAGTTAGTAAAGTACATTCTGGCTGAGCTGAATTATCACCCATTAAAAATGTTTAGTCTGAGAAAGAAATTATTATTTCTAAAGCTCTGCTTCCACTGATAGTTTTTTTTTTTTTTTTGTCTTGAATCATAAATGGTTGACCTTCAGTTAGTGCTGATTGCTTAATCAAGTGCTTTACTGTCTTTTCTACACTCGTATAACAGGATGTTGAAACAGATATGATCTGGGATACTCTGTAGACCCGATTACAGTGCCAGGAACTGAATTTTCCTATTGTATGTTCAAATCAGCATTAATTTTTAATTTTTTCCATGTTTTATAAAACTGGGTAATGTATGAATGATTTTAGCTTGTAGCACTTTTCATGCAGCAATAGTTTCTTTAATGTCTGGTATTACCAAGGGAAGAATAAGTAGGTAGTTTAATGTTAAGACATCCAACAATGAACAACTATGGTAGACAAGGACCCACAGATGTATTTATTTATTATTTATTTACTAGCAAATTCCAACTGGGTCAGAGCCCATTTTCAGCAGAGGACAATGGAGAAATGCTCCAGATGCATGTCTTTGGAATGTAGGAGAAAACTGTAGCACCAGCAGCAAACCCGCGATCACAGGGAGGACATGCAGACTCCACACAGAAGACACCCCGGCCAAGAATCAAACTGGAGAACATCTTGCTGTGAGGCAACAATGCTAACTGCTACACCACTGCACCCCCCCCCCAAGAGCTCACTGCTGTTACACCTGCTTCCACAGAGACAGAATGCAATGAAAAGTTTCTTTAGCTGAGAATTTTTAACAAACAATAATAATATGAAAATTTCAAGAGGACACACATTTTGATGTGATTTTAACTGTCCAGAACATCCGTTCCACTTACCATTGGAACTGGAGGTAATGTGTTTGAACTCCCACTGATTTATAAAATTGTGAAATTGCGGGATTACAAACCAAGGACCTTTATCTGATATCACTTCATCAGGAACTCCATCTTGAGCAACGATAGATTTAACTTGTTACTTGACATGACTGCACAAATTCTAAGTAGCAATTTTTGCATAAAAAGTTATCTGCATCTTCTTCCTGAAAGAAATGTGCTTGCACATTCATCCAAAATATTTACTGGATACTATGAGACATGAGCTCCTCTGTTTGATTTCTGAGTACTTTTCCATCATCAGGGCAACAGGTATAAAGAGCAGTCAGAATGTTAGCACGCAGAGCACGGGGCAGCAGGCAAAGTATGCGGTTGATGTCGTCATTGCTTTTTAAAACTTACAAAAACAAAGCAATTATTGCTGTTTTTATGGTTAGACAGTCCCTCAAATAACAAGTTTTGTAGTTTGTATTAGTATGCATTTTGTAAAGGTTATGAAGACTGAAGTTCAAATGTCTGTCATCATTTACTTATTTAAATCGTCAATAATTTACCCGAAAACCACAGTTTTTATGATCAACACACAGAAAACATGAGGACTGAAGAGTGAAGCACAAGTTTCTGTCATCATTTAGTTATTTAAGTCCTGAAGGATTTACCTGAAAACCACAATTTTTATGATGAACACACCAAAAACACGAGGCAAAAACCTGGATGGTTGAGAGGTATGGCTTCAACTAGGAAATTCGCAGGATGGATAAACATGATATTTTAGTTATTGAAAAGTAATTGCAATGAGTTAACATTCAGTTCTATTTAGAGTGGATTTCGGTTACCCCTTCAGTGAAAAACATGACGTTTAAAAATCCCAGAAGAAGAATGGTCCTCGTACTGAGGTACTTTTGAGAGGTATTGTCACCAAGCTGTATTGCAAAGGGGCAGTGAGTAGACGCACACCATGGCCTTAACCTCTTCATTGTCGCTTGACTTCTGCGTAATATTTTTCACCCATCTGTCATAATTTTTTCCTTCTGTAATAAATCACTAAGGATTTACACACTGCAGCTGTCAACTAATCAGGTACAAATCCAGCAGTAATCAGGAACACTATTAAAATATTATTTACTTTTCCATCTATATTTCAAGCATGACTGCTACCCTGTTAACAGAAAAGTACTGATTTCTGCATCAGAGCACATTACAGACTTCAGTTCTCTGCATTATTTGTTACAACTATTCACATATATTTGGCAAAGTAAAAATATCATGACATTGCTTCTCATAGTGATGCACAAATAATGACTATCACCACTGAGTAACTTGCCTTGATAAAAGAAAGCTCATCTGGGAATGGAAAATAGACACAGATGACTGGATGAAATGACATAACACTGTCTATCTTGTCATGGTTATTTCATATGTCAAATGTAGTTAAAACTCTTCCCTTGTAAATATTTTTAATTCTTGGAGCTTTCAGCTGTAAATGAGAAAGACTCAACAAGCATTCCACATCTTTTCAACTAAATCTTCCTTACATACATAAATATATGCTTTAGTTAAAAATATCAGGCCATTTCCTTTTATTTGTCTAGTTTGTACTGATTATGAAGATCATATTTTTTGCAAAGAGAGTGACATCCTATTATGTTTTGTATGCATTTCTTGTATTTTTGCTTGCATATACCTTAAAATTATTTATGACCTGTGACAGGCACAATGATAAGATTCATAGATGTTTCAAGGCAAGTTATTATACATATCATCAATGCCTTGCCAATGCCCACCTTCAGGTGTCACCACACCTTACTTTAGGAGGACTAGGCCAATTAGTCCTATAGTAAACATGAGTATACTCATCTAGTCATCCAAGCTATGTTTGAGGGAGGATAATGTATCACATTATCTAACTTGCAGAGGCAGCTCATTCTAGAGATGGGGGGAGCACTGCATAATAAACACATCTCTTCATTTTGTTCTATTTATCTTCTGAAAAAGATTTAGGTCCCTGGTTCTGGTGTTTGCTAACAGACTTGCAGACATGTACAGAAGATCAAGGAAGCCAGGATCTTTAAAGGTGCAGTAGGAAAGGCACAGATACCCCCCATAATTCTCAACCTGTTAGAGCCAGAAATCTGGACAAAGGCACAAACAATGGGGGGACAGAGGCCTAAAATAGGAACACTTTTTAGATATTGCTTTTACAAACTTAGAAAGTAGATATAATAACAGGTTATGCAGTGGCATGAATTCTCTGAAGGATATGACGTCTGAAACTTAAATGTCTGCCATTATTTCCTAACTTCAGTCCTCAATGATTTGCCAATGTGATTTGCCAGAAAACCACAATTTTGTGAGAAACAGACTAAATATATGAGTCAAAAATCTGGGAATTCTGTGAAAATCTACAGCTGAGAAGGATGATCTCCCTTTATGTGTCTATAAGATACTGAGTAAAGGGATAAATCTTCTAACCTAAATCTTCTTACTTAGGAACCTCTGGAGCTTCTCTAAGTTTGATATGTCATGTAAGGTACATCTCAAAGGGGTCATTGTACTCTATAATCATTCTATCAGCACTGAATATGAGGGAATGATGGAATATTTAGGTCTGTCATGTTATACACTTTGCTATTAGTGGTGCCAAGAAGAATTTTCTGACTACAGTTGCCACGTGATGATCAAAGAAGAGAAAACTCCCAACCCAGGTACCAAGGTCCCTGACTACATTGTTAATTAGTAGTAGAATATTGTTTGTACTATATGTGAAAGGGAAAGGAGGTTGGGGTTATTTGTCAAATGAAAATATACTGTGCTTTTTCATGTTTAATTTGAGACAATTTTCTGTACATCAGGTATT
Organism: Protopterus annectens; assembly: GCF_019279795.1. Classification (NCBI taxonomy): domain Eukaryota; kingdom Metazoa; phylum Chordata; order Ceratodontiformes; family Protopteridae; genus Protopterus; species Protopterus annectens. The sequence goes on along the minus strand of NC_056729.1, from coordinate 607,101,490 downwards.
AATTGGGATAAATTCTTTCTGAAGAGTATTTTCGTCAGAGGGGGGTGAGGGGGTCTTGACAATGATATCCATATTGGGATCATCTACAGAAATAATTTACCATGATAAATATATGATGTACTGAAAATTATTACAAATTAAATGTAAAAAAGCATAGTATCTTGTTACCTGGTGAACAACCTCTACCTTTTCATATATAGTGCAGGTCCTGGTCCACAGTTTGGAGATCAGAGAAGTAAATGCTGATAAGATGTAGTCCTAGTACAGACCCCTAAGGGACTGCACTGGTTGCTTTTGTACTTTAAGATGAGGCACTTGACACACTAACCACATGAATTTCTGTCCATCAGCCAGTCCGCTATCTATATTACCACATAAAGTTCTATAGTTAGAGCATTTAGCTTACATACAATGCCGGCATGAGGAATGATATGAATTTTTTGACTAGGTCAAGATGCATTGTATGAACAGTGTTAGCACTGCTTACAGCCTGTGTGACCTTCTTGAGGGAGTTAAGTAGACTTAATTGTTAGGATGCAGGATATCCCTTTGATAAAGCTGGACTGTTGATGGTCTAGGCCAATAAGATGTTTGATATAATTTGGGAAAACAGTTACCACATCCTCCATAGCTTTGCAGATCAGGTTTGTAAGGTAAGTGGGTCTAAACGTATCAGGCACTATTCTAAGGCTGCCCTTGCGGAGGGGCTTCACCACTATGGTGCATTATAATTCAGGAATAAATCCTGTGTCAAGCTTATGTTAAACATTCTGGGGAGAAGTTTGGCAGGGACATATGTAACATTATTTAGTAAACATCTGACTATATTGTCAGGACCCATGGAGGAAGTATTTCTGGTATTTGACAACACCTTCAGAAAACTATACTTTGTTGTAAGAGATTCTGAAATATGAAAAGTATGAATGCATGTTTCAGGGGCAAAGCTGGCATTTAACTTGCTTTGTTCTGCACTCTTGATGTGCTGTCCCTTCAAAAAGATATTTATTTAAGGACCCATCTATCTAATGCAATGGTGGTTCAGGTGGATATAAAATAACCTATGATACTTACTTAACAAATAAAAGTAGCAGGATCTCAAGTTTTATTGCAATATTTTCACACCTGTTGCAATGGTGTACATATTTTATGTAATTTTATATAGTAGTCCACACCATCCTGCATATATTTGCACATGAATATACATATTTCAGTCCATTCTACCTCCCCACCCATTTTTCATAATCAAAACTGCTTTTTTCTAGATCTTCTTCAATTTCTCATCCCTTACCAGAAAATAGCACCTCATCTTCAGTGTCATATGTGGCTCACGCTACATAACAAAATGTTCCACATTGTATCTTCTTGACCATTCTACATATTTATGTAATGCCCAGAGCTTATCCTGTCCATATTGTATCTTTTCGATCATTCTACATATTTATGCAATGCCCAGACACTATCCTGTCCAGGTTTTTGTCTTTCTTTTTTGCCTAGTTTTTCTCTCCCACAGCTAACCATCATCTGCTTCTAGTGTCTTCTCTTGTCCTTCAGGTTTAATAAAACTGTCTGTCCTTTCATACTTGGGGTGAGTGAGGAGACTGAGTCATCCTGTAGCAGCATCACACTGCTGACAAGGGAGTGTTTTTCCCCTTTAAGGTTTACCCCCCCATGCAGTATATATTGCCCTAGAGGTTGGCGCGTAGCAGGCACTATGATTTATCATTATCCAGGACTCCACATGCACCTCAAGCAATGTCCTGCCCCCCTTGTAAACAGCCCCCTTCATACAGCCCTATTCCCCTCCAGAGATCAACTGCAGCAGCATGCATGAGCATACACTCCACCCCATGTCCCTCTTTCCAGAATGAGTCAGCTGACATAAACTGCTCAAGCCCAACTCCTCACCTGGCTCCTTCAGTGTCTGAGACATTAATAAAACTTGGTCTCATTTCTGACATAATCAGAGCTATACCCTGTTTGTCTTTGCCAGAGATCTATGCATTATGTTAATGTTTATTTGTAGGTAGTTTTTATCATCTTTATTATTAACCAAACATACTGGGTGGTATTTAGAAAAAATATATAGATTATGAGAACTAGAGTGTGAAGCAGTGACACAAAAGGAGGAGGTGATTCAGAAACACATGTCGTATGACCTTAGTACCAAAGAAATAGCACAGTATACATTATACACAAATGGCCACACAATGACATGAAAATAAGTGTTGATGTGTTAATGAAAGCCATCACGTATGCAAATGATGAAATCAAAATTGGAGCAATTCAGAAATGCACACAACTATTACTGAAAACTACAGTGATCATTGCTCTGAACAGCAGGACTTTCTTTTTTTTCCAATACTTTTATTAAAGATGAAAAAAGAGAATAAACACTGTCTAATACATTGACCATAATGGACAGACAACATTTAACAACAATGAGACTAAATCAACTATTTACATTATTTACAGAGACCTGAAAAAAGTTTATATATTACAAAGAGTTTAAGAAAAAATCTTTCAGTGAAGCAAACCAATAATGATTAAACATGATTAAAAGTCAGTTTGGAATGTCTCAGTTAGGTTTGAAACCTTTGTCCATGGATTGTTAGTAAAACTCCTTGGATATATTCTAAATTCTTTAGTTCTGACTTCCTTGTTTATGTTTTCTTCTCGTAAGGAGAGAAATTGACCAAGACTCAGACAGGTGGTAGCGGTCCATTCCTTGTAATACATTTCCTGGCTAATGCTAATATTGTGCATAATTAGTATGAATTTGATTTATTCAAAGAAAAGTTTTCATCAACAGTGGAAAAAAAAATAAAGTTTTAGTTAATGTGAGTTTATCTGAAAATAAACCTGAAAGGAATTCATCAATATCTTTCCAAAAATTCCTTAGTTTGGAGCAATGATAGAAAATATGGAACTAATCTGCATTACATGATATTAGACATCTCCAGCAAATTATGTTATTCAATTTTTTTGAATTGAGAGCAATTTTGTCAGGAGTTAAAATGTTCTATGTAAAAACTTCCATGTCAATACACTCCAATAATGACACAAAGAAGAAAGTTTTACTGAAGATAGACTTTTAAGTTTTCCTGTCTGAAAGAGACTATGTGCAGGCCTTTAGTCATTGCCTCCCATTGTTTAATTGTTAAATAGACCTATAATTTAACAAAATACTGTATAATTTGGATACTAAATTGTCAAACAGTTGATCACTAAATGATATTTCAGATATGAAAGTGATTAAGGGAGGTTAATCTAAATATTAAGAGTTCTGAATAATTCTGCATAAGTCTTGATAATAAATAATTATACTTTCTAATAAAGGAGTGGGAGGAAGGTGTTTATCTTACAGACACAAGGTACAGGGTTTGATTCTCACATGGGGTAATTGGCTAGGCTTACAATGGCCCACAAGGGCAGATAGCTTAGTACTAATCTATGAACCTATGAATAATAAGCAATCTTGCGGTGATAAGATATAGGGGGAATTTAATAAAGCCTACATGTTTTTTTTTTCATGTAGGCATATCACCATGATGCTTACACGGACGTGAACATATTAAGATTCACTAAGTGCACACATGCAAACATGGAAAATTCCGTGGCATGCAAATTGCTTCATAAGCAGGTGAATCAAATGCAAATGAGACAGGTAGAGCAATCCAACAAGCAGAAAGGCATCTGTTCAAACCCCGTATCAGTGTCTGTAGTGTATGTGGAAAAATTCCAAATACAGGAGTCTAGACAGACAAAAGGTGGTGTAAAACTGTAGAAATGTGGACATAAATCCCCTAAAAATGTAATACCAAATACACATATGAACAAAACTATTATTCTGTATGTCAAAAAGATTAAGGGGAATAAGTTAAATTATAATTTTTTTTAGTAATCTTGGTATGTTTGCACTATGAGCCACAGTGTGCAAACATGCTTAATGAAAAAAAAAATAGAAGCGAAAAGAATTTTATACTATGTGGGGTCCTACAATGATACAATGCTCCTGTTGCTAAGGTGATAGGGCTATGAAGCATGTAGTTTCCAGGCTGTCAGCACGGATAAGTATGCAAATGAGATGGAGTTACTGAATAGCAAAAAGGAGCAATCGTTTCCACATATTCCCTTCATGTAGGGACTTATACCATATTGATGTTTACACAGGATTTGGCTGGCATCGGGGGGGGGGGTCCTCTCACTTCTAAGCTCTTTTAAGCTTAGATGCAGATGTTTGCACTGTGAGATGCCTGGCAGAGCGTGTTCTTAAAAACAAATGTATTTAATTAGAAATGTTGACCTTTGTATAAGCTAAGCTGTGTGGTGCAGGTGCCGCGCATGACATTGTACACTGAAATAGGGTCTTAAATGCTGTTAATTATATTGTAGGCAGATGGAATGTATCATAGTTACCAATCACACATTCTGCATTACAGCAGAGCTGTATAAAGTATGCATACACCCTACATTCTGATTTTCCCCCAGTATTCTGCACCATTGGAGTACAGACTTGGAAATTTTAACTGAGGTAATGGTAGGGGCTGCTGCAGGTCTGCTACATCTGTATGTGCTAGATGCTGAAGTCACTGCTGCTGGTGCTGCTGACAGTAGGCCTAGGCAGAGAAGGAGGAGAGTGTTTAGGCCCAGGGTAACCTTCCAGGAGCTATATGAGCTAGAAATTGTAGAGTACTACAGGGTGGGCAGGGACATACTACAAGAACTCACTGAGCTCTGTCACCCTCAACTCAGACTCAGAGACAACAGAGGGGAACTCATCCCCAGTGGAAACAAAGATATGTGTAGCCCTTAGGATGCTAGCTACAGGAACTTTCCAAAGACCAACTGGGGATATGACGGGGGTGTCACAGGCATCTGCATTCAGAATATTCCACCAGTTCCTGGATGCCATGCTACCACATGCCAGTGAGCGCATATCTTTTCCCCTCACCACTGAGGAGAGGGCCAGCAATATGCAACAATTCTACTATGTAGCACACTACCCTGAAGTACTGGGTGCCATAGATTGCACTCATGTACAAATCAAGGCACTGCCCAGTGAGGAGGGTAGACTCTACGTCAGCTGCAAGGGGTACCACTATATCAACTCCCAGGTCATGTGCAATGCCCAGGGGATTATCCTGAATGTGTGTGCTGGCAGCCCTGGCAGTTATCATGACTCCTATATCAGGCATGCATCACAGCTGTACCATATGTTTGCTAGGGGGGACATCCCACATGGCCATTTACTGGGGGATGCTGACTAAACCCTGGAACCGTGGATGATGGCACCCATCACAAATGCACGCACACAACCAGGGAAGAATGCCCTAATGAGGCATACACACAAACTAGGAACATCATGGAGCATGTGTTTGGGCTTCTGAAGTCACAGTTCTGGTGCATAGATATATCTGGAGGACCCCTGCAGTGCTCTCCAGCCACATGTGCACATATGTTCCCAGCATGTGCTATGCTACACAATCTGGTCTTGTGAAAACAGCTGCAGCAGGATCAGCAAAGGGAAAGGATACACAGCCTCCACCAGTGCCTAGGTCACCACAGCCACAGTCACAGGATGACTTGGAGGAGGAACCTCCTGCTGATGTCCCTGTAGGCAGATGCAGGTGTATTCAGTACACCCTGGTGTTGGCTAAGAGATAACACATAGTGCATTCACTGACAGCCCTGGGACTTAGGGACTGACACCTTACTCTTAATCACATACTGTAATTAAAACTGATGTCATGTATTGGGTAGGTATAGGTTGTGTGGGTTGATGCCAGGCAACCCACACCACCTATAGCTATCCATGTATTGGCTATGTACTGCTTGCATCAGACAGAGTCATCCCTGAACTACAGTTCTGTCAACTGCTGCATTTGCAAGGTAAGTCTCTAACCTATACACTACTTGTAAGGATTAGTATGATATGGTATTGCATGTATGGATCTGCTACATTTATGCAAGTAAATATAGTGGCCTATTTGGGCAGAAGTAACAACCACTTATGGCTACAGATACCCAGTCCACTATCATGTGTGCTGTTATAGCCACTAAGCCTCATGCATGGAGTATTCACTACATCAGTTAAAGGAGATGTTAAATGGTGAGGATGCATGATATTTGGACTATTGTGTTCCCCAGCAGAACATGCTGTGTTGTTCTCTCACTCCACGCACAGCAGTGTTCTCATATAACTGCTTTAACAGTAACTCATTAATAGTATATCAACAGTCCAGGCAATCTCAGGGCAGTAACATAAGGATGGATTATACATTGTATGTCTCGCATAACGCAGGAATAGCAACATACATATTTATGCTATTGATTGTGTGATAAATGATTCTTCTCTATCTGGCAGTTTGTATGGCTCAGTGGACTAGGGAAATTAGTACTGGTGTTGATGGTTCTAATCTGGAAGTATCCAAATTTTTTGGATGTGAGGTATTATGTTTTTTCTTTTTATAGACTGTCAGTCTGTGTGTGGTATAATATTAATAATGTCTGTCACATATTAACTACATCAGACAGCTGAAGAATGCTGTGGACAATTTGAGTGAACTGCAGTACTGCAGAAACAAGGACAAGATGTCACTGTCTGTAACACACAAAATCCCAGACTAGAGTACAGGTAGGTGTGGCTTAGAGTCAGTTTATAAGTACTGACAATCCCACGGGCATGCCCATACACTTAGTTAAACAGAGCACAATTCTATTGCCCCTTGCTCAGAATGACCTGTCATGTATAGATATGTCTATACATGTGTATATATATATATATATATATATATATATATATATATATATATATATATATATATATATATATTACATATCTGTCTGTCACCATCTCTCTCTCCCATAGATAGTATATCTATCTCTATGTATATACAAATAGATATATTTTCTTGCTACTTGTATAACTTGTACTGTGAATGTAATACTGGTTTTACTTATCGTGAAATTTAATTTAATTTGTACTGTGAAATTATCAATTGTATGTTTTCTATTGTAAAATAAAACAAAAAAACATGGCTAGACCTCAGACTAAACTCTAAATTTATTAAGGTGAAGTGCTTTTCATTTGTGGATTCACCAAGTTTGTCTTGGCATTTGTTATTTTCTATTGTGGAGCTTTTCTCCCTGGGCATCCACTGAAAAGGGGCTGTAGCTCAGTCAGAGTATTCTTGTACATATATATATATATATATATATATATATATATATATATATATATATGTATATCTATATATATATATATATATATATATATATATATATATATATATGTAAACATACATCTCAGTCTCTCCCCATATATCTAAGTAATACATATCTATATCATACACACACACAACTACATTTATATATACATCCCTGTTATATACATAAATATGTGCGTGGATGTCTATATTGTCATACATACCCTGATAATGATGAGTAAAGCTGCAGTATTACACATCTATAATGTTGCTCAAAGGATCCAAAGTAAGGGCTCAACAGTACATAATGCACTTACCTACAGACCCCTGTACCTGCTGGATGTCACCACACATACAGCAACAGGGGAGCGGGTGGTATAATGTATAATGTTGTCTATGCATGCATAGACAGGGCACATTGTTCTTGCCCACAAGCTTGCCATTCCAAATACAAACAGCTGCATATGGCCTACTGGTAACTGTAGCCACATAGCTAGGAAAAATAATAGTTATCTGATTGCTAGGCTACTAGATGCAGATAACAGTATGGAGCCACATCAGTCTGCATGCCACAGATGCTGTTCAACACAAGCTTAGTTTGTGTAATCCACAAGTAGTTTGCCTGCAGTCATATATAAAACAGATGTCAGCTGTGAGGCGTGTGATAAGCACTGTTATTTGCAGTGTACAAGACAAGATAGGCTGGGGTTCTAATCTCCCTCAAGGCTACTTGGGGATGTGTGTATCCCCCTGCAAAAGAACTGATAATCCCTCATTGGCTATCAAGCTGCAATGGTTCTGCACTTTTTGGCCCCGTAAGTTGCTGCTAGTTTCCCAACTGCTCCCTTCTACAAGGCCTGCTGTCATCGACCTTAAGACTACCAGCTGCCATTACAATGCCAGACTTAAGCTGTGGTGCAAGAGATTGGTATTGTGATCTACAGTATGTAAGACTAGATGGATAGGGGCTCTAACCTCACTCTAGGTCACTGTGTGTGTGTGTGTGTGTGTGTGTGTGTGTGTGTGTGTGTGTGTGTGTGTGTGTGTGTGTAGCGTGTGCATCATGTACTGTGATCTGTAGTGTGTACTGTTAGATAGGTAAGTGTTCTAATCTACTTGCAATATGTGTGTGCTGTGCCATGACTTGTAAACAGTAATTGAACATGGTGCTATCCTGAATGTAGTCAGGTTTATGTGTGTGGCTGTTACAGAATTTTACATCGTCTTATGGAATCATAGGATCTTTGAACTTTATTAGCATAATGGCCCTACAGACCTCACAATCATAGCCAAGTTTATACCCTTGTTTACATGATCAACACATATTGCCCCTAACCATGAGGGACACAGGCAGAATCCCTGTGGTGAAATGATAGTCACCCAGCCAATCATACAGATGGCATCTGATGACGTCCACTGAGGTTCTCTGTTTGCCATTAGGCAGGATTCTGTTTCAAAGGTGTGTTAAAGTCTGCTAGACAGATCTCCCCCAACAGCATGCATTACTAATGTCACATACCAGGTTAATGTCCTTAGATTGAGTAAGCTATGTACTGTGCCACCTACACATATGCAGCATTTCTAATCAAGCAGGGTCACCCATTGCCCTATATGCAAGGCAGATATCACCTCTGAGTAGTCTATATGCCACAAGTTACAATGACACTGATTTCAGATGATCCCAACTGGTCAGATATTGAAGACGTGAAGTTGCCTTGTGAGGGACCATTGTGTTGTGTGCAATTGCCAGTAGTGGTTGGAAAGGTGCATTACCAAAGGGCCATTGCACTAAAATATTGGCATGCTGAGGGAAGAGTACATGGAGGTTATGGGTTTGTCACTTCTGGGTGATTGTGCCCTCAGTTATAACATCTTACCACTGGGGGACATGGTGATCTCAGGTACATTAGGTATAAACCTGTGTACAACCCTGAGTATGTACATCACATGTTACGACTGATGTGTTACTTGCTAGGAATATAGGTGTTACCAATGGAAATAATACTACATATATATTTGCATAGAGTTTACAGCCATTAGAATGTCAACAGGTATTTGTTCATCAATACTATCTTGTAGGATATTGACATAACTCACAGAGTCTATGACCGCTCACAGTTTGCAGGCATCAGCCAACATTGTCAGCCACAGACATTCAGTATTCACTGGTATCATAGTTAAATGATTTCCAAGCAGTACAAGACCCAGGACTGAACCATGTTGAATGCTGCTCCTTACAGATCAGCTACTGAAGGTGGATTTTCTTATTTTGAGTAAGTGTGCCATCACTAAGCGACTTAGTGACCCCTATAATGATATTACCATGGATGCCTAAGTAGGTGCTTTTGTCAATGATGCTGGAGTGGGGGATAGAGTCACATAGCTTGGCAAAGTCTGGGGGGGGCTGTATGCCCTGATGTCCCCTCAACCAGGTCCTTGGTGACTGCCTCGGACATGTCAACCACATTTAACAGCCATTATCTCCCTGTCAGAAATCCAAATGTATACAGTCAACTGTTTATAGATCACATATATGTTTGCTGATAAAGCTCCATGATGATTTTCCCCACAGGCATACAAATATGGCTACCCAGGCAAATAGGTCTATAGTTCCAGCAGTGTACAAGGGGATAACAGTCGATGTTGTCCAGTCAGCCGCGATGCAGCCAGTGGTCATAGTATGATTGCAAGTAGTTCCCAATGGTGCTAATAATCCTTGTGGGATCCCATGTAGGGCACAGTTTGGGATGTTAGCATGTCCAATATATGCTGTGTATCCCCCATAGAGAGGACAGTTATGACCTGCTTGGTAGATATGGAAGGTATGGGACAGGTTGTAGGAATGTCATGTGGCACATGTGGTGGGGACAGGGGAGTGAAGTTGATGCAGAACCTGTGGGACAACAGGTTAGCTATGAATATAGACCCATTATATGTGGTATTATTAGGTACATGCCCATCGATAATCTGGGACTGTCCTCTGAGCTTACACATGTTACTACACTGTGCGTTGCAGTTCTGCTTTGTGGGGGGAGTATAATTTTGTCACATGCTGTTTCTAAATGATGTCACAACAATACTATGTGCTTGTTTTAGGTGTCACACACCAATGTCCACCTCTTATTGTACAGCCTGCTAATGGCAATTATCCACCAGGTAGGTTTGCTGTGCCATGAGGAGCTTGTGTTCCTCCTGTCAGGTACAGTCAAATCTATGCAGTTGTACTGCTGCTTACATAAAACATGGGTGTACAGCTCTGTATACTTGCATGTCCCATCTGAGGGGAGAGGTGCAGTCACACTATGTAAATCAGCCCATAGGAGGTAACAAATTGCTTTGTTGAAGTATATTCTGTATTTTCTGTAAGGGGAGTTAGGTCTGACAGTTTTAATGAGACTGATCTGTGGTCAGATCTCACCAGGGAGGACCGTACAGTGGGAGGCTGCAGTGGTCACCCATATTGGGAAACACATGAAGCACTACATTGTCTCATCTTGTGGGGATATCATGCCATTGGTCCAGGGCATTGTAGTTAAGGATGTGGACTAACCTTTGGCCAAGTGGGCTTCAGCATGACTAAGCAACACAGTTGGTGGTTACTTAATGTCCCCCAAACCATGGTGTACTGATATATCTTAATAGATACGAGTACAGTCAAATAAGCACAATGGGTGTCTGGATTCATGGAGCTGCTCCTTTAGCTGGTAATGGCTTGATTAGGTGCCCTTCCAGCAGTGAATAGCACCTGCAGTTTCTCCAGAAAATCATAGTGTTTCACTAAATCTGGATGCGCATCTATCATTAATGAATATGTATATACCACCTGCATTACCTTGCGCACTGTCAGTTTGAGGTCTGAACATGTGGAACAATGTGTAGTCTGGTATGGCTGTGGTGCTGTCCACAGCCTTGAACCAGCTATCTTTGATGGCACAAATGTCTGCATATTCCAAGGTGGGGACACCTTCCATAGAGTGGGATTTAGTGTTGCCATTCCCATCATGTAGCAGCATAACCTTGATGTTGTATGAAGATGGCATTTTCATTGGACAGTTACTGTCCAGACAGTGCCTATAAGATGCACTGTGGGGGTGCCAGCAGCTTTGGCTAGTACTCAAAATTCCAGGGGTGAGAGATGAAGACCGCCGCAGGCAAAGCATTGATGTCTGTTGAGCAAGTCATCTCAGGCAGACATGCAGTGGATCCTCTTACAATGACAACACATGCTAAGGCTATTATTGACTTCCATCATTTTCTGTGTGTGTATTGAGCCATCATCCTAGGTGAGGGTCAAATGCAGCTGAAAGCTATGGACATACCCGTGAGAGACACAGTGTGTCTAAGCTCAGTCATGTTTCTGAATACAGTCCGGTGACATATGTCCCTAGTCAGAACACCTTCAGGAAATATGATGTCATCATTATGTTACCCGATATTCCTTGAGTTGTGGCAGTGTGTGGTATGGCACATCATGTCAACCCACAGACAGCTAATTGTGACAGTTCCCATATGTAGCCTGGTGACACAGTGTGTCTCATGATGTAATCATCTATAAATAATAAGTTTGATTTTGTGTTTTGCTGCAAGTGTTTGACCAGTGAGACAGTGGTGGATGCACTATTATGTGCACTGTGCTCTCCAGAGGTGAGATTTTCTGAGGTCTCTGTTGTTTGGGAATGTGTCTGGTAAGGAGCTGCACACATGCTGATGTGTGTGATCTGGCTGGGGGTAGTCCAGGAGGTGAGCTGTGCATGTTGGCAAAATGGTCATTGCCATATGTACAGACTACTGTGTGAGACACAGTGGAATCAATGTATGAAATACAGTCACATCTGTTACACATTGTGGTTGTGTGGCATAGGAGTAGAGGGGTGGGGACACTTTCCATGTCTCATCAGCAGTCATTGATAGTGCCATTAGCAATACAGTCATGCATTTGTATATGTCACAGCATGGCATCTTTAGGCACTGTCATGACAGATGGTGAAATCGAACATGTCACCTTTATGTAGGTCCCCTAAGGTAACACAGTACTTGACAATGTGCTATACAATACTTTGCCACCATGTGGACCTTGGATTGAGCATAATCCTGTCATTAGGCATGGTCCCAATACCATACCTACAAATGAGACAGTGTGCAAGTTCTGCAAAGTTAGGGTCAAGCTGCGACACCCTTGGGGTTGACAGCCTGAAACACAGTGTTTGTAGGCATGACTTGCAGTGAAGATGTGAATGCCTGTGCATGCACAGAGGACTTGTTCAACTTTGCTGGCATTATGTTGGCCTTGCAAGTGTACAACCAGACAGGAAAATGGTTGTTGTGTGACATGATATGGGAACATAGGCATGTGCTCTGGGTACATAACTATACAATATGACATAAAGACATGTGGTAGGTGGACACAATTTGGCCAAAGTTAGCCAGTCCTCTGCAGTAGACCTCACAACCATGTCATGCAGATATCCAGCATTAATCTGGTGAAGGGCAAGATGCATGAAGTGCTGTGAAATTGTCACCTAAGATGGATCACCACTGCTGTGCTGCTTGCTTCAGCAAGCCTGAACATCTGTGTCACTGGACATTGCTTATTGCATTGTGACCCTGCAGATGTGTTCCTAATACCCATTTAGTCAGTTCCCTAGTGACATACCACCAACCCTGGTACAGAAGGCATAATACATGCAAAAGCCAAATGATTGTTCAGGTTGCTAATCAAGTCATCTACCTGGAGAAGGGTATGTGAAGCCTACAGAGCACTTCATGATGTGGGACAACTATGTGGACGAACAAACAGGCTGTGTCCTGCTTCTCATCATGAGCTTCATAGTAACTTTTTGTGTGTGATGACAGAAAAATTATCTGAGCATGGTATCCCATGAGAGATTGGTTGTGATGAGGCCAGCAGTAGTAGTAGCCAGGCACCAGCAATTCAGGGGACTCCCATGCTTTCCACATTCTTCACAAAGTAATTGTGTCCTTTCAGTACACGACTTGAGACCTGTCCAACTGCAGAATACTTGTGTAAAACCTCACACCTTACCTTCACAGGGTATACATATTACACTTCTCTCCATTGTCTGTCTGTGCTCTGTACAGACCCCTTAGATGACTGTTTTCTTGGAACAAGATGGAAATAATTGCAAGATGCACAGAGGACAGTTAGCATGCAGTGTGAAGCAGTGTCCCCAGATCTCCGAGTTGTCCATGAAAGGAGTTAGCATGGTTACAATCAGTAACAATGTCATACACCTATGGACACTAGACCAAACACAGTTTGTTTTTCTCAAAGGCATATGCCTACCTACCCTAACTGGTAGACCTCATTGAGTGTCACACTATACAATGGATGATGGGAATATGACTCACTCTATTTACCATAGCCTAATAAGGTGTTTGGCAATATTGGGCAAGCAGGCCTTGCTGAAAACTGTGTTGGTTATTTACAGAGTGGTATGTCAGCTGGTGGATAGTCAAGTGTCTGATAGTCATAATCTGGGAAGATAGCATTGGGTAGACCTACATTACAATCACAACAGTCACCAGTGGACTTCCCTCAGACATCATTAATAGAGTACCCCTTATAGCCATTCCCTTCTCTGCAGTCACGGCCACTGTCAATGATCTCTGACTGACTACATTAGCAGGTGATTGCATATTAGGAGCTGTCATTGAAAACCACACAGAATCAACAGTTAACCAGGATGGCCAGAGACACACATTCAGTTGTAGTCAGAGCCACTGACAAATACTAAATGCCAAGGACTGTACAATATTATCCTTCTGGAAGTCATCCACACCTGGAAAATATAGTAGTGTCCGCACACCACACATAGTTGAGCCATTATTCATGGACTTATCGACACAGAGAGTACTGTAGCCTTTGACTTTCACCAGTCAGTAAGATATGGGGATCCACTCAATTTTGTACAACCTATACAAAACGGTATGGCATGTAAATCCCAGACTCATTGTTATACCACATTTGGCACTCATCACACATATCACTGAGTGCAATAGCACCATTGCTATGTCACTACACAGGCATATCTTACAAGTGTAAAACACACACAATATGGAGCTCAGTTTCCAGTAACCGAAGAAAAGGGTAATTTTCTTATACTACTTTATTCTTCTGGTACCTCGGCATTTCACCTTCAAAGGAATAATCTAAAATCACCACACCACATCTTTTGTACACACTTTTTTCAAAAAACAATTAGAATCAATTAATAACTTACCATAGAAACAATGAATTGCCTCTAAACATTCAAAGGCATATTAAAGGCATTTAAAAAAAATTTTAAAGCCATTATTAAGACATCATAAAGGCATTATAAAGGAGCCCATGGCAGCTAAAACATTTCAAAAATTAACACCACACTTTCCACCTTTTAAACCTTCTAGCAACAATTCATAGACAAAAAAAATTCTTAAATGACTAAACCGATAACAAAACAAAAGCATATATAAAAATAATATAAAATGTCCAAAGTGCAAAGTGCAAGAACATTTATGCCCATAAACAAAAGGGCAGTCAGTGCCTATTACAAGATGTTATAAAATCAAATGCTAGCAATATTCATGCCCCTGAGTTGAAGTGTTCTATAATTTATTATCATCCTACATTCCAGCTTATTCAGCTCATCTTTAAAACTACCCCCAAACTCCATAAACGGGTGTGCCAACACACTAAAAAACAAACTCTTATGACAATCTCCATGGGCGTAAACAATCTCCATGGGCATAAACAAAATGTTCCTCTACCGGACTCAAACAATTTCTTCTCCTAACATCCCCCAAATGTTCCCTAATTCTCACTTTAACCCTTCTTTTCGTTTGCCCAATATACCATTTTACCTTCTCACAACCACATCCTATAATATAAACAACACTCTGTGAATTACAATGAAAAGCCTTATAACTTTATAAAATTTGCCATTTATTTTGGACCCATCAAGGTTTCTGACTTTGCTGCAAATAGTGCAATTTCCACACAGGCGCATACCCACTCTACCAACTTTCTTGGATCATGCAAAATTTCCATTCAACATTTCTTTCAAATTACTATACCTACCATAGGGAAGGTCACATG
The DNA here is from genome assembly GCF_019279795.1 of Protopterus annectens. Classification (NCBI taxonomy): domain Eukaryota; kingdom Metazoa; phylum Chordata; order Ceratodontiformes; family Protopteridae; genus Protopterus; species Protopterus annectens. Next base: position 607,086,190 of record NC_056729.1, on the reverse strand, counting down.
GCCAGGAAAAAAAATCTACCTACACTCCCATCTTCCTTCACCATATACCAAAATATTCTAATGACATCCTCCACAATATGGGGAAAAAGGGGAAAATTTGGTCACAAAAAAAGAGTTTTTCTTCCTCGATGACCCTTGTTGTCATACTCTCCTCTATTCAAAAACAATCCCTGGTCTCGTTGATAAAAAAAAAAAACCTGCTTCATCTCCTTAATTGCCCCAAGCATTGTTGTCCTCACAGTTTGCAATTGACCTTCTGAATAATCCCTCACCCTCAGTCTATCAACGGTTTCTTTTAAAATACCTGTTGTAAAGATTCTTCAGAACTATTACAAAGAATCCATTTAAATTCACCCTGAGGTAGAGTTTTAATCAAATGGGGGGATGCATGTTATCTGCATGTAAAAATGATTTACTGAAGTGGATTTTCTATAAGGTTTGAATTGTAACCTATTGTTCCTACCCACATATAACTCCACATCCAGATAGATTATGCTATTAGAATTAAGCTGATCAGTGAATTCCAAGCCATGTTCTGTGCTATTCAAATCTTCTAAAAACAACAAAAAGCATTTTGTTCACCTTTACATACAAAAATTAAATCTTCAATAAATCTACCATAAAACACAACATTAAAGAAAACATTATGGAGATCTAGGAACTGATTCTCAAAATCACCCATGTATAGCACCGCATATGAAGGGGCATAAGCTGCCCCCATAGCCGTACCACGCTTTTGCAGAAAAAAAGTTTACTCCAATTGAAGTAATTGTGAGTGAGACTAAATTCCAGCAGCAGGAAGAGAAATAATGACCGGGACTCTCCCCATTCATCCTTCCCATTGCCTGCAGGCCCCTTTTCATATCAATATTTGTATAAAGTGAACTAAAGTCCACCGTGGCTCAGTAATAATCCATCTGCCATTCAATTTTCTTAAGTCCTTCACACAATTCCCCAGTATTTTTAATATGAGCTGGTACTTTCTTCAAATATTTCTTCAGGTGAAAATCCAAAATTAAGTCCACATTTTTCAATTAAGAACCTAACATGGAAACAATAGGCCTGCCGGGGGAATCTTAAATCCTTGTGAATCTTAAGTAAAGCATAGAATTTTGGGTCCTTAGGTTCCTTAATAAACAATCTATTCACAGCCTTGCTGGTCAGAAAACCCAAACTTTCACCATTCTCCAAAATTTCAAGCAGTTCCCCATTGAAACTGCACAAGGGGTTTTCCACCAATTCAATATAATCATCTTGTACTAAAATCAGGTCTTTAACCATTCTCTCATAGTCCCCTTTATTCATGATTACCCAATTACCCCCTTGCCAGCTTGCCTAAAAATAAATTCCCCTGATTTCAAACACATTTCCTGCAGTTCCTGCCACTTTCTCTTTGATAAGTTGTAATTTTTTGTGCTTTTAAGAAATTTATCAAACTCACACTCTAATTGCTTAGAGATCACATTTTCAAACATCTTAATACAAAAAGATTGTTTAGGTGGCATACACTTATTTTTATTTGAAGAAAATTGTGGAACATGCAAATGTCCATACCAGTATCAAACTCACTACTCGTCTCAGCCACAGACTCACAGTTACAGCCTTCATTAACATCATCTAACATTTCAAAATAGAAATCAAGTTTCATGAATGCTTACATTTAGCAACTCAACTTCAACATGTAAACTAGTTTATCAACATTAGAAGCACACCCAGTGCTATTCAATGATTTGAAAAACACTTTCAAATATACTTTACAATAAAATTGTTTTGCATCTAAGATAACATTGCCAGACAAGGAATCCTGGTACGAACAAATTTTGGACCTTTCAAAAAGTACATTTTCAAATTCTTTTGTAAGACTTAACTCAGACATATTAACAATCATTAAATTATCAGATAGCAAGCCCCCATTTGGAACAGAAACCAAGGTATTAACAGAAGGTACACCAGTCAAAGAAGCACATTCAATATTGTCAAGTGCCAACAGGTTACTACCTTTGGGTACAATAGCAACATTAACGGCAATGGAAGCATCATTCACAGAACATATAACATGAGGCCCAACAGTCCCAAAAAGCAAATCTTCATGGTATAAGGGCATGTACAACTGGCCATTTTCAGAGCATGTAGGAGAGTTTATGCTTACTTCTTCCTATTGTTGCTGTTGAAGCCTTCATTCCAACACCCCTTCTGAAAAGACCGCTGCGTTTGCTTCTGTTTGGAGGACTGAGCTTCTTCCATAACATTTTTTTGTTGTTGTCCATCACTCACTTCCCCTTTGGAAACCTCCTCAAAGGAAACACATTTTTTACTGCTCGTACTACTCTCTGCTGAAGATACAGATGAATCACGGGGCCTCTTCCCATTAGAAGCCCCGCCACAAAACTAAGACCTATGCATCCATTTGTTCTGCTTAAAGGACTACACCAAATTACTCTGAAAGTCCTTTATGTCACGGTTTAATTTTTTCTTTCTTCGAGGCACAACATTTTTCTCCACTTCCTGAACTCAGATTTTAACATTACCCATGATCTTACTGTACTCACTTTGAGACACTTCTTCATCAAGTAAAGCAGTTTGCAGCTCCGTAATTTGCACACGCAACCTATCAATAATCCTCAGGTTATCTTTAACCAAGATTTGTAGCCATGTTAATGTACGTTTTAAGGAGGCTTCCCTACACTCCAAAAGCAAATCCCCCTCCTCTTTCAAAAAGTTGCCAGCAGGCAGAAGTGGAACATGCAAACCCCTAGAGGTAATATTAAGGGATATATATTTCTCCAATAATTTTATGTCATAAAAGAAAGTTACCTCCTTCACTAGGAGCTGTTCAAGCAGTCGTATGGAGCCTCTCCATATGACCGCTATCACCATTGGAGCCCCACAGGTCATTCTTCAGAAGTTTCAAATCCCTTTCATGAGGGAAATCAGCAAACAAAACACCACCACTGACTCCCAAATCCTCTGTATTCTGTATAGAATCATTGCTAGTAGAGGCAAGCACCATCAACATAATAAATAACTTTGCAGAACCACCAAAGCAAAAAAAAACACACAATACAGAACTCAGCTTCCAATAACCAACGACAAGGGTAATTATCTTTTACTGGTTTATTCTTCTGGTACCTCGGCATTTCGCCTTCAAAGGAATAATATAAAATCACCACACCCCATCTTTTATACACACTTTTTTTCAAAAAAAACAATTAGAATAAATTAATAAATTACCATAGAAACAATTAATTGCTTCTAAACATTCAAAGGCATATTAAAGGCATTTAAAAAAAAGCTTTTAAAGCCATTATTAAGGCATTATAAAGGCATTATAAAGAAGCCCATGGCAGCAACATTTCAAAAAGTAGCACCGCACTTTCCACCTTTTATTCCTTCTAGCAACAATTTCTAGACAAAAACATTCTTAAATGATTAAACTGATAACAAAACAAAAACATACATAAAATAATAATACAAAATGTACAAAGTGCAAAGTGCAAAAACATCTATGCCCATAAACAAAAGAGCAGTCAATGCCTATCACAAGATGTTATAAAGTCAAATTGCTATCAATATTCATGATCCTGAATTGAAGTGTTCTACAATTTATTATCATCCTACATTCCAGCTCATCTTTAAAACTACCATCAAACTCCATAAATAGGCGTGCCAAAGCACTAAAAAACAAACTCTTAAGACAACCCCCATGGGCGGAAACAAAATGTTCCGCTACTGGACTCAAACAATTTCTTCTCCTAACATCCCCTAAATGTTCCTTAATTCTCAGTTTAACCCTTCTTTTCCTTTTTACACAATACACCATTTTATCTTCTCACAACCACATCCTACAACACCCTGTGAATTACAATGAAAAGCCTCTCTAGTTTTATAAAATTTACCATTTATTTTGGACCCATCAAGGTTTCTGACTCTGTTGCAAATAGTGCAATTTCCACACAGATGCATACCCACTCTACCAACTTTCCCGGACCAGGCAGAATTTCCATTCCTGAAGGAACTGCTTGAAATTTTGGAGAAGGGTGAAAGATTGGGTTTTATGACCAACAAGGATGTGAAGAGATTGTTTATTAAGGCAACTAAGGTCCGAAAATTCTATGCTTTACCTAAGATTCACAAGGATTTAAGATCCCCCTGGGAGGCCTATTGTTTCCATGATAGGTTCTTATTTGGTAAATGTGGGCCTACTTTTGGATTTTAACCTGATGAAATATTTGAAGTACTAGCTCATATTAAAAATACTGGAGAGTTGTATAAGGAAATTAGGAAAACTGAATGGCAGATGGAGTATTACTGGGCCATGGTAGACATTAGTTCACTTTATACAAATATTGATACGAAAAGGGGCCTGGAGGCAATGGGAAGGATGATGGGAGAGGGTCCCCTGTCATCATTTCTCTTGCTACTGCTGGAATTTAGTCTCACTCACAATTACTTCAGATGGGGTAAATGTTTTTTTTCTGCAAAAGTGTGGTACGGCTGTGGGGGCAGCTTATGCTCCTTCATATGCGGTGGTATACATGGGTGATTTTAAGAATCAGTTCCTATATCTCCATAACTTTTTCTTTAATAATGTTGTGTTTTATGGTAGATTTATTGAGGATTTGAAGTGCTTTTTTTGAGGTGTTTGGAAGATTTGAATAGCGCAGAACATGGCTTGAAATTCACTTATCATCTCAATTCTAATAGCATAATCTATCTGGATGTGGAGTTATATGTGGGTATTAACAACAGGGTACAATTCAAACCTTATAGAAAATTCACTACCGTAAATAATTTTTTACATGCAGATAGCATGCACCCCCCCCTCCCCCATTTAATTAAAGGTCTACCTCAGGGTGAATTTAAATGGATTCTTCATAATACTTCTGAAGAATCTTTACAACAGATATTTTTAGAAGAAACTGTTGTTGATAGACTGAGGGCAAGGGGTTAGTCAGAAGGTCAGTTGCAAACTGCGAGAAAAACAGTGCTTGGGGCAATTAAGGAGAAGAAACAGGTTTTTTAAAAATGAGACCAGGGATCGTTTTTAAATAGAGAAGAGAGTATGACAAGGATCGTTGAGGAAGAAAATGTCTTTTTTGTGACCGAGTTTTCCCTTTTTTCCCATGTTGTGGAGGATGTCATTAGAAAATTTTGGTATATGGTGAAGGAAGATGGGAGTGCAGGTAAATTTTTCCTGACCATGTGACCTTCCCTATGGTAGGTATAGTAATTTGAAAGAAATGTTGAATGGAATTTTTGCCCAGTCTGCGAAAGTTGGTAGAGTGGGCATGTGTTCGTGTGGGAAATGCACTATTTGCAGCAGAGTCAAAAACCTTAATGAGTCCAAAATAAATGGCAAATTTTATATAGCTAGAGAGGCTTTTCATTGTAATTTATAGGGTATTGTTTATATTATAGGATGTGGTTGTGAAAAGGTAAAATGGTACATTGGGGAAATGAAAAGAAGGGTTAAAGTGAGAATTAGGGAACATTTCGGGAATGTTAGAAGAAACTGTTTGAGTCCGGTAGCAGGATATTTTGTTTCTGCCAATGGGGGTTGTCATAAGAGTTTGTTTTTTAGTGTGTTGGCACGCCCATTTATGGAGTTTGGGGGTAGTTTTAAAGATGAGCTGGATAAGCTGGAATGTAGGATGATAATAGATTATAGAACATTTCAACCCAGGGGCATGAATATTGATAACAATTTGACTTTATAACATCTTGTGATAGGCATTGACTTCTCTTTTATTTATGGGCATAAATGTTTTTGCACTTTGTGCTTTGGACATTATGTTTTATTATTATTTTTATATACATTTTTGTTTTATTATCAGATTAGTTATTTAAGAATTTTTTTTGTCTAGGAATTGTTGCTAGAAGGTTTAAAAGGTGGAAAGTGTGGTGCTAATTTTTGAAATGTTTTAGCTGCCCTGGGCTCCTTTATAATGCCTTTATAATACCTTAATAATTGCTTTAAAATGATTTTTAAATGCCTTTAATATGCTTTTTGAATGTTTAGAAGTAATTAATTGTTTTTATGGTAATTTATTAATTGATTCTAATTATTTTTTGAAAAAAAGTGTGTATAAAGGATGGGGCGTGGTGATTGTATATTATTCCTTTGAAAGTGAAATGCTGAGGTACCAGAAGAATAAAGCAGTATAAGAAAATTACCCTTGTCATTGGTTATTGGAAGCTGGGCTTTGTATTGTGTGTGTGTTTTTTTTTTGCTTTTGTGGCTCTGCTAAGTTATTTATTATATCTTACAATTGCAGTAGCTACACAGGTACCATGTTAAACCAATACACATTGTAGATAACATATCCGATGCAGTCCGTGTCAAGTCCGTACATGTGTAGTCTGTCTCCTACATGCTTTGATGAGGATGTGTATGGCTGCCATACAGGGAGGTGTCAGATCCCACTGTGTACCTCCCACTTATCCAAGACACGACTAACACATGGATTACCTGTTCTACACAGCTACACCATCACTGTGGTTTAAATAGTACATGCTGGAGAGACAGGTATATAACGCAGACACAACATCCTATATGTAACAGGCTCCCCATGCACGTGAAGCACACATCATTTGTAATACACATCATGTGCAAGTTACACAATGTGATGCAGAACAAGACAATCATAACTGGTGTAGGACAAATGTCTGTAATGGACACTGAACATTTGTAGATAGGTCACATCCATCACCACAGCTTGTAGATGTGTTATCTCCAGAAATCCTGGTGACACGTATCGAGAGTATCAGACCTTTTCATAGCTTAGGGATGCATGAATAGGCTGAGTGATGCCATTGACCTTTGTATCCTGTTATACACACATGAACCTATGAAGCCATTCACCTATAGTGCTGTACCTTGCTGGAGACATATATATTTTTTGTGATGACATTCCATCCTGTGCTATGATGTCTATGGATTTATTGCTGCTGTGTCTCCATAGGTGATGCCTATAGACTCCTGAAACTGAACCATAAACAGGTCCGTGACACACCTTTCATTGTGTAAGTATACAGCCATTACAACATCATACAACATAAGGTTCACAAAATTATGTGGCTTACTCATTACAAATGTCAGCATACAGTATCTGACAGTGACCAGTGCAAGTGGCATGGTAAAGCAGCACTGCATTACTCAGTTACATTATAATTTATATATTCACCCTCGGTATCAAACACGTAGATTCATTCCCCTGCATCAATGATGAGGATGACAAGCATGTGGCACAGGTATCATCACTTGCACAGGGTTTGTGTGAGGGTGCAGGAGGCCTAGGCTGACCCAAAAGGTTCACAATGTCGAAAGCCGACAATATCGAAGCTGATATTGTCAGCACCACAACATCGAAAGCACAGAACATTGTGCAGGTAAATGGAAATCTCGGTAGGGGGAGATTTCCATTTACCTCAATGTAGTGCAGTCTCGGAGTTGGAATATTTAAGTAGGGGGGTGTGGGGGGGTGCAGGAGGGCTTACCCCCCCTGCTTATGCTAGTTAGTTTTTATTTTTGTTTGTTTTTATTTTTAAACTTTATTCGATGTTTTACTACACCGATCACTAGAGGTCGACCTTTAGTGATTCGATGTAGTAAGATTTCGATAACATGATAGATGCAGTTGAAAGCATGTGTGTGAGCTAAGAAGGGAAGCAGGCACTATGGACTATGGAAATGTGCATTGTGTGTCTGTAGGCGACCTGAATTTGACAGTGGTGTGTGAGTGTTTGCGTGAACACAGTCAAGTTCAGTGCTAGCCCTACATGTGTGTATGTTGGACAGCTGTGAACAGTGCATTGTAGAGCTGATTGCTTACCATCTCCACCTCTGAACACAGGAACTGGTTCTGCCAGGGGATACACTTTCACCTCCTCCATGGCCAAGGTCAGAAATGGTGCTAGTACCTGATGGTAACTACTGTCTGCTGGTTCTGTGTACTCCACAGGAATGCCCAGGACCCAGAGCCCATGGCCTGCCACATCTTTGTGTGGACAGCACACTCCCCTCTGTAGTGCTGGATGTACTGCAACTACGCGAGCGTGATTGTGCATTGCCATGTGGACTCTCAGTAGATTTAGTTGCTGACCTACGTCCACAAATCCAGTGCTCAACTCCAACCAGGTGCTCCATCACAGACAATGTGTGCTCCAAGACAGATATTCTGTGATCTGTCTTACACTACTTTCTTTCTACTGCATCAGTAAATGGATCCAGGGTATCACCAAAGCAGTGGAGGCAGTCATGGATGCCAGATTGTGCTGCATCTGTAACCTGGAGCATTCATCTGGAGTTGTTTTTGGAATATGCTTGTCCCTCCATGATGGCCATAAACATACGCTGAGTGACCCGTGATGAGACACCTGCAACAGGTGGTGGAAGGACAACAGGCTTCCTACGAGCTCTCCTATCAATCCCCCTGTGTGGAAACTCACCAGCTCATGGGCTATGGGCAGTGTCTACACTCACCTGAGCCATAGTTGCAACAGGTTTCTGCTCAATGTCCCTGCCCACTGACTGTCCAATATCTGTGGCCTCCAGGACTGGGTATGTGTAGGCATACTGAATGTGTGCAGTGATGATGAGGACAGAAGAGGGATGTTAAACTTCTGGGACAGATTCAGCCCCTAAAACCCCCACCTGTACCTCACTTTGGCCACCATCATCATCAGAGTTTGAAGAGACACTGACATCAGTTGTGTAGGGGACAGAAACCAATCCCCCACCCGGGTCACCTGTGTTAACAAAGGGAAACGCAGTACATTAATACGTATACTATTATGCTCTGCAGTACTATGTTGCAATATATGTAAACCACTTTGTTCTAAAAAAAAAACACATTACTGCGAACAGAAACCAAGTAAGAAAACAAAAAAAATGAGTGCCCCAAGCTTTGCTATGTTCTCTTCATCAATTTATTCCAATAACAAGTAAAAACACACCATAAAACAAGGTTCTGTTGATCAGTGATGTTGCTTTTAAGTCCAAGAAAGTTCTTGTAAACACAAAACCACCAGTAATCAAGAGTAGTCAGCGTTACTTCTTCTTCTTTTGGCTTTTCCCGGTTAGGGGTCCCCACAGCGGGTCACCTGTCCGCTCATGATTGGCAGTGGAGTTTTATGGTGTTGAATTTCCAGCCCGGCACCCAACCTTCCACAGAAGGCACACACACGCACACACTCACACCTAGGGCCAATTTAGAGTATCTAATCCACCTACAGCATGTCTTTGGGATGTGGGAGAAAACTGGAGCACCCGGAGGAAACTCATGCGACCACAGGGAGGACATGCAGATTCCGCACAAAGGCACCCCAACCGAGAATTGAACCATAGAACCTCTTACTGTGAGGCAGCAATGCTAACCGCTGCACCACCATGGCCACCCAAGAGTAGCCAGTGTTACTGTTTTCTTAAAACACAACAGTTCTTTTAATAGCAGGTGAAAAATACCTGAAGTGCTGTTTAAGTCCAAAGTCCAAAGCAATTCTCATAAAAGAAAAGTGTCAATAACCAAAAAAAGTTTAAATCCTAGTGCTTCTGTCTCTCTGCTTCAGAGACTTTTTCAAAGATAGTTTAAACCAGTTCACTTCACTGTTTTTGTTTCAGGTCCTAACCAGTCATGTGATGCTAAAGGCAGCTCCATTTAAAGGGATGAAACACATGAAACACATTTTGCATATCCCTTTCTTTCCATCCTAGTCATTTCTTGTGAAAAAAGTTTAATACCAATCCATATACAAACCATAAGGTCTAAAAAAAATATATATATATAAATATATATATATATATATATATATATATATATATATATATATATATATATATATTGTAGTTTGTAGCAAATATATTTGTAAATACCCTATAAGGTATTACAAATCTGTAATATAAAGGTATTTTATGTTTTTTTATTTGTTTTTTATTTTTTATTTAGTATTGTCATTTTATGTGTGTGGACATAAGAGCAGAAGCCAAAGTAGCTCCAATTGCAGAAAAGATCAAAGAGAACAGATTACGATGGTATGGGCACATGTGTAGAAAAGCAGAAGACAATCTGGTGCGGGAGATTTGGGACAGACAGGAAGAAGGTAAGAGGAAGCGAGGGCGTCCAGCAAAGAGGTGGATGGATTGTATGAAAGAAGATCTGCGACAGTCAGGCATGAGTGTTGACGAAGGCAGGAGAGTGGCACTGAATCGAGAGAGTTGGCGACAGATAATACGATACCCCGACCCCATGTAAATGGGAAAAAGGGGGATGATGATGATGATAACGATTTATGTGTGTGATTTTTATATAGTCTAATACTTCTTAACACCTTATGGGGTATTTATAAATATATTTTCTACAAACTGCAACATTTTTAGACCTTACGGTTTGTATATGGATTGATACTAAAATGGGTTTATTAAAAGGTTTTTCTCAAGAAATGATTAGGATGAACAAAAAAGGGATATGTAAAATGTGTTTTATCCTTTTAAATGGAGCTGCCTTTGGCAACACATGACTGGTAAGGACTTGAAATAAAAACAGGGAAGTGAACTGGTTTAAATACCAAAAGATTGCCAAATTCCGGTACTCATGGCCACACACGTAAAAAACACACTCTTCAAAGCTAAGAATACAGCATCCATGGGGCCAGATGACATCCCAGGCTGTGTACTACATGAACTACAAAATGAACTGGCACCTCACGTAAGTGTCATGCTTAATCATAGCCTCACCTCAGTCTTCATGCCCAATGAGTGGCGCACAGCTACAGTTATCCGACTCCACAAGGGAGGGATCCACCTTGGATCCCAGGAACTATCATCCCATCAGTCTGATGAGCCTGATCTGCAAAGCCATGGAATGCATTATCATGGAACTTATAAACAAAAACATTGGCAACCTTCACACACTTGATCCCACCCAGTTTGGTTTTGTAAAGGGCCAATCTTGTCTCCTCAACCTGAATGACTTCTTCAAATCAGTCTCCAGAGCTCTGGATGAGGGTAAGGTAGTCCACACAGCCAATCTGGACCTCGTCAAGGCCTTTGACACCATCCCCCACTCTGGAATCATAGATAAACTTACTAAGCTGGGCATTAATCCCTACGTCACTTGATGGGTTGCCAACTGGCTTACTGACAGAACCCACACTGTAAAAGTAGCCTACTCAAAATCCAGATCCAGACAAGTGACAAGTGGAATACCTCAGGGTTCAGTACTGGGACCACTCTTGTTTGGCATCTACATCTCTGAAGTACAGGCCAGCACTAATGGACTCTGGCTAACAAAGTTCGCAGATGACTGCAAACTGGGAGCCATTATTGAATCCCCAAATGATGTGGATATTCTACAAAAGGGCCTTACAGAAACAGATGCTTGGTGCCAGAGCAATGGGCTCAAACTCAATGCCAAGAAACGTATAGTTATCCCCTTTGGGAAAAACCATGTACTTATGAATTACCACATAAGTGGCAGTACACTAAAAATCGAAAGTGTGATAACAGGTGGACAGTTGTCTCACTTTCAATAACCACATAGCCACAACAGTCAGGGAATCCTTCTATGTGGCATAACTCATCACTAAGGGCTTTTCATCCAGAAAAAAGGACATCATTGTCCCACTGTACTCATCCCTCATTAGACCCATTATAGAGTACAACGCCCCATTTGGTATGTACCTCACAAGACATCTGCAACAACTGGAAAGGCCACAGAAATATCTCACTAAAAGAATCACAGGTCTAAAGCAGATGCCCTATGCTGCCCATCTAAAAGAACTCCAGCTATACTCTGTCACATATCACCTACTCAGAGGCGATCTCTGCTTAACATACAAGGCCATGTCAAACCCAGTGCTGTTGGACATTCTACACTTAAAGAAATCCCAATCCCTCAGCACTACACGCTCCAGGGATTTAAACCTAGTCATCACAATGAACAAAACATGCTGGAGGGATAGGTTCCTGACCCAAAGACTCCCCATACTCTGGAATAGACTGTCCATACATGTCAAGCTGAGTGCCTCTTTGGCCCTCTTCAAAAGGAAACTTGATGATTGGATTGGAGATAGGAAATTCACCCCAGGGATCACGTCAGTCACCCTGCTAGACAGGGGACCTGGGAAGTAAATATTCTGGGAAAAAATAGACAGGGAATTGTTATGGCTAGGATTGTTTAGGCCCTAGGGCCGATAGCCTAGTACCAACCTATGAACCTATGAAAAATTCTCTGAAGCAGAGAGATGAAAGTTCTAGGATTTAAACTTTTTTTGGTTACTGACACTTTGCTTTTACAAGAATTGCTTTGAACTTTGGACTTTGGACGTAAACAGCACCACAGATATTTTTCACCTCTTTTAAAAGAACTGCTCTGGTGTTTTAATAAACAGGAACACCGACTACTCTGGATTACTGGTGGTTTTGTGTTTACAAGAACTTTCGTGGACTTAACAGCAACGTCATTGATCAATGAAGCCTTGTTTTATGGTATGTTTTTACTTGTTATTGGAATAAATTGATGAAGAAAACACAGCAAAGGTTGGGGCACTCATTTTTTTGTTTTCTTACTTGGTTTGTGTTTGCAATATATGTAAAGCTGTATACACTATTGTCAGTATTACAGACCTGTTTAACCCCCACCCTCATATAGTAGGACATGAGGGCGTTACTTTTCCCCATCTGTAGTTACTTGTAAATAAAAGCTCTTTACACAGCAATCTCATCAGCAACACTGAGGTACACTGTTGACATTTGTGAAGACTCTGCATGCTTGACACATATGGCAGTCTGTAATGTCCTGACAATACTGTTGCATCAATCAGTGTGGCCACACCTACAAGGCATAGGTATGACTCTAAAGTGTGTACAGTCACAAAATATCAGTACAGCTGGCAGTCATGCTGACAGTACAGAAATCCAGCCAGCAGGCTTGGGATGGCATTTTAGGGAATACTTTGCAGTAAATCATCATCTGTTACAAAACAGTGCTGTGCTTACCAGGAGCGGAACCACACCCTTATCTGATTCCTGAGGCACCTGTGAAAAGTTAAGGGAGAGTTAATGTAAACACCACTGCATGTTGCACTATAACAGGGTAATACATCCATATATCTCACATTTACAGTAGCTACTTTGTTAACTGTTATGTTGGTCAACATCTGAGCATGAGATTCAAACTGCAGTTAACCCCCCCAAAGAACAAACACCTGACACCCACATAAAAGTATCTACACCCTGACACAATGAATGCTACAGTATTCAAATGCTGATCAAATTAAGCCTACCTGGACTTTCATCTGGCATGAAAACTGTGGCAACCACTTCCACGATATATGGCGTGATGGATGCCTGGGAGCTGTTGTGTGTTCCTAGGTTTGCCAGGAACTCCTTAGTGGCTGAGAGTGGTTGTTTTGCTGCAGGACCTCAATTGGTGACACCATGATCCCTGGTCACATCTGCTGCTCTTCTGCGTGCAGCAGTAATCATATCTGTGGCACAGTGTGGAACCTGCTCATATGTCCTGCTCTGCTGACCTATAGTGTTAACATCACAGACAAGGTCAGTCCACAATGCTGTCCACTGTTCCCTGCTTTGCATCCCCCTGGACAGTAGGACTTCACAGTGTTGATGGAGGCCTTCCAGAATTATATCATTCTCAGCATCTGTAAAAGGGGCATGGCATCTGGCATACATGCTTCTTGAAAGACAACAAAATGGAAACACATGTCAGGATCACATAGGTGGAAGTACACTATGTAGAGATACAGCAAAAACAGAATGGCTGGCAGTATCCACTGCTTGATCATACATGTCAAATTCCACAGTGTGCAGACATACTAACCATGTGGACACAGCTAAGATACTAGCAATAGTCAGCTATTCCCATGTATGCCATGACAGATACTGCTGTATGATCACACACCCAACACAGGAGTCCATTGTAGTGTGTTCCCTAGAGGCAACCCCCATTGATAATATGTCAAAACAACAGTGCCAAATAGCACTGTGGTATTACAACCACTGTAAAGAGGCATTCCCACGAGACCAGTGAACCACATTGACAAAAACATTTCACCCTTGATGTACTGTACATCCTTTGTAAGTGTAACAAATCTGGAAATTAATGACATGTCATCATTACAGTTTTAAGAAAGGCTTAATGGTGTCATTCCCATTCCCCCTAAGTATATTCACACATATCCATCATGTTGTAAACAAAAACGTACGTACCTAATAGAGTACAATACTCCTCTGTTGATATGTGCAGATATATAAAGTTTTTGGCAACGTGTTTACTGTTTGAAGAAAGTCTCATACAGTCTGGTTCCCCTAGCCAGCTGTTTGCCCTTTTAACATGGTTCGCATTACCAGGTGATTGGTTCTTAACCAATCTGTGGTTCTGAAATGCTAGTTGCAACCAGCAGAGCTGATTTGCAGTATAATCAGCCAATGACATGCAACCATTGAACAAGATATGAGACCTTCATATAGATTAGAAGACCTTTCTGATATGTTGTGCTAGACATTACTGGGATTAAGATACTATACCATCACAGAGGGTGTGCCTGTAGCAGCTACTGTTACATACAGATATGTGTGCTACAGGCTGCAGCTGATGCTGCAGGCAATAGGCATAGGCAGAGAGTGTGAACACTTTGGAGGATAATAAGCTGTAAGGGTAACTGTGAGAGCTGTGGCAGCCTTATTGTAGAGGCAGAGCCAAAGTGAAGGTACCTATTCCACTGCAAATTAAGGCATGTGTTTAAGGAACGTATGTTAGGCAATGCAACAGTATCATTAACAGAGTACTAGGCAACATGTCTGTTGTGTACTTGAGCAACATAGAGGTAAATATACCATTATGTCAACCATTTGGGCAACTATCAAACCATGTGTTACATTATGGTAGTCATTTGGAACATATGTGGTGGCAGTCCTTGTTACTAGCAAGGCCTCCATATGTGTATGTTAGTTATGCAGCTGTGTTAATCTGTAACATCATTATGAAATGATTATGTAGTGCACTCTGATATTAGTGTGCCTCATTTGCATTACCTAAGTTAAAATCCTCTGTGAATGCATATTAATGCATGCCCTGACACTTTATGCACTTAGAGTGTTGCTATAGGGATATATCAAGTGTGTTCCTATCTGCAGGCCTGTGACTTCCATCAGTAAATAGCAGACATTTCATTTAAAATGCATCATGTGGATAAAAGAGTACATGAATCAGTAACTTATTGATGGCTTCAGAATAATGTAATTTAAATGCTACACACCACTGGATTTGAACCCAGAACTAAGTGTGGCAAAACTTAATGTTTACAAAGCATTTAACACACTGAGCTACTGAGTCACTATCACAGCATCTGTATTTGTGAAGGTATAAGTGCACACATGCAGTCTGTGACATACCTCCATTACATCCATTATTATGTGCCTGGCTTTATAGGGATGTATTTCTCCATCAGAGTGCCAGTTGAACATGTATTTTGCAGTTAATGTTTTAGCAGGTGTACTTTTACATGTTGCTAATAAAAGTGCTCATTTACCTGCTATTAGAGACCTCAGTTACATCCATTAGTCTTTGTCTGGCTTTCTAGTGGTGTAGTCCTGTACCAGACTCCAAATTACATTCCCAGTTTTTCCATTAGTTTTTCAGCAAGTTTGAGCAATGCATTGCGATGCACAGCTCGGCTTCAACATGCTTAATTACAGTAGCTTGTAATTACTATGTCTTGTTTAAACCACCTGTTTTAATTAACAGCTGTGTGGTGTGGCAGGTTAATGCAGTGGGCTGCAGGTGCGATGGTCTTGGGTTTGAAATAGGGGACAGGAGTTTATTTTGTACAGGTTTATTATCATTTAAAACACATATAATATAGCTCCTGAGCTTAGTGATGCTGTGCGACATGCCACATCATGCAGCGTCATGCAAACAATCTTTAAAGAAAGGAAAAATGGGGAGATAGGACAGTGGTGAAATTGGGTGCAAGCAGGGGTAGATGATATTAAGTAGATGATATTAATACACAGACTGCTAATACATACTTCTACAGGCGTGCAGTGTCAGCTGTGAGTAGAGTGACTCAAATTCTTCTATAGATGATGTAGCAATGTAGCACATACATACCTCTCAAGCTGTTAACATGGGACAGTATGAGCCAAGCACTAACAAATGCAGATACACAGCTACACAGTACTGCTTCACATAGTGTGCATGTACATAACTACCTAGGTGTTCTGTAACAGAGTTGCAAATGCATTGCATTCCAGGTAATGATTTATCTCATGATCAAGGACCAGATATATTGGGTAGTAGTCATTACATTTTGAAAAAATCATGTCATTTAGACAGGTAGGTTTATGTACATTAAGTAGACTAGACAGCCGGCATGTCTTAGTTGGCAGGCTTGGGAGTAGACCCAAAAGCTTTGTCTGCAGGGGACGTGTGCACATAATGTAGCAATTGACTGTAGTGACATTAGAACAGGCATGCAATGAATACAGCCCTACTACAGTTATTTGAACACATCACTTAAGAAACCACAATCCTGCTTTACACTTTATTGTTACTGCTCCTTAGAATCTGTGAAGTATACATGTGATATCTGCCCAGAAAGTGGGCTACCTTACCCATATACTTTGCTTCTAGAGTGGAAGGAATACAGAGCATTATTTTATTTTATTTATTTATGTTATATTTGTTTACAGGGATGGTCTGATTGGGACAGTGCACATTTTCAGTGGAGGCCCGGGGAGAAAAGCTCCCGTAATAGCTTACATACAAATTGCCACAAAATAATATAATATACACAATTGGCAAAATGATTGTGAACACAAATACACAGTAGTCAAGTAGAACAAGGTATTAAACACTTGAACTGAAAGTGGCATGAAGACAGCCCTGAACCATACTGTGGGTTGTACAATACATTTTTTCAGGCAATTACTTTTGAATTCTTTATTTTTTTCAGTTTTACAGTTGACTGCAACAACATTAGAACAGACACACAATGAATACAGCCCTACTGCAGTTACTTGAACACGTTACTTATAAAACCACAATCCTGATTTACACTTTATTGTTATTGCACCTTAGAATCTATTAAGTATACAGATGATATCTGCCCAGAACATGGGCTGCCTCACCCATATACTTTGTTCCTGGAGTAGGAGGAATTATGTGACTGAAAGTGGCCTGAAGACAGCCTTGAACCATAATGTGGTGTGTGCAATGCATTTAGCAAGCAATTACTTTTGCATGCTACATTTATTTCAATGTTACAGTTGACTGCAGTGACATTAGAACATGCACGCACTGAATGCAGCCCTACTGCAGTAATTTGCACACATTTGTTATCAAACCACGATCCTGATTTACACCTTATTACTTAGTGTTATTGTTATTGTTTATTGTTTATTGCAATACAGATATCCATACTTACCACATTCATAGTGCATCCTGGCCAGGCGATCATCATAAGACTGGACATTGTAAGCCCATTCAGCTGCAGCTGTTGGAAGAGAAGCACACCACTATGCATACCAGTTTTGTACAGATTCAGCTTGTATTTAGTAAAGTAGTAAGAAACATACTTGCACATCTGTGGGGCATGCCCTGTTCTAGCCTCTTTAACCCAGGTGTCCATGGTTCCCCTCTTCCTTCACTTCAGGTCATCATAGTGGCAACAACACTCCTCACCAGTGCTGTGGATACCAGTAACACTAGTAAAATCCCTGGTCAACTGATCCCAGGCTTCAGTTTTACATTCTGAGCCCTGGTAATCACCCTGCAAAAGCTGGGGTTTGTAGTTGTGGACCAGGAGTCCAACAAACACTGTGGACTCCTGCACACCCCACCTCTGCACCCGAAAGCATTCTTCTTCACCACAAACCACCAGGCATATTGACAGATTAATAAGACTGCAACAAAAGCTGCAGAATTCCTGCCAATTGGCCTTGATATATGCTGTTTTCCCCTGCTAACACATTAAGCTGTAACATTAAAAAAGTGCCACATTGCTTAGCATCACGCAAATCTGCTTAGTGGAGCTGAACATTGTGTAAACTCGCACAACCGTCTTTTAGCCAAGCTTAGCAATGTGCAAACAGGCCTAGTCATTAACCATGTTTAAGCAGGGCTTAGTACTGTGCAGCTTTTTCAAATGTAGCAATTTTGCTTTTACATTAAACCGTCCTTTAGGTCACCTCACACATTTCCACAGCAATAAATGTAAAAAGGTATAACTGCCGGGGACTCAAATCCAGGATCTGCAACACTTTATGCCATGACTCTACCTATCTGTCTACTTGGATAGTCAGAAGACCAGTATACCTTCACATAGGTTCATAGATGTTTACTAGGCTAATAACCACAACGGCCTTTTTAAGCCTAGCCATACATCCCTTGCAATGCATACAATGCCTTGTATGCCAGGCATAGATCTCCCCTTAACAGCCTGTAGGAGATAGAGTACAGGAATAGGTTTTGAGGCGGTCTGCATAGGATGTTTTCTTATGCCCTGATCGCCTACTCAGAGGCAATCTGTGCCTGACGTATAAAGCCATGTCCAACCCAGAATTAATGGACATGCTCCACCTCAAGAAATCCAAATCCATCAGAACTACACTCTCCAGTGGCCTAAACCTCAGCACAGAAATAAATAGAACATGCTGGAGGGACAGATTCATATCCCAGAGGCTCCCCTCACTCTGGAACAAAATCCCAATCCATGTCAGATAGAGCCCCTCAATGACCCTCTTCAAGAAGAAACTTGACGTTTGGATGGGAGATTGTAAATTTACCCCTGGGATCTCTTCTGTGTCACTGCTAGACAGATGCACGGTAAACTAACCTTAAATGGGCTATCTTCTGTGACCTACTATACAGAGGCACAGTCAACTAATCTAAGAAGGGTGGTGAAAGCCAAACACACTCTGGCTAGGCTTGTAAATGCCCTAGGGCAGATAGCCTAGTATCAACCTATGAACCTATGAATCCCAAAGCTCTGTCAAGTTCAGGTACCCTTGATAAGTGTAAGCAGGTGCTTCGGAGATGAAATATTTACAAGCAAGGACCTGGAAGATGAATCATTTACAGGTTGCCTGTGTCCATTAGGTGCCAATCCAGGGATGAAGTTCCTATTCCCCGTCCAATTGTCCAAGTTATGCTTGAATTGGATTAGTGAGGAACTCTGCTTCACATTTATAAGGAGCCTATTCCTGAGATGGGGTAGTCTCTGGGACACATACCTTTCTCTCCAGCAATTCCTATTAATATCACAGGCAAGGTTTAAATCTTTAGAACAGGTAATTCTGTTGCTGTTTGTTTAGTGGATATGCAGGATGTCCATCAGAGTAGGGTCTGACAATGCCTTGTATGCCAGGCATAGATCTCCCCTTAACAGCCTGTAGGAGATAGAGTACAGGAATAGGCTTTGAGGCGGTCTGCATAGGATGTTTTCTTATGCCCTGTATTCTTTTAGTGAGGAACCTCTTTGGACATTCCATTTGTTGGATATGGCTGGTGAGGTACATACAAAACGGGGCACTGCACTCAATGATAGGTATGATGACTGACTGTTTATATTCAAACAAAAATGTTTCAAAGTTTTTTTTTTTTTTTTTTTTTTAAATAACCACTGATAATGTTATTATCCCAAGTTAATTGGCTTACTTTTACCAAAAGGCCTAGCTCACTCTATGCAATCTTGATTTATAAGATCCTAATAACTAGATACTGACCCCGCTGAGCATACTTCCTGCCAAGAATGCTACCTGCAAACTATGAAGAACACAAGAGGAGGCTCTGACACTTTCTCAACCAAGGTTACGAACGTGATCGGTGAAATAGCCTTCGCTAATACTGGACCACACATATGGAATAACTTTCTAAGGGAAAGGAAAATCAATCAAAGTCTAAAGCCATTTCAACATGCACTAAGTGAATACGTATACATCAAAGTTATTTCTACTTGTTTCCGAGAAGCAGGTGAAACTCAGTATAACCTACTCTATTGTTTAACAGACACTCTTTAAATACTTTTTATTCTAATAACTATCTCTTTCCTTAATTACTGACATTCTACTACAATCCCTACTAGTGTTTTTGTTCAACTTAAGCTACTTGCTAAGAAATCTTTCTCTTAATTACTTTTAACTCCTTTATTACATCATAAAAACCTATTCCCTACATATATTGCTGCTTGTATTACTATTACAAATCTTAAGCACTAGTCCGTCATCTTATTATGTTCACTGCAAGTTACTATGTTAAGCACTACTACCTATAAATTATTGTTCCTCTAATGACTAATAATTTGAACTACTGTACCCGGATCGTGACTGGAAAGGTTCTATGGACCTACTCATGTACCCGGTTAAGAGACTGCAAAGAAATAAATAAAATATGAACTGGGAGTACTGAGCATATTAAGGGGGTCAGCAGGAATTATGTGCAATGAATTAATTCTGCCCGATATGTTACAATTTGCTTTGTGCGTGACAGGGCAGGGTTGTGATTCTTTTACTGGCCACATAATTTTATTGATTCTTGAACAAAACTGTTGCTGATACTACTAAGCTACCTGTTAGGGTTACTAAGCATTGCACCACATTGGGCAAACACCCATTAAAAAATAAAATAAAAACACGTGGACAAAACCCATAATTAATTACATTCAGCTTCTATTTTTCGATGTTTGGCATATGTCACATGTGCGTGTGTAAGCACAGTTCAGAACTGCTATGCTGTGAGCCATGCTGTGCAAAAGGGCATTAAAAGAAAGCAAAATAAATAATTAATTACATCCAGTTTCTAGTTTTAGATGTCTGGCAGGTGTCAGCTGTGTATGTGTAAGTATAGAGAAAACACAACAAACAGTCCTGGATAAGGAGCCCTCTCAGATCCAATATCAAAAGTCAAAAAACAGATAGGGCTCACCACGGTTAATAAAAACTCTTTTATTCCTGCAGTGCAAGTAAGCGCTTTTGCGTTCTCTCAACGCTTCATCAGACTTCAAAACAGTTACATTTCAAAAAAACATTCTTAAATATGGACACCAATACAAAGCACCCAATCAGCATCATCATAGCATCATCACATGTTTAAATCACTTAAAAAATAAAGGCATACATCATAAAATATATCTCTATCATAATAAACATAATGTGCCTTCCTAAAACATAAAAACAAACATAACATTTCAACAAACATATATATATATATATATATATATATATATATATATATATATATATAAACAGAATCAAGGAAATTCAAAAAAATCAATGTTTATAAGGACGTGCTGCTAGAAAAGGTTTTAAACTAACCTTCTCATTAAGCCCTCGTCCTCTATATGCCTGTAATCTGATGATCCATCTATTCTCACATTCTTTCGTTTGATTTTTTATATTCCCTAATCTTTTCGTTCTTTTCATTAACTGTAGTACACTGAACTTAAAAGAGTGTGATGTCCCTACACTTAATATGTGTCTAGCTAAGGCATTGTGATCATCCTCCTTATTGATGGCATATACATGTTCCCTCACACGTTCCCTGAGACTTCTGTTCGTCTTACCTACATAAAAACACGAACATGCCTGGCAAACAGCCAGATAGACTAAATCTCTTGACTTACAATCAGCATAGAAGTCAAAATTAAAAGAATTTCCCGTATCTGGGTGTACAAAGACATTATTTCCTGACATATATGTGCATTGATGACACCCTCTACAGGGAAATGTACCCTTCCTATTTGATATAGTCACTCCCTTGTCATTGTCCTCATAACAAAGTAACCTCTTCAGAGATTTCATATTCCTATAACTGAACCTAGGTTTATTGCCTACTATTTCAGAAATAGTATCATCAATAGTAAGGATACTCCAGTTCTTATTTATAATATCCTTTATCTTCATATTCTTATTGGAATAAGGAATTATAATCCTATTAATAGCTGTATGATGTCCTCTGTTAACTTCAGCGGTATCACAGCCTTGGTGTCTATATAAATATGGTTTGCCCTTGCCTCTCTTCATCGAGTCGGTATTACTATAGATGTTTTCTACTTCTTTCTCATTATAACCTCTTGCTAAGAGATTGCTGACTAGCATCCCCTGTTTACAATTAAAAACCTCATCTTCTGTAGTCAAACGAGAGACTCGCAGGGTCTGGCTCTCTACTATATTACCATAAATATGTTGTGGATGCATGCTACTACGATGTAGAATACCATTCCTCCAACAAGATTTCCTGTATATTTCTGAATGTACCACCACATTTCTCTTTGATATCTGTACATCTAGGAAATCAATCACATCATTAGAGCATTTATGTTCAAAACTCAAGAAATTTGTCGTACCATTTATATAATCAATGAATTCAGTTAACCCATCCATAGTCCCATCCCATACAAAAAACACATCGTCCACAAAACGCCTGTAGAACTTGATGTTGTTAGCATAGTTCATGTTGGATGTGACATATGTATTCTCCCAGTATGCCAACACAAGGTTGGCATACGAGTTAACACAAGGTGCCCATTGCAACCCCTTTTCTTTGTAGGTAATAGTTGTCATTATACATGAATACATTATTATTAAGTACCAAATCAAGTAGCATACTGATTTTAATAACCAATAACCTTTGAGAGGATTTTTAAAAATGACTGTGAATCCACTCCTTAAGTTTACTTCACAGGAATTAACCAGAGATGGCCAGAACACTTTGAGTATTGATAGAAATATAGAAGTCATTCAACTTACACGTAAACTTGAGAATACCTTACAAAGATTAAGAATTGTACAATGGCAACGACAGCATATGGAGGCATGTTTAACATTTCAGGGGGTACCGAGAGGACTGAGAGTTCTCAAGATGCCCACTTTTGGTACCACCTATCCTGACTTGTTGACCAAATGGCAAAAATTGAATTTGGATATCAGTTTTGGCTATATTAATATATTAATTGAACAATATGGGCTTACAGAGACATGTCTAATACAAGATATCTTGTCAATGGATGCTGATCTTAGAAACTGTATGACTGCCGAGGAGAAAGAGTCTTTTATAGCTGATATGACTCTCCGGCTATCGATTTTAGATAATAAACAGCTATTGGAAAAGAAAAAGAAGTTAGAGCGTGACTTCACTGATTTTCATATCAGCCAGGTCTTTTCATGGCCGAGAGAGCGTACCTCTAGACACACTAGCAATCAAGCTAATGCTCATGTTAACCACACTGAAGCTCCAGCATACACGAGTTCTGGAGGACTGAACACTCCCACTGCTGTTATGTCATCACGTAATGTACCATCTGTGCGCCCTAAGACCATCAGTATCATTTCAACGGAAGATAGAGGGGAGTGTTATAGAGGTGAGGGCCTTTCCGATGTTTTGGATTTGGCAGCAACTGCATCAGCGATGGAGCCTTTGCACAAGGATATTCCTTGTACATCCAACGACAAAACAGCAGTGAATACATCTTCCAGCGATAAGCGTAAACTGAATTCCACAGTTTCGTTCCCTTTACCGATATGACAACAGGACAGATTGTCATGGTTGCCACAGGTAAACACCAGGAAACGGAAGGCATCGGAAGGCAGGTACGATTTTCAGAGGAAAATCCAGAAACCAACTACCAAAACTTAGTGGTTAATTTATCTAGTTATACTTTAACCAACGTTGAGTTGTCTTTACTAAATCGTGGTTTATCATTTATACCCTCAAGATCTGCTGACATTACTGATGTTTTACTGGACATTAAGAGTTTTGTTAGAGGTGTGAGTTTAAGAATGCAGTTTGGTAACAATAATGCTATAAGTGGTAATGTGTTTAGGAAGCCCTCTACTTATATACCTCTATCTCATCCTCTGCTTGAGGCATTTGATAGGGCATGTGAATGTGATATCTTTGAACTGTATCAGTCTCGTACTAGATCTGAGTTTTATAACTTGTCCTTTGATGAATTTACATCTATTAAAGGGCTACAGGACAATGATAATATTGTGATTAGACAGGCAGATAAGGGGGGTGCAATTGTGGTTTTAGACTACGTTATGTACTCCAATACTATGAAGAACATGCTAAATGATGTTAACACATATTCTATGCTCAATAATTTATCATTAGATAGAATAATTAAGAATGTGCATGCAGAATTATATGACTTATTATTATGTGGTGTGATAGATGATGAACTATATAAATATTTGTTGGTTGATTCACCATTGGTTCCTTCATTTAGAGGACTCCCCAAGATCCACAAAACTTTGGTCTGCCCACCAATGAGACCCATTGTTTCTGGTGGGGGATGGCTTATGGAGCCGGCATCCATATATATTGAGAAACATCTTAGACCGATAGTTAATGACACAACAACTATACTTAAGGATACATAACAGTTTTTGGAGGATTATGGTGCATATCTTTCTGCACACAATACAACTGATGATGAGTTGTTGGTCACAATAGATGTGGTATCTTTGTTTACTACCATACCTAATGATGTAGGGATGGAATATCTAGGGTTATACCTTATCGAGAAAGGAGTGCACAGGGATCTGGTTATTAAAATCAGTATGCTACTTGATTTGGTACTTAATAATAATGTATTCATGTATAATGACAACTATTACCTACAAAGAAAAGGGGTTGCAATGGGCACCCCTTGTGCCAACTCGTATGCCAACCTTGTGTTGACATACTGGGAGAATACATATGTCACATCCAACATGAACTATGCTAACAACATCAAGTTCTACAGGCGTTTTGTGGACGATGTGTTTTTTGTATGGGATGGGACTATGGATGGGTTAACTGAATTCATTGAATATATAAATGGTACGACAAATTTCTTGAGTTTTGAACATAAATGCTCTAATGATGTGATTGATTTCCTAGATGTACAGATATCAAAGAGAAATGTGGTGGTACATTCAGAAATATACAGGAAATCTTATTGGAGGAATGGTATTCTACATCGTAGTAGCATGCATCCACAACATATTTATGGTAATATAGTAGAGAGCCAGACCCTCAGTCTCGTTTGACTACAGAAGATGAGGTTTTTAATTGTAAACAGGGGATGCTAGTCGGCAATCTCTTAGCAAGAGGTTATAATGAGAAAGAAGTAGAAAACATCTATAGTAATACTGACTCGATGAGGAGAGGCAAGGGCAAACCATATTTATATAGACACCAAGGCTGTGATACCACTGAAGTTAACAGAGGACATCATACAGCTATTAATAGGATTATAATTCCTTATTCCAATAAGAATATGAAGATAAAGGATATTATAAATAAGAACTGGAGTATCCTTACTACTGATGATACTATTTCTGAAATAGTAGGCAATAAACCTAGGTTCAGTTATAGGAATATGAAATCTCTGAAGAGGTTACTTTGTTATGAGGACAATGACAAGGGAGTGACTATATCAAATAGGAAGGGTACATTTCCCTGTAGAGGGTGTCATCAATGCACATATATGTCAGGAAATAATGTCTTTGTACACCCAGATACGGGAAATTCTTTTAATTTTGACTTCTATGCTGATTGTAAGTCAAGAGATTTAGTCTATCTGGCTGTTTGCCAGGCATGTTCGTGTTTTTATGTAGGTAAGACGAACAGAAGTCTCAGGGAACGTGTGAGGGAACATGTATATGCCATCAACAAGGAGGATGATCACAATGCCTTAGCTAGACACATATTAAGTGTAGGGACATCACACTCTTTTAAGTTCAGTGTACTACAGTTAATGAAAAGAACGAAAAGATTAGGGAATATAAAAAATCAAACGGAAGAATGTGAGAATAGATGGATCATCAGATTACAGGCATATAGAGGACGAGGGCTTAATGAGAAGGTTAGTTTAAAACCTTTTCTAGCAGCACGTCCTTATAAACATTGATTTTTTGAATTTCCTTGATTCTGCTATTTTTATTGATATAGTTTATATATATATATATATATATATATATATATATGTTTGTTGAAATGTTATGTTTGTTTTTATGTTTTAGGAAGGCACATTATGTTTATTATGATAGAGATATATTTTATGATGTATGCCTTTAATTTTTAAGTGATTTAAACATGTGATGATGCTATGATGATGCTGATTGGGTGCTTTGTATTGGTGTCCATATTTAAGAATGTTTTTTTTGAAATGTAACTGTTTTGAAGTCTGATGAAGAGTTGAGAGAACACAAAAGTGCTTACTTGCACTGCAGGAATAAAAGAGTTTTTATTAGCCGTGGTGAGCCCTATCTGTTTTTTGACTTATGTATAAGTATAGCTTGGCACTGCTGCTCTCCACAATGCACAAACGGGCATCAAAAAAAAAATACAAAAATAAAACACAAAATATTAAAACTCACACATATTTCAACACGATCAGGGTACATTAAAGGAATTCTTATCCTGTACATAACATCTGTCCATGAATTCCCTGCACAATCCACAACCATAGGACATTTCACTGCTGCCCACGTGGATTCAATATCTGTGTTACTTTGATCTCTCTCAGCAGCTCACCATGATTAATATGCAGAGCACTGCTGAGGGGGAACTGTGTCCATGTACATGGGTACATTCCATGTAGGGTCTACATGGAGCCTACACAGATTTTATTGAATTCTGGGGATAGTCTTTCATAATTTGTTGAAGTTAAAATTTTCAAATCTTTAATAAATTGTTTCCAACAAATAACACATTTGGTTTCCCATTCTTTAAACATGCTAATGTGAAGCTTATCTGAGCATTTTTTTTTTGTGATTTTAAAAGGGATTATTAAGTCAAACCAGGATTTGATATCTGTATTTGAGTATATTATTTTTCTAAAGTTGTTAATAATGTTATTTACATAGTTTAGTTTTGTGGGTTTTGTTGCATTATATTGAAGAGTGTGACTAAAAAGAGACTATAACTCACTGGAGGGATTTTTGGAAGGAATTTTACATGACAGTGAGTTTTCATTCTGTAGTATAGCTATATGGAGAGCTTTTCAATTTGAGTTGTAATCCAGATCAATCCAATTTAATGTACTTTTAAGTGATGCTTTGATATAGGTTTCCATGTCCATGAATCTTGAACCACCACCATCCCAAGGTCTAATATGGTGCATACATGCAATCCAATTTTTGTTTGGGTACCATAAGAAGTTTAATAAAGTTTTATTTATGAGCCTAATATAATTATTCCCAGGGTGGGTGCCCAAAGCCAGAGGAATATATAAAATTTTGTGAAGGAGAGTTATTTTTAGCAGTTGCAGTCTGTCCTTGAATAAGAAAAACATATTATTCCATCTGCTTATATATGCATTTGTCTGAGATATTACATTTTTATAATTTGTTTCTCTTGTTTATTCCAAATTTTTGCATAAGATTATCCCTAAGTAATTAAATGTAATAACTTGTTCTCCAATGATGCTTTGATTAACTAGTTGAGATTTCCCTTTATCATTAAGAATAAGATGTTAGATTTTTGCTTTGCCTGAAATTTTTTGAAAGTTGTTTATTATTGTGTGTAGTTCTAAAAATTCTTTATTTGACTTAGGTAAGGTAAGATGAATATCATCCATGAATAGCTCTATTTCAGAATTGTATGTGTGGAGAATGCATGTCCTTCCCGTGGTCAAGTGGTCTCCGAAAGACATGCGTGAATGGGCTTGCCTTCGCTGACGGTTTGGCGTCGGGCTGGCAACTTGGCACCATAAAAATCGACTGCCAATCATTAGCGGACCAGAGTTCTGCTGTGGCGACCCCTAACCGGGAAAAGCCGAAAAGACAAACATTGATTATAAATATTAATGCCTTTGACTTCTTGATTATTTCTTATTGCTGACACTAATATTTCTATGACAAGGGCAGATAATACTGGGGATAAAGGGCAACTTTGCTACCTTTGGTTATGGGGATGCACTTTGAAGTGAAGGGGCCTAATTTGATAAAATCCATATTATTTTTATAAATATCCTTTATCCTGGAGATGAAAGATATTGGAAACAAAAATGTTTTTATTGTTTCAAACAAAAAAATCCGATTTTTCTGAGTGAAATGCTTTTTCTATGTCTAGACTCACCAACAAGGCTTCTTCATTTTCTTTGTTTAAGAATTCTGTTAATGTTAATATTCTTTAATATTATCACAAGTGTGCCTTTTATAAAAAAAATGGTTTGATCATTATGAATTAATTGTGAAAATAGAACCTTTATTTTATCCGCAAATATAGACATAAAGATTTTGTAGTCATTGTTTAATAAGGATATTGGCCTATACGATTTACATAGCTACACATATTTGCCAGATTTAAGAAAAGGCATAATCAAGAAGTATCCAAGAGGGAGGGATCAAAATTTTAGTCTGTATTTCAATCAGGGTGTTATGAAGTAAAAACATAATTGAATCTAGAAAAAAGCTTATAAATCTCTGCTGTAATGCCGACTATACTGGGAGCCTTGTTAGATTTAGAGTTATTCATTTCTTGAGAGTTGTATTAAGATTTTCTGGGATGGTCTTCAGATTTAAAGTGATTAATTCCTGGGCTGTAACATATTTGTTTATATTATCAGGGTTATAATGTTTGATGAAATGGTATCTAAAGGCTTCTAGTATATCTCCTGTATCAGAAACTGTTTTTGTTAGTACCTTCATGTAGTAATTTTAAGATATTATTTGCCTTGGGATGTAATTTTGCTCTTAATGACAAATTGTGCATGTATTTGGGAGTAACAGCAATTAAGAATTTAATTTTATTTCTTCTAATGCTAGGTTTGTTTTGTGTGTCTAGTAGTGGGGGCTGGTGACGTCAAATTAATGGGGGGCTGCAGAAGACAGCTGAATGGGTGGGGCCAATGGGAATGGGGTGTAGCCAACTAGAAAGGGGTGGGGCTACACCCAAAACCACAACAACTGGAACTTTAATTAAATATGCTGCCCTGGGTGCTAAACCGTCATTACGAGAGTCCAATCAAGGCAAAATGAAGTGTAGAAGAAATAAATATTTCAATGCATTGGCTACATGACAGCTTACTTAATATCTAGATGGAAACACAAAGGTTGTGAGGCATGAACAAATAAATTACTTTTTAAATACATTACTGGAATGCCAGTCAAAATCATGTATTAAAAAAAACAAGCAGCACTCAACTCAAACCACTTCTCCTTGTAGTGCAATTCCAATTATAATTTATATTCAGATTTATAAAATTACCAAGTAACATGCTGAAAGTAGCAATCTCTGTTATACCCCCACTTGTAAAAATGTTTCTTATCCAAAACGACCTGCTACCTGACAACAACTATCTACTTGTTTCATGGGGAAGACATGATCAAAGTAAAACATGAACAGCAAACAAGAAACAAGCTCAAGATAAATTGCTTAAAGGATCACTGCACAGGTTATGGACCACACATGATAGATTGGCATTCTGTTTAGTCTATATGCAAAGCCTGCAAAGATAACTGCAAGTCTCCAACAAATGTGATGAGCTTTTTAAAATACTGTAATCCTGTCCTTTATTACAAATACTGTCATATGCATTTCAATACCTAAGGCTTATACGTTATCTAGTTATGTAAATATTCTCTGCATGGCAGCAACAAAAAAGGCTTTCAATGTTGGTAATTCTTTAACCATATGCTTATTAAAGCTTACTTGCATCTTACAATCTCTGTCAAGCTTAACTGATGGTCATTAAAGCATTGCTACTTAAACACAGAGCAACAGGGAACTGCGACAGCATGCATTTTCTGAAGAAGCATAAATCAACAGTATAAAAATATGACAGAAAATTAGAACATTCTTACAAAATCAAGGACAGATGAAAAGTCACTGGCATACTTGTGTCTACCATGGATGGGGGAATACTCCGCACACTTACACTGTATAACTGCTCCTTGCCTGGCTTGGACACATCCAGAGTCACTACATGGGGGAGTGGGGTGCAACGAGTATGTCACAATTTGAAATGTCTCTGGCTGATGGTGATGGCTCTGACACTCACAGCTCTCAACCTCAGAGCAAGAAATATGGACAAAGCCATACATAGAAGTGGGACACAGGCCCAAAAATAAGGACAATTTTTAAATATTGCTCTTATAAACTTAGAAAGATAATAAAATAGTAGTAGGTCTTGCATTAGTATGAATTTTCTGAAAGGTATGAAATCTGAAACTCAAATGTCTGCTATTATATTTCTAACTTCAGTCATTAATGATTTGCCACTAATTTGCCAGAAAACCACAATTTTATGAAAAACGGACCAAAAATGTGATGCAAAAATATAAAATTGCCACACAATACAGCTGGGAACCTGTCAAAGAAGGGAGACCTTTTTAATATTAGTACTGTTAACTTGAGCAACTGACAAAATTAGAAAATCTACATGCATTTCTGAAATAAAAGTAATCTATAACTCTGATCATTACAGTTATTTATAATTGTAAACACTCCACGTTTTCTTCCAAAATTGCTATTTTGCGAAGGGATTATTAGGGGGAAAGCAACATTTTGTGCCAAAATTGGGGACAGTTAAGAGGTTTGGATATTCCTAATTCTATAAAGCGATTTGCATGTACCTCTCAACCTCATAATGCAGGAAATCTGGACAAGGCCAAATATATTGAGGGGGGACAATACATACAAACAGTACTAAAAATTGCTCTAGTATAAACTTAAGACAGTTGATAGAATAACAGGTCTTGCTTTAGCATGCATTTTTCTGAAGGCCATGACGTCTGAAACTTAATGTCTGTCATTATTTAGCGACTTCATTCCTAAATAATTTGCAAGAAAACCACAGATTTTATGAGGAACAAACCAAAAATAAGAAGAAAAAATCTATTCATTCTGCAAAAATCTGGACAGTTGAGGGGTATAGTTCAGCAAGGCCTGTCTGAGTTTGCTGCCCTTCCCCCCTCACAAAATCATGGTCGAATGGAGCCACCCCCCTGCAGCCATTCCAATGTCCAATTCCTTGGTTATTTCGCCCCATTTACTATAAACAATGTAATGTGCATACTGCTTTCCTTCTGCAATGATTTGGATTTCATTTGAAAGTTTTATTTTACATTTTACAACACAAACACTTACTAGATGTCTGCTAAACAAAGCAATGCAGTCTCACAATGAAAATAGACTTAGCATTAAAACTTCTCTGCCCTTGAAACTCTCATTCATTGAAGCAGCATTGAAACCAACATTCAAAGAAAAAAGATTTTGCCAGTGGCAGATAAAGATTAACTTTGGGCTGTTTACAAATTATAGGTCCTTTGCACACAAAACATACATGTGCTCTTTGATACACCTTCCTAATTATATTAAATTATATTCCTTGTACAATACAGTACAGTTGTTAGACAGCATTTTAAATTTATTGTTTTGAACATTTTTCCAGTAAGCAGTGAAGCAAAATGCATGCACCAACTGCCTAATTCAGATCATTTCCATCATAAAACTCTACTCAAAATTCTATAGTCCACCAGTAACAGTTCACCAGTATCAGTAAATATGCACAATCTCTGATGTAGTAAAAGTCATCTAAATAATTCCCACATTAAAGAAATCTGTAACTAATGAAGAGGTTGCTGCTAGCAAACAATTTGATATTTCATTGCGTCATCTACAAGTAAAGTGCCTGTTGCCCTTGAGGAATAAATTGTCTATGTTGCATTAAAAAAATAAGCTAGTAATATTGCAATAGGGAATGGATGACAACAGGTTCATTGCTACTAGGTATCTTCGCCAAAAAGGACTGCAGCATCCACCCCCCTTTAAAACACAGTGCAGTATCAGCAATGCATCCTACCTAATGTGGGAGTAGAACCCACAGCCTTCTGCATCAAAAGTACACTACCTGTTGTACTATTAACAATACAAGTAGACTCAGCATAAGCAGCACTAAACTTTAGTTCCACTGCAGCTCTCAGCTCCTTGTAAAATTTACTCAACACTAAGCTGTATCTCTGAATTTTGCAGCACAAGAAATCTGGAAAAAGCCAACATTTATCGGGGGGGGGGGCAAAAGCTCAAAAACCAGGAACTCATTTTAAACATTGCTTGTATAATGTTGGAAAGTTGCTAGAATAGGATGCCATGTTACCACCATACATTTTACTGCCAACTCTTAAACCCAGGACCCTGTGCAAAACAGTCAGAGAAACATACCACTATGCTAAAGCAGCTGTTTTGTGAACATAGCTCTCAACCTCTTAGCAAAAGACACCTGGACAAAGCCAGTAATGGGGGAATACAGCCCCCAAACATATTCAGTGAATTCAGTTCTTGCCATAGCTCTTAACCTTAGCACAAAAAACCTGGATGAAGCCAATAATGGGGGAATACAGTCAAAAAAATAGGGACAAATTTCAAATATCCAATCTTATAAACTTAGAAAATTGCTAGAATAAACAGTTTTGTGTTACCATGTACTTTCTGAAGAATATGAAGTCTGAAATTCAAATGCCTGTTATTTTTATTTAACATGTTAACCAGGAAAGTCTGAATTGGAACAAAAGCCAACTTTTAGCAGAGCAGGGAGAAACACTCCAGACACATAAACTTTATACAGAAGGCACCCTAGCCAATAATCAAACCAGAGAACCTGTAGCTGTCAGGCAACAATGCTACCAGTGCACCACTGCACTACTGACTTTGCAAGGAAAAACAAACATTCAGAAATCACAGATTTTATGAGGAACAGAACAAATATGAGGCAAAAATCTGTTTTTATTTACAAATGGTGGTGGGTAGGGAAGTCAGGCCCTTGCCACCTGCACTTAAGGTACAAGCCTGACCTCTCTAGCCACCAGCAGATAGTGACTGAGGCATTTTACACACACACACACACACACACACACACACACACACACACACACACACACACACACACACACACACACACACACATTCCTGCATAAGAAAAACCGTGGCAGCTCACTTTCCCAACACACACAGCGGCAGCTCACTTTCCTGCATAAGAAACACAGGCAAAACCATAATATGAATGGCAGCTCACTTTCCCAGCTAAGAGCTTCTTATAGGTTCATAGGTTCATAGGTTGGTACTAGGCTATCAGCCCTAGGGCCTATACAAGCCTAGCCATAACAATTCCCTGGCTATTTCTTCCCACACTATTTACTTCCCTGGACCCTTGTCTAGCAGGGCAACTGACGTGATCCCCGGGGTGAATTTCCTTTCTCCCATCCAATCGTCAAGGTTCCTTTTGAAGAGGGCCAAAGAGGCACTCTGCTTGACATGTATGGGCAATCTATTCCAGAGTCTGGGGAGTCTCTGGGTCAGGAACCTATCCCTCCAGCATGTTTTGTTTATTGTGATGACAAGGTTTAAATCCCTGGAGCATGTGGCTCTGAGGGATTGGGATTTCTTTAAGTGCAGCATGTCCAACAGCTCTGGGTTTGACATGGCCTTGTATGTTAAGCAGAGATCACCTCTGAGTAGACGGTGTGCAACAGAGTATAGCTGGAGTTTTTTTAAGGCAGTCAGCATAGGGCATCTGCTTTAGGCCTGTGATTCTTTTAGTGACGTATTTCTGTGGCTTTTCCAGTTGTTGCAGATGTCTTGAGAGGTACATACCAAATGGGGCATTGTATTCAATAATGGGTCTAATGAGGGATGAGTACAGTGGGACAATGACCTCCTTTTTTCTGGATGAAAAGCCCTTAGTGATGAGGTGTGCCACATAGAAGGATTTCTTGACTGTTGTGGTGATGTAGTTATTGAAGGTGAGACCATTGTCCACCTGTGTCCATAAGTCTCTTATCACACTTTCAGTGTTTAGTGTACTGCCACCTATATGGTAATTCACGGGTACATGTTTTTTCCCAAAGGGGATAACTATACATTTCTTGGCATTGAGCTTGAGCCCATGGCTCTGGCACCAAGCATCTGTTTCTGTAAGGCCCTTTTGTAGAGTATCCACATCATTTGGGGATTCAATAATGGCTCCCAGTTTGCAGTCATCTGCGAACTTTGTTAGCCAGAGTCCCTTAGTGTTGGCCTGTACTTCAGAGAAGTAGATGCCAAACAAGAGCGATCCCAGGACTGAACCCTGAGGTACTCCACTTGTCACTTGTCTGGAGCTAGATTTGGAGTCGGCTACTTTTACAGTGTGGGTTCTATCAGTAAGCCAGTTAGCAACCCATTGGGTGACATAGGGATTAATGCCCATGTTAGTAAGTTTATCTATGATTCCAGAGTGGGGGATGATGTCAAAGGCCTAGGCAAGGTCTAGATAGGCTGTGTGGACCACCTTACCCTTGTCCATGGCTCTGGAGACTGATTTGAAGAAGTCAATCAGGTTCAGGAGAAAAGATCGGCTCTTGACGAACCCAAACTGGGTGGGGTCCAGTGTTTGAAGGTTGCCAATATCTTTGTTTATAAGTTCCATGATAATACTCTCCATGGCCTTGAAGATAAGGCTCGTCAGACTGATGGGACGGTAGTTTCCAGGATCCAAGGTGTTTCCCCCCTTGTGGAGTGGGATAACTGTAGCTGTGCACCACTCAGTGGGCATGAAACCTGAGGTGAGGCTATGATTAAACATGACACTTAGGTGAGGTGCCAGTTCATATTGTAGTTCATGTAGTACACAGCCCTGGATGTCATCTGGTCCCATGGATGCTGTATTCTAAGCTTTGGAGAGTGCGTTTTTTACTTGTGTGGTTGTTATTACCAGAATTTGGCAATCTTCCAGTATTGAGATGGGCAATTTAGGGGGTGAGGGGGGGGTGAAGGTGGCACTGAATCGATCTGCCAGGATATTGGCAATATCCTTGGGATCAGTATATTTAATGCCATTCTGTTTTAGCTCAGAGCAGATCTGAGCATTGCCATTTAGATTCTTGACATAGTTATAGAATGCCTTGTGGTTGTCTTTGGAATCTTTGGCAATTTTATTTTTGTAACTAGCTTTGGAGGATTTTATGAGGGATATCAGTTTCTTACTGAGGCTGGTAAGGGAGATTTTTGCATCCTGGGATTTTCCTCTTTTCTGCAACAGTTTCTTCCTTTTGTTGTAAAGTTTGTTTATGGCAGGGGACCACCAGATTGGCTTCCTTTTTTTGGATGAGAGCATCTTGGCTCTATTTGGGATGGCACAATTCATGCATGAATGGATATGCTCGTACAGTGCCTTAGTGTGGGATTCAGCAGTTGAACTTTCAGTTCACGTCTGCATGGGTGTCATGATGTTTGTCACTTCTGACTTGAGTAGCATGAAGTTGGCTTTGGAGAAGTTTTTTTATGAAGGTTTCCTTACTGGGGGGTGGGGGTGGGATGTGGATGTTAAGGGTGATTAGCTTATGGTCAGACCTGACTAAAGAGGGGGTGACCATAGGTGTGGAGCATTGATTTCCCATATTGGTAATGACCAGGTCTAGGATATTGGAGCCCCTGGTGGGACTATGGATTAGTTGATCCAGGGTGTTGAAATTTATGAATTCCAAGAATAGTTGGGCAAAGGCGTTGGTACATGAGTAGTTTTCCCAGTTAATGGCAGGGTAGTTAAAATCACCCAGTATTAGGGTGTTTGGTTCTATCTTAATATTTTCCAGTATGTTTAGAAAGGTGTAGTGAGAATCTTGGGGTATGGTGGGGGATCTGTAGCAAGCTACAGTTTGGATTGCAGTCTTACGTAGTGATAGTTGCACCTGGAGAATTTCAGACACATTGTGTTGGGCAACTAGCCTGGTGATGTGAATATCCTAGGTGAATACTGACACTCCTCCACCTTCAGTGTTTCAGTCCTGGTTTGGTGGCCGAAAAGTGTGGTAAGAGTTGTAGCCTGGTATTGCAGGGCTGCTCTCTGAAGCCTTGAACCAGGTCTCAGTTACTGCACAGATATCAATGTTCTCCATTTTTAAGAATGCCTCTAGAGAGTCATTACACTTTCCCTGCTAACACACACATTACAGTTACACTTACAAAATTACACATTACACTTTCCCTGCTAACCTGAATAAAATTACACTTTCCATGTTAACCTGAATAAAATTACATATTACACTTTCCCTGCTAACCTCAATAAAATTACACTTACTGCTCTGTCCAACATATAGCTTTCCACACACAGCTTACCTTTGGTTTCCGGTTTGGCTGGTGGCTGGTTTCTGTTTCCTGTGATAGGCTGAAGGCTCCAGCCTGCGGGTGATGCAGTCCAGTCTTCTCTGTGTGTGGCTGACGGCAACCGCACAGACTTCTAGGTTGCAGGGCAGGGATGCCTTTTTCCCTTATCCAGACTGCCTAACAGGCAGTCTGGATAAGGGAGAAAGGCATCTCTGTACTGCAATCCAGAAGTCTGTGCTGTGAGCATGCATGGAGGGTTTTTTTTTCGTGAGTTTTTTTTTTTTTTTTCCCTGCTTTGATTTTATGTTTGCCGTTTTTTTTCTTTTCTTTTTAAAGGTGGGAGGGCTGCAGTCCTGCAGTCCTATAGCACAAGCCACCCCTGGTGCCAAGATATCTATATATTTCTTGTTTACTGCATCTATTTCTTTCTTGTTATTTGAATTTGATTGTGATGACCTAGATCTCAAAGACGCTGATTGAGATTGTAGATTCAGTAGTTCCGATTCCCATTCCTTAAGTTTGTTTTTATGTCAGACTATAGTTTTACCATAAATATATGCTTTTACAGCATCCCAAACCATAGTAATGTTTGTTTCAGAGTTAATATTTATCTCTAAGAAGAAGTTTAATTCTGATAATAACCATGGTTTGAAGTCTTTTAGTTTTGTGATATAGGCAGGAGTTCTAGTAATAGTATTTAGTCTAGTAAAGTCTATTTGCATATCTAATAT
This sequence comes from Protopterus annectens, assembly GCF_019279795.1. Taxonomy (NCBI): domain Eukaryota; kingdom Metazoa; phylum Chordata; order Ceratodontiformes; family Protopteridae; genus Protopterus; species Protopterus annectens. The sequence goes on along the minus strand of NC_056729.1, from coordinate 607,049,370 downwards.
AAGGCAATCATTGTCTGATAAAGTACAAGGAAGAATAGTAAAGGATGTAAGTTTTAATTTTAAATTAAAAACTAAACAAGCAGCACACCAGCAGGTCTTTCCAATAGTTTACTGACACAAAACGTACAGCTGACTTAAAGCGCTTTTCGTTTGCACTAATGCAAACTTCATCAGAAGTCAAAACCAACTGAAGACAGCACAATTTAAAATACAGGTGTGATGACGTATTTGTTACACCACCTGTGTTACAACAATTAAACTTAAAGTTGTAAGCAACTGAAAGCTATAATTTAGCTTTGTTTATAAAAAGGGACAACGATGATGAACAAACAAACCACAATTAACCCAAACATATCTCTTATACACTCGACCATATAAAACAATATTTTTTCTTAATATAAAAGTTTAAAATTAAAAACAATGATACCACTAGACTTTTTGTGTTGAGTCCTTATTTATCTTGTGCTACCATAAAAAACATACGCTACATTTGCTATATGTTTTAAGTACTGGATTCACTGATACCCTCATCATTTGTGATATAAATTCTACTGCATAACCAACTTCTGTTTTTACTGACCCAAGTTTTTATTTTTCAAAACACAAGCGATGGGGCACATATCATTTAATCCAGGGACCCTATAAGCGTCTAGCCTTATTTGCCATGACAATTCCAATTCTTCTAGAAGAAATGGTATGGGACCATCTCTTATAGGAGGTACTACCTGCTCTATTGCCATATAAGAAAAACCATGACCATGGTAAGCATAGGCATGTTTTGCCAATGCAGTTTCTAACTTACCTTGCTTGCATATTGGTGTTCATATACTCTATCTCACAATCTGCATTCGGTTTTCCTGATATAAAATGCAGGGCACTGTTTACACCTAGCAAGATAAACTACAAACTTAGATTGACAATTAAATTTAGATCTCACCTTATATTGTCTATTTTTCACTAAAAATGAACTGGATGTATCCATATATTTACAATAAGCACACGCTTCACATTTAAACATACCGGTTGTCCGTAACACAGGCTGGGCAGCTGATTCTAGTATATTTTTTAAATTCTTCCCTTTTCTAAAGGCCGTGTGTGGAATGTCACCCAATTTATCCAGTATAGCTGGTGACATTCTAAATAGCTCCCAGTTTTTCTTTAAGATGTCGATCACCAAATGGCTGTCACAACTGAATGTTGTGATAAACTTTAAACAAGGATCACATTCTTCAACGAATAGCCTACTTTCATTGTGTTTCCATACAACATCTTGGTCTGATGGATTTACAAGTTGAATGTTTCCGTCACTGAAAACTTTGACCCTTAATATTGTGGAATACACCAGATTTATTCTTTTCGATTTAACTTCATCTATCAACCTATCGATAAGGTCGACCGGGTAGCCCCATCCCAAAAACATAGTTTTGAGGTGATCACATTCAGCAAAGAAATCACTCACTTGTGTATTAATGCGGGCTGCTCTAACCAATTGGCCCTTGACAACTGAGCATTTCTGGTGAAAAGGATGACTACTAGAGAAATGTAAAAAATCATTTGAATAAGTTGCCTTCCTGTGTATACTAGCTTGAAAGCAACGTAAGGATCTGTTTTTTACTAATAAAATGTCCAAATATGTTATTGCTTCTGTATCAAAAAATGAAGTAAACGTAAGAAAATCTGTAGTTTGGTTTAAGTAATGAACTAAGGCAGAACTTTCTTGAACTGAACCTTTTAACAGGATGAAAATATCGTCCAGAAACCTCATATAATATATGATGTTATTAACTAAACCAGTATTTTTGAAAATAAATTCGGTTTCCCATTGTGCCATGATTATATTGGAAAAAATCCCCCCACCAGGTGAGCCCATAGCAACTCCTGATTTTTGTAAATAGAAGGCTTCACAAACATAAAAAAGTTTTTTGTGAGAAATAAGTCTAATAATTCAATAATCAGGCTAATTTCACTGTTGGAAGCACCATTTTGCTTTAATCTGATAGCTACCCAGTCGATGCCTGTTGTGTGGGGAATACAGGTGTAAAGATCCTTGACATCTAGAGTCAAGAAATTGTAATCATCACTGTAATCTAACTTATTTAGTTCTTCCAAAAAAGACCATGAGTCTCTACACACCTGTGACTCAGTTGACAAATACTTTTTTAACATACTGTCAATGAATTTTGCTATAGGGTAAGTGGGTGAGTTACGGCCGTCAACTAACGGTCGCATAGGTGGTTGTTCTAAACACTTATGTAACTTAGGGATACCGAACTTGTATGGGTATCATGGATATGACACTGACAAGTAATTGAATACTTTCTGGTCTATCCTACCCTCAATAAATAGATCCTTTATACGCATTTAAAAATATACTAGAATCAGCTGCCCAGCCTGTGTTACTGACAACCGGTATGTTTAAATCTGAAGCGTGTCCTTATTGTAAATATATGGATACATCCAGTTCATTTTTAGTGAAAAATAGACAATATAAGGTGAGATCTAAATTTAATTGTCAATCTAAGTTTGTAGTTTATCTTGCTAGGTGTAAACAGTGCCCTGCATTTTACATCGGGAAAACCAAACGCAGATTTTGAGATAGAGTATACGAACACCAATATGCAATCACTAAAAGTAAGTTAGAAAATGCATTGGCAAAACATGTCCATGCTTACCATGGTCATGGTTTTTCTTATATGGCAATAGACCAGGTAGTACCTCCTATAAGAGGTGGTCCAATACCATTTCTTCTAGAAGAATTGGAATTGTCATGGCAGATAAGGCTAGATGCTTATAGGGTCCCTGGGTTAAATGATATGTGCTCCATTGCTTGTGTTTTGAAAAATAAAAACTTGGGTCATTAAAAACAGAAGTTGGTTATGCAGTAGAATTTATATCACAAATGATGAGGGTATCAGTGAATCCAGTACTTAAAACATATAGAAAATGTAGCGTATGTTTTTTATGGTAGCACAAGATAAATAAGGACTCAACACAAAAAGTCTAGTGGTATCATTGTTTGTAACTTTAAACTTTTATATTAAGAAAAAATATTGTTTTATATGGTCGAGTGCATAAGAGATATGTTTGGGTTAATTGTGGTTTGTTTGTTCATCATCGTTGTCCCTTTTTATAAACAAAGCTAAATTATAGCTTTTAGTTGCTTACAACTTTAAGTTTAATTGTTGTAACACAGGTGGTGTAACAAATACGTCATCACACCTGTATTTTTAATTGTGCTGTATTCAATTGGTTTTGACTTCTGATGAAGTTTGCTTCAGTGCAAACGAAAAGCGCTTTAGTCAACTGTACGTTTTGTGTCAGTAAACTATTGGAAAGACCTGCTGGTGTGCTGCTTGTTTTGTTTTTTATCTGTTTTAGTTCGTTTGTTGGATTTATTATGTTGTTTGAAACAGCTGCGAGTCAGAGTCTTTTTCCAACGGTTAGTGAAGCTTGATGTGAGAGCGGTATGGAGACTGTTCATAGTAACAGAAACAACAATGCCATCACGGATATTGGTGATAGTGAAAGGGATAACAGTATTAGTTTTAATAAGAACAACACTGACATTAGCAATGGTGGTGTCGAAACCATGCTTAGTTCTTTTACAGACCAGATTCATTCTATTATGAATAGACTTGACCGGATTGATGAAAAACAGCATCTGCTTTGCGGGTCAATCCAGCAGTTGGCAAGAAATCCAGGTAATAAAGGAATGGACTTGTCTTATTCCCTTATCAGTCCGGTTAACCTGGATTCTGTACTTCATTCCGGACAAGTGTTACAAACTATTGAACAGCCGTTACAAATTAATGAATGGCCGTGTGAATCAAGAACGGCCGTAAATCTTATTGGAACAGCAATCAAATAACGGCCAACCTCACTTGCAATAGCGGATGCAGCCTACACAAGTCTCGGGGAATGAGGCTAGTTCTACAGGCTCTAATGCTATGATGTCAGCGCCGAATAATAACATCCCCTTGCAGTCTATTGGATCACCTTCTACTAAACCTCTGGCAACTTGGTTATCAGATAATTTCTCTTTAACCAGATTGTTCAATATGAGGACACCGAGTGATTCGGCTGAAGGAGGTAACAATGTAAATTCTACACTTGTACCTGATTTAAAACTGTTTGACTCATACCTTATCAAAGTTAAAAAACTTCAACTTGAGATTGCTTACTTTAAAGAATGCCTAAAGTTTAAGATAGTGCCAAAAGGCTTAATATGTTACCATTTTCCATCTGGTCTGGAAGATGGTTCTTCCTTTCATTCAGATTTGATCAATCTATTTGATCGACATTGTCTGGAACTTTTGGAGACTATCATCAAACATTACAGCATGTGGGTGGACAACTTAACTAAGTCTGTAACGGATTTAGATGTCAAGATTAAAAATGACCTTAACTTTGGGCGCTACAAATTTGAATATGGTTGAATTTTTTCTAGTATAGATGACCACATGGCTAAACTGAACCTAAATAAAATCAGGAAGCTGAATAGAGATCTTAAAGCGTATGAACATGGTTTAGCCTACCCTAGACCAGCTGTGGCTCAAGTTTGGTCTAAACCCAATAACACTAATAATGCCTCAGTATCTAGTAACGTAGGTACTAGTAATGGTGTTGAGAACCATAATTCAAACCATGAGCTATCTGATGCTGACATGATTTTTTTCCGGAGATGAAAACAGTGACAGACCTGGGCATGTCGATCACAATGAGGAAATGGTAGTCAGATGAAGTGAAATACTACTTAAGGCCTCTAAAACAACTAGTGATTCACAGTCTCAGGTAAATCAGTCCCATAACCGGGATTTTCAGGACAGCAATCGGACAGGAGCAAGACTGAAGTAAAGGTATTACCCCTCAAACAACAGGCGGAACAACAGGAACAAGAGGTGGAGGAAATAACACAGAGTGGGTTAACTGATTACCAACCTGGTGTTTCCATGAACTCTACTCATGTCTCAACATCTTGAGAACATAATGGTAGTGTGAGATCAATTATTAATGACGTCATAACTGTTCCATCAATAGTGTCTAACTGAAAAGGTGACTTTAAGATTTACAATTATTCTTCCACTACCATTACGTCAGATATGGCTAACTTGTTGGCAAAAGGATACACCTTTGTTCCAACCAAAAATTGGACCTTGTTAAAACAATAATAGATATCAAACTCTATGTAAAGAAGTTAAATCTTTTCCTGTTGATGGGTAACCATGCTAACATGTCTTGTAATGTCAACCACCTCTTTGTCCCAAGTACGTTTAACCCCCATTTAAATCCAATTCTGCAAACTTTTGAGCAGATATGTGAACTGGATATTAGACAGATCCCCCATTTTAGAGGGAAGAAAGGGTTTAAATCTAACATTACTGGTGAAGAAAGAGATTTTCTGGATTTCAGAAAATCTCAGAAAATAAGGGTATATAAGCCGGATAAAGGAGGTGGGTTGGCTATATTTGATACTAGTGATTATGATTCATGGATGGAGTCACTTCTTGATACACCAGCATACCAGATTAGTTCACATTCTGAGGTGAACAGAGCCTACCAGTTAATAAATATGTGTATAAAGGATCTATTTATTGAGGGTAGGATAGACCAGAAAGTATTCAATTACTTGTCAGTGTCATATCCACGGTACCCATACATGTTCGGTATCCCTAAGGTACACAAGTGTTTAGAACAACCACCTATGCGACCATTAGTTGACGGCCGTAACTCACCCACTTACCCTATAGCAAAATTAATTGACAGTATGTTAAAAAAGTACTTGTCAACTGAGTCACAGGTGTGTAGAGACTCATGGTCTTTTTTGGACGACCTAAATAAGTTAGATTACAGTGATGATTACAATTTATTGACTATAGACGTCAAGGATCTTTACATCTGTATTCCCCACACAACAGGCATTGACTGGGTAGCTATCAGATTAAAGCAAAATGGTGCTTCCAACAGTGAAATTAGCCTGATTATTGAATTATTAGACTTAGTTCTCACAAAAAAAATTTTTATGTTTGGTGAAGCCTTCTATTTACAAAAATCAGGAGTTGCTATGGGCTCACCTTGTGGGGGGAGTTTTGCCAATATAGTCATGGCACAATGGGAAACCAAATTTATTTTCAAAAATACTGGTTTAGTTAATAACACCATATATTATACGAGGTTTCTGGAAGATATTTGCATCCTGTTAAAAGGTTCATTTCAAGAAAGTTCTGCCTTAGTTCATTACTTAAACCAAACTACAGATTTTCTTACGTTTATTTCATCTTTTGATACAGAAGCAATACCATATTTGGACATTTTATTAGTAAAAAACAGATCCTTACATTGCTTTCAAGCTAGTATACACAGGAAGGCAACTTATTCAAATGATTTTTTACATTTCTCTAGTAGTCATCCTTTTCACTAGAAATGCTCAGTTGTCAAGGGCCATTTGGTTAGAGCAGCCTGCATTAATACACAACTGAGTGATTTCTTTGCTGAATGTGATTGCCTCAAAACTATGTTTTTGGGATGGGGCTACCCGGTCGACCTTATCAATAGGTTGATAGATGAAGTTAAATCGAAAAGAATAAATCTGGTGTATTCCCCAATATTAAGGGTCAAAGTTTACAGTGACGGAGACATTCAACTTGTAAATCCATCAGACCAAGAAGTTGTATGGAAACACAATGAAAGTAGGCTATTCAGTGAAGAATGTGATCCTTGTTTAAAGTTTATCACAACATTCAGTTGTGACAGCCATTTGGTGATCGACATCTTAAAGAAAAACTGGGAGCTATTTAGAATGTCACCAGCTATATTGGATAAACTGGGTGACATTCCACACACGGCCTTTAGAAAAGGGAAGAATTTAAAAAAATATACTAGAATCAGCTGCCCAGCCTGTGTTACGGACAACCGGTATGTTTAAATGTGAAGCGTGTCCTTATTGTAAATATATGGCTACATCCAGTTCATTTTTAGTGAAAAATAGACAATATAAGGTGAGATCTAAATTTAATTGTCAATCTAAGTTTGTAGTTTATCTTGCTAGGTGTAAACAGTGCCCTGCATTTTACATCAGGAAAACCGAACGCAGATTGCGAGATAGAGTATATGAACACCAATATACAATCACTAAAGGTAAGTTAGAAAATGCATTGGCAAAACATGTCCATGTTTACCATGGTCATGGTTTTTCTTATATGGTAATAGATCAGGTAGTACCTCCTATAAGAGGTGATCCAATACCATTTCTTCTAGAAGAATTGGAATTATCATGGCAGATAAGGCTAGATGCTTATAGGGTCCCTGGGTTAAATGATATGTGCTCCATCGCTTGTGTTTTGAAAAATAAAAACTTGGGTCATTAAAAACAGAAGTTGGTTATGCAGTAGAATTTATATCACAAATGATGAGGGTATCAGTGAATCCAGTACTTAAAACATATAACAAATGTAGCATATGTTTTTTATGGTAGCAGAAGATAAATAAGGACTCAACACAAAAAGTCTATTGGTATCATTGTTTGTAATTTTAAACTTTTATATTAAGAAAAAATATTGTTTTATATGGTTGAGTGTATAAGAGATATGTTTGGGTTAATTGTGGTTTGTTTGTTCATCATCATTATCCCTTTTTATAAACAAAGCTAAATTACAGCTTTTAGTTGCTTACAACTTTAAGTTTAATTGTTGTAACACAGGTGGTGTAACAAATACGTCATCACACCTGTATTTTAAATTGTGCTGCCTTTAATTGGTTTTGACTTCTGGTGAAGTTTGCTTCAGTGCAAACGAAAAGCGCTTTAAGTCAACTGTACGTTTTGTGTTAGTAAACTATTGGAAAGACTTGCTGGTGTTCTGCTTGTTTTGTTTTTTATCTGTTTTCTCTCGTTTGGTGGATTTAATTTTAAATTATTGGAGATAAGGACTTTACCTATTCTGGTTTGAGTTTTAAATCTATGATCAGTGTGTGTGTAACAGAGTGATTTGTTGTTTTTAGAGTTATATGTATCATACAGATTATAAGAATTTATCCATTTCTTAACATTTTTAGCAGTGGATGTAAGTCTAAGTGGGTGACTACTTGTTGTATTGGAATTATCTAATAAACAGTTAAAGTCACCCCCTAGAATACTATTCCCTTTTTGCATACTATCAATAAAATCAAGATGTTGTTTGGCAGTTGAAGCACCCAGTTCTGGGAACCAATAAAGGTTAGCAAGCATCCAAATTCTATAGTTAAATTTTAAGATAGTGACAGCTAGTAGTGCCTCAGGATCTTCATGCTTACATAATATTTGAGGGCAAATAATATTATTCTTCCATAGTATCATCACTCCTTTTAGACTTAAATGAAATATGAGCTAGTATTGTATAAGTGTTTGGTTTCCAAACATCTTTCTCTGTAGTTTTAAAATGAGTTTCCTGTAGGAATAATATTTGTGGTTTGTTTAATGTTAGGTACCTTAAAAGGTTTGACCTCTTCATTGAATTACTAATGACATTTATTTTAAGTGAGACTAAAGACAAAGACATGCCCCGGGATTCATGAAGCTTGCGCCAGGCGCAGGCATAGCGTAGGTGGTATAACGCCAAATATGGCCGTCAAGCGATTCAGGTACGATCCAATTCCAAGTGCACTACCGGTGTATGCCAGAACTGCGCAGCCCCCGGCTTACGTATGCTAATCACCCCATGTGCAGTGTCGCACCGTGCAAATGAAGGCATATAGCGATTCATGAAGTGGTGCAGGTGTAGTGTAAGCCCATGGAAATGTAAACCAAAAAACACGGTTTACATTTTCCCAAACAGAACATCGGAGCTATGGAAGAGGGCCAGACCCAGGTATCACAACGTTAACATATGCCAATGGCGAAATACACAGCCAATGGCATAAGAAAAGATGCACAACATGTAAATAACAACATTTAATGTCATGTCCACAGTAACACACAGCACAACCGCAGGGCATGTGTGCGGAAGCTGTAACATAAAGAAATAATATAAAAATGTCATAAAATCGCAACGTAATAGAAATCAGGTTTACAGCATAATACACAATGGTAGGCATGGAACACCACAACCAAGGTGCAAGGGTTGCTAAGGGCCTGCGATAGTGTTCGGCGCGGTAACTATGAATTAGTAGTTAATGCCATGCAAATGAGGCAGATAATACTGAATCGCAAATGTCCCGCCGGATGAAGGTTGTACCATACGGCGCAGTGGTATAACACCGAGGAGTGGCTCAGAGGAGATACATGACATCAGCAGAGGGGTGTGCCACCGTAGCAGTAAGCACATTGGAGCAATGCAAATCTGGCCTGTCCGTTGCTAAGCAAAGCTGCAGGACAGGGGTGGGGAGGAAGGTATAGAATCGTTTAGCTGAGAGCACACATGGTGCCCAAAAGCGCATGTGTACGGGGAGGAAAACGTGCCCGAAACCCAGTAATCGGATGCACGCGCCGCAAACAATAGCAGAAACAGGAAGGTCAGGGGAAGAAAAGAAGGAAATGCGGAAGTAGGGTAATTGGAGTACTAATGAGCAATCAACACCAATCAACCCACGAAGGCCAATCGACGGCAGCCGACAAGTCTGCTTGCAGAAACCTGCAAAACAGGATAGGGGAGGCATTGGAATGCAAAGAAAGGAGGGGAGGTATTGGATTGCAAAGATAGGAGACCTGACACAGCAGAGCAAAGCAAACCGACAGCAGACCGGCAGTAGCACACATAACGCAAGATACGCCAGGTCCAGGAAAGTACAAATGAAAGTAGGCTGCAGGATGCACGCCAGAAAATGGTAGGTGCAACGTGCAGAAATGTAAAGGGAAGGTCAAGAGATAATCCACGGCAGGCAAATGTAATTCAGCACCAAAGGCACCACAATAGTAGCTCTGGCAGTAAAACACATAAGATACCCTGTAACTACGATCGTACATACACACCCTATGACATCATCGGTGTTCACAGCACAATAGTATAAAGTGTGAAAGCACCCAACACACACTTGTGTATTCCCAAACACCGCACCATAGGTGTAAACACACGGGGAACTTTTAAAATGTACATGTTGGGAGCTGCCATAGCTGTGATTCATCAGCATGTGTTAGAGACTGACGGTGTTGTGGAGGATGATGCCGACAGCCACCGCAGGCCTCGGAGGAGAAGGAGAGTGTTCAGACCAAGGGTAACCTACCAGGGGCTACATGACCTGGAGATAGTAGAGCATTACAGGGTGGACAGGGACATCTTACAGCAAATAGTGGAGCTGTGCCGGCCACGCCTGAGAACCAGAAACAACAGAGGGGAACCCATCCCAGTGGATACGAAGGTATGTGTAAGCCTGCGAATACTGGCCACAGGTACCTTTCAAAGGCCAACTGGAGATATAATGGGTATTTCACAGGCATCAACATCCAGGGTACTACACCAGTTCCTGGATGCCATGTTACCACATGCCAATGAGCAGATATACTTCCCCAGAACTCAGGAGGAGTTGGCCAGCAATTTGCGCCGCTTCCACCATGTGGCACACTACCCAGAGGTACTGGGTGCGATAGACTGCACGCACATACAAATCAAGTCGCCACCCGGTGAGCATGGTAGGCGCTACATAAACCGCAAGGGATTCCACTCCATCAACTGCCAGGTCGTGTGCAATGCCCAGGGCATTATCATGGATGTGTGTGCTGGCAGCCCTGGAAGCTACCATGACTCCCATATCTGGCATGCCTCACAGCTGTATCAGGTATTTGTCAGGGGGGACATCCCACATGGCCATCTTGTGGGGGATGCTGGCTATGCACTGGAGCCGTGGATGATGACTCCCATCAGAAATGCACACACACCCATGCAAGAACGCCATAATGAGGCACATGCACAAACCAGAATCATCATAGAGCGTGTGTTCAGGATGCTGAAATCATGGTTCCAGTGCTTGGATACATCTGGTGGAGCCTTGCAGTACTCTCCAGGCATGTGTGCCCACATCGTCATAGTATGTGCCATGCTATATAATATGATCCTGCTGAAGCAGCTGCAGCAGGGACAAAATGGTGAAGGCCCTCATAGCCCACTGCAATTGCCAAGGCCATTACAGGCACAGAGGGATTCAGACCATGAACACACTGTGCCAGCCCCAGTAGGCAGATGGAGGCGTGCCCAATATGCCTACGCCTTGGCAAAGAGGGAACGTATAGCACATACTCTGACAGTGTAGGCCCCTATGGACTGACACCTCTCCACCTGCACACACAGTAAAATGGATGGCACACAAACATGACCACCTGTAAATTGTAATGTATAGGTGGCCCAATGTGTGACTCCTACATAGGCAGCCCTCAAACATTGTAAACACAACAGCTAGTGGAACACGGAATGCCAACACCTGAACAGTACATGAGCCTTACAGCATATGGTGGTGCTGTGTGCCTGTCACGTTCCCCGCCAGCTATATATATATATATATATATATATATATATATATATATATATTTATAGATATATATATATATATATATATATGTACACATATGCATATATATAATACAGATAGAAAGGGCAATAGAGTGATATATGGTGATATAGATGGATTCAGCAATATCTGCAAATATAATAGATAGTTCAACGACATTCATAACACCTTGGAGGTACAAATAAATAGGATACCGCCAACCATGGAATGTGTAACATACCGACATGTGTAACCACGAGGCTGAAAGACCGATAGAACACAGTACCGGAACAGTACAGGCGTGAGTAATAGTATGATGATATGAAGGGACAGTTAGTCACCGCTGCCGGTGTTGCAGTCCACATAGGTACTGTGTTCAACTGTGTCTGTGAGTGCCGTAGTCTGTGTAAGTGTGTGTTGAGGGTGCCATGTGCGTCTCTGTGTGACTGTAATGTGTGTGTGTGTCCGCAACATGTGTTTGTTAGTGCCAAGTCAGAGGCAGATCAGTACGATAGGTGTGGGTATAGCTAGCCGTAGGCATACGGTTACTACCTGTCCCACAGTAGGAGGGACAGCCCCACCCTGGGCAGGTGTGTCCTGACATAAAACAGTACAAAGGGCAAATGTCCGAGATGGTAGGACATAAATATGTCCCATATATAATGTAACAGTCATATTTAATAGTTATGCCTGTATGTAAGAAACGTAAATGTTACATGCAATATGATAAGTAGCCAAAGTCACACAACAATAGGTATGTATTGAAGATAAAAGTATGTGCTAACCTGTGTACTGACCATGGCTACGTGTTGGCCTGTAAACACCGCTGTGTGTCCCGCAAGTGTCCAACAATGACCATATGAAAAGGTGGCAACCCATGGCAAACAAGCTCTTTTACCAACACAGCCACAATGACTGCAAATATCTGGGACAGAAATACAAGGGATAGCTGTCACTTACACATATCCCTTGATATATCGCTGCAATTACGGAGGTATACTAGTAGCAAGCTCACCTGCAGATGATATAGAAACCAATTAACAATGGCCCAACGTACAATCCCGTAACATAAGTCTACTAACTGTTAGCTCTCTAATTAGGGATGGAGCACACACACATATATACGGATTATGTAGAAATGCAAGGCCCACAAACCTGTATATGCTACGTACACCCACCGACATCCCCCACACTAGAAACTAAAGCAATACAGACTGTAATAGCAGCACAAACATCCAGTCAGTCAATTACATCTGCAGAACCCTCAACATACTGTGTGAGAGACACAATTAAAGGCGTCATGCAAAATTGCAGGCGTTGTGTAATGGAACAAACAGCCATGTTACAGGTTTTGTTTGCAATACTCTGTTATCAGACGTTGGGATGACAGGTACACCCACATGTTGAACCAAATACTCTACCTGTCACACACAATCCACGGGGGACATGAATCCAAAGTATACTTGTCTCCATGCATAGCAGTTGCAGTTACACATAACAAAACACAATACAGACCGTCTCCCCGAAGGTAGGGCAAATAGGCAATGCCCAAGTGGAGAATCCAATTATACCCCACTATTGCCGCGTAATTGGCGAATGGAGTAGCTGCACAGCTGATATGCAAGTAATTAGTCACTCAGGAACACCAATTGGCGGGATGAATCCACATGTTACAGGTATCGACGTATATAAGGATGACTTGCCAGACATTCAAACCGTATGATCATACCGAATACCAGTTGAAACACTGTGAGAGAGATAGAAACTAAATGCCATAACGACAACAAGGTATGTAGAACACCCGATATGTAAGGTTATGTATAGCATGATCTGTATTAATTAGTTGTACTGTATGTATAGCCTGGTTTGCATTAATTAAACGTGTCCGCAATGCATAAAGTGGGGAAAGGTATTTATGTAGTGATGTCTTGCTGAGCATACTAACGCTTGTAGAAACTGTGCGTCCAGCAGTGGGACACAAGGTACACAGCACAGACACCACAAGGGATGCTACATGAGGGCGTTAAACAGAACAATTCCATACAACCCGCCGTCAGTGGTAGGGTATGTCCAACAAGGACGTGCCATAGCAGGTGATAGTATATGTTGATATACTGTCACAGCACGCATGTGTATGGGCATATAACGTTAATGACATATCTAAGGTGGTCCCGCTGTGCAAGTATGCTTTGCATTATGGGATACTATGTGAAATATGTGTAATGTATAGTATTATAGGTAGATATGACAGATATTCTAAACAGCATAACAGGCATATCATGCATACCACAGGTATCGTCTATTGGTATGTACAATAACAGGATACATATGGCTTGTAGGCATGGGACATTGTAATAGCATGATAGCTAATCTAAATGGAAGGGCTACCAAGTAACCATGCACAAAGGACATGTAATAGCTTCACAGGTGCATAGTGGGGTACTATGCAGTCTGGCAAGTCCATGTGTAAGCACAACTACAGTGTTCACACTAGTGGCACCTCTCTAGGGTAGTGTCCTGTGAACAGCAGAGCCATGTGTCACCTGCACCTCTGCACAGTACAGCCACTGCAGTGATCCCAGGCCTACATGTGTCTCCCAACCACCAAGGGAGGTATCACACGAACAGTGCTACTGAGTGTCCCTACGTGATGTACATAGGACTTATGTTCCAAAGCATGGTGAGTGTCCGGTTTGGGAATGTAACCCACAAGCACATCCCACTCATTGTGGCATGTGTGCACATATCCATGAGCATGTTGCTCACAGGGGCCTCTGCTTATGTCGCATATGAGGAGTATATTCATTAATAATGTTGTGGACATGGGCCCTGTCTGATCAGCAGAGGTCACCCCTGAGTATGTAGTATGCAAATGTGTACAGATGTGGTGTCCGTAGTGCAGCCGCATATTTAAACTGTCGGAGCTCAGTAAACGTCATGGCATGTTAATGTTGTGGCATGTAAAGCTGTAGCTGTTGTGTAAGGTACACCCTAAATGGGGTGGTGTACCCTTGAATGTGTGTAGATGTCTTGAGTTCAGAGGTACAATGGGTGCCTATGTACCAGCTACACACCCAGTACAGATAGGTGTGGCCACGTAGGATATCCACGCCACAGTGGCAATACGGTAACCACAGGAGTGGGTGCGACATATGTGTGTACTGCAAACCTGTACAATGTGATATGTATGTAGGGGACTACCATCCATGTGATAGTCAGTGGGTGAATGGTGTAATGCAAAGGTGATGTGCATGCACTTTGTGTCATGCAGCTTGATGCCATGATAGTCATATTATGTATCTGTCACAGCGACACCCATATGGATGGAGTCAGTATCAGCTGGTGGAGCAATCATGGTGCTTTGCATGCAGGGGTTTGAAAGCTAGGGAGGGAAAGTCCCCTGTGCTAGCCTGTTCCACAGGGAAGCATATACTGAACATGAGGGGCCCTATGACTGAGGACTGTAGATGTACTATCAACTGACTGGATCAGTAATGTGGCACTGATGCACCTTGTGGTGGCATAATGGCTGTCTTTTACAGCTTGGAAACCATGCCCGCACATGCTATGGTTGATAACCATCCCTGCGAATATCGTCTGACTAGCCATTGCCCTATGTCTATCACATGTGCAATACAGGCGATCCGTGGCAGGATGTTGAACAGTTGTACAGTGTTGTGTAGATGTATATGGCAAAACACATGCATGTACAGGTGTCCATGCGTATGTGTGCATTGTCACTGCTCAAGTCCATTACGGCTGTGTCTGTGTTGATATGTGACATATACACAGCATCCAGGTCAACAGCAGTACCATGGACACATCCAGGCATGTGCAGATAGGTAACAACACAAGTGCAGGCAAATAGACATGCCCACAGCAAGACAGCATTTACATGGAATATGAACACTGTAATGAGGTGACACACATATATGGTGATGATATCCAATGCATAATGGGTGTGACATGTGTGTGACACAAACACGTCAGTCACGTCAGTGTCATGATGCTTTGCAAAGATAACTGTGCAGATGTAGTAGATGTCATAGAAATGTATGTGCAGCAGTATCTCTGTACATCTCTGAAACTGTGACCTGTCACCATCATTATGTCTTACAGATAATGCCCTGTACACGCCTCCCAGCATACACCCGCCAGGAGGATGATGTCCTCATCCGACAGCTCCGTGACAACTATGACTTGTTGTTCAGCCATGTACCACAGCATGCCCAGCAGTGGGATGACCTGTGGCAGGATCTACGCAGGAGGATGAACGATGTGGGTGGCCATAACCGCACCTACCAGCAGGTGCGCAGACACTGCACAGACTTGATATGACATGCAAAACAGCGTGCCACTACAATCGCCAGGGAACAAGGTGGAACAGGTGGTGGGTCACCAACCCAGCCCCAACTCACACACACTGAGGAGCTACTGGCCAGTCTGGGGACACCCAGGGAACAGCATCCAGAAACACTAGCTGCCATCATGGAGGTGGGTATCGCCCAACCAATGAGCCTGGAGTTGCCTGGTAAGTCAGTACTGCACATATGGCTATTATATCCCATGTAGTTGCATGTGTCACTGTACATTATGTAAAGTAACAACATATGCAAGGTATGTGGACACACATGCTGCATACTACAGTATATGCTATTACACAGGTGAATGTGTTCACATGCACAGTGCAACCTGTGGCTGTCATACAGTCATGGATAATGTTCATACTGGTGTGTCACCCCTATACAGGTACCTCTGGCGTGCCGCACAGACATGAGTCCATTGTAGGTGAGACTGTCATCAGTATCAGGCATGTTACAGTGTAGACCTATTTGCCATGTGGCCAGTTAACACTTGCACACCTGATGTTTGTTCCAGTCACGATATGCAGGTTGCACCACCCTTCATTCACACAGGCCACCCATGTGCAATATATACAAACGTAATGATACACTGACTTGAAACCACAGTACTTGTCATTGCGACATGTGTGGTCAGCTGTGCATACAACAGTGGAGGTGTTCTACAATGGAGGCATATGTAGTATGCATTGGAACAACATGTGTGGTACGCACACAGTACCACACAGTGAGCTGTGATATGGGCAGCCCACAGGTGTCACCATTGTGTCATATGCCCCTGCATTAGGTGCACACATTGTGATGTGCCACCTGACATGTCCCAGACATGTAGTGTTCTGTCTGCAATATTGTCACACTATCGCATGACCTATACCCCACATCCCAAACATACAACCTGTTGTCTGCATAGCCCTGTGGATTGTGACATATCTGACATCTATGGGTGTATGTCATATGGGACAACACAGACATGTGAGATAGATGGCCATTACACACAATTGGCCAACACATGTGCACACATGGCCATGGGGGATGGCCAGAGACATGTAGCCACACAGTACATGTGATGTGTATACACCCTGTTGCACACTGTCCACACATGGTCCAATTATAGCCTTAGTTGACTGATTATACAGTTGATGTTGTACACTGGACAACCTAAAAGCCTGTGCACAGCTACTGGAGGTGTCACTGAAGTCTACCATATACGATCTGTTGAACATCACGACTGTGTTGCAGTTATGGCTATGCAATGTGTACATATTATGCATTCAACAGCAACATAGATGCCTCATGATGCCATGCAATGGCACAGTGTCTGTACTTCACACTGTATAGCAATGTAGACGGCTCACACTACCCTCCCATGCTCATGCACATTTGCTAAACATGCATTCTATCTGTAGGGCATACACACAACACTGCAATGTGAAGCCCATTATGATGCTGTACATGTGTCAGGACACCATTGTGTCAGACATGTATGCATGTTAATGCACATGTCAGCAGATTACATGTCAAGGTCACGTCAGCCATGTGTACTGTTATCTTGTTCTGGGCCACATGGTGTATCACAGGGATGCATGCATACTACCATGATTGTGTGAACTAAATGGCTACTGATATGACACCTGCTTGCTGTAGTGTGCACCCCTGGGAGGTATGCTTACTAACACTATTAATGTCTGAGCTGCATGCCCTCTGCTGTATCGCAGGCATGCTGCATGCCATCTGACAAGTCACATGCATGGTGTGTCTGTGTGTGTCTGTGTTTGTGTGTGTGTGTCTGTGTTTGTGTGTGTGTGTCTGTGTGTGTCTGTGTTTGTGTGTGTCTGTGTTTGTGTGTGTCTGTGTTTGTGTGTCTGTGTGTGTGTCTGTGTTTGTGTGTCTGTGTTTGTGTGTCTGTGTGTGTCTGTGTGTGTGTCTGTGTGTGTGTGTGTCTGTGTCTGTGTGTGTGTGTGTCTGTGTGTGTCTGTGTTTGTGTGTGTGTGTTTGTGTGTGTGTGTGTGTGTGTGTGTGTGTGTGTCTGTGTTTGCGTGTGTGTGTCTGTGCTTGTGTGTGTGTGTCTGTGTTTGTGTGTGTGTGGGTGTGTGTGTGTGTTTGTGTGTGTGTGTGTGTCTGTGTCTGTGTCTATTGTACTTTACAGTATTTCTTTGCATTCACAGGTGATGTAGGTACGTTACCCTCCTGCGGTCCATCTGATGTTGGTGTCCCCACAGATACTAGCGGTGATGAACATATGCATGAGGTACAGGCAGGGTTGTCAGGGGCTGAATCTGTGCCAATGGTTACCATCCCAGCTATGTCCCCCTCTTCTCCGCACACAGTTCTGCTGCCAACACATACTGCATCACCAGTGGCCATAGAGGAAGGACAGTCAGCGTCTGTTAGCGTGGAACAGGAATGTGTGGTGGCTACAGAGGGTGTGTCTACACACCATGGTGTCAGTGTAATGACTGCAGATGTGCCATACAGGCATGTGGCCGGTGCTGCTCATAGGAGGGCCTCTGGCAGACATGCACCTGCAGGACAGAGCTCAGCAGCTGGTATCACCAGAGGCATGTTCCAGACTGTAATGGCGGCACAGGCACGTGCTGAACTGCAGAACAGAGAAGGGCAGAGGCTGCAGAGGGCTGCTATCCATACCCTAAATGACAACATCCAGGCATTGGCAAATGCTCAACAGCAGATTGCTGATGTTCTGGATAGGCGATTAGGTGAAATGGTCAGAATTCTTGACTGAGGCATGGCAATCCGCGAGCGGGAGCTGTCTGTGCTGGAACATCTGGTAGGAGTGAGGCATAGGCCACGTGGACGTAGGCCAGCAACACCACCTACTGTAGGTTGACGTGAGCGTGCCACCTCACATGCCCTTTGCCATAGTGCCGGTAGCAGTAGCAGTGCAGCTGGTGCTGCGCTGTCAACACCAGGACACAGCAGGCCACGTGGACGTGGCCCTGGACGTTCTCAGTGGGGACACGGTTCCAGCGGACATGTGTGGTCGGACAGTAGCCACTCTGTACCTCCACCTGGTAGTGCCCGTGCAACCCCAGGCAGGCACAGGTCACATGGTCGTGGACGGACACAGTGAGCTGTACAACCTGCTCTGTACAATCTGGGGCTGTCAATTATACCCCATGTAGGCCTCACAAGTGGCAGAACTGTGTACACACATACACGCACACAGCAAACACAACTGTAGGGCTTCACAACATCCACATGCATTCTGAACAGACATGTCCAATCAACTCACCGGCCCTTACCCACACACATGATGTTATCCATTGGTGCAGCCTATGCCCCTGGCAAACATATCACCCTGTGCATATGATGAAGCCTGTGCCGCATCCCTGTCATCCACACCATTGGTGCAGGGTTATGCACAAATATTTTGATGCACAGGGTGAACAGCATAGTGAGAGGTGTATGTAATATTACCTGTGTATGCATAGTGAGGGATGTGTATGTTGCAGTGGTTGTGTGTGAATAGTGACAGATGTGTATGTGACATAGGTTGTGTACTGTTGACATGCACCGGTCATACCATGTAGTGCAGGTGCAGCATGCATTGTGATGTGTTCACGGTATGTGTCTCGGTTACATCTGTAGCACCATGTTGGTTGTGATACCCTGGTTCCCTCCTATGGTGTACTTACATGTGCCTACAGGTAGCAGTGTTTGCAGTCCCCCATGTGTAACTGTGGATTACTCACAGGCACGTCTGGCAATATCAGCATGCTACATGTACCCTCAACCTGACTTTTGGAAACACCAACATGACACAGATGTCCGCACATATACTGCACCTGACGCATGTGGTCAGTGCCACAGGCTACACTGGACAGAGATGTGACATACATAGCAGGACACATTACAGGTATGGCGACATGGTGCAGGGGTTGTACACAGCGGTCTGACCAATGATGATGTGAGGTGTCACTTGGTAGCTGGAGGCCACACTGTGCAGCAGTAGGACCCTGTAACAGTACGGGAACATGGCCACATTCATGGGGTGTACACCACTATAACACACAACCCATAGTGTGCAGGTGGGGACCCTTGCCTATGTGGTCATCACCCTCACAGTACTATGCACCCACACGGCATGTCACAGAGAAGGAACATACACAGGTAGCCAGTATGGCTGGGACCTATGGCATCAACAGGGTAGTGCACTGCATCACCATTACGGGTTAGTCACCACGTGGGGTTAGTGATCATTTCTCACCGTATATTAGCATACACCCTCACACCAAGCACCAGATATACATACAGACACACAGACACTGTGGTGAACACACATGTGTATACGGACAGCCGACGTGTGTGATGCACCACACCGGCCGACATCATGCTTCCCACATTGACGTATGTACAGATCTCTACAACGGTGTACAGGGATGTGTAACAACTGGGACATATTCCCCGTGATATGTGGCATCTCTGGTCACACATTCGGACACACATGGCAGTGCTGGGAATGATACACCTGCCATATGATAACACGTTTGATAGACATGCAGCAGTATTGATTGCATTATGTGTACCAACGCTATATCTGGCAAATGTGCTGCTATATGCACACGGGAGGTTGTAGGTGTTACAGGTGCCATGTGACATATAGTTGGTGACACCTGACCACTGTGTATGCATTATGTCAGCACCGTCACGTAACAGTGACATAGCATACTGTTAGCACATGGCATGATAGGATGGTGTGTGACACAAATTTGAGCCACCCCCTGCACACATACATCTACACAGGTGGTTCACCATGTTATGTACACACATCCCTCCATACGTGCTGTTTGTATGTCACCGTATACAGGTGTCAATGATGAGTCTTCATTGCGACTGCATGTCGTACGTAGGTGCAACTATGTTACGGACATCGGCCACTGTACATGCATGGTTGCTGCATGCACAGTACATATGTCACATGTGTCTCCTGTTGCCATGTTTGTATGCATTGCTATTGTTGGACATGTGTGTTGACATACATAACACATGGACTGTGGTATGATATCACGGGTGTCACAGGCAACCAGTACAAGGGTATGTGTCCCAGTCAACATTGCTACCCCCTGTAGTGTGAGCATTCAACAGACATGGGCCCACCTTCCATTCATGTGTGTAGCATTGATTAGGCCACTGTTATGCACGAGGTACATCAAAGGCTATGTATGTATGCGTTGTGTGTGCAGTCCATGTACCCATCCACACAATCACATGTATGACATATCCAGATGTGTGTTCATTGGTGTACAGCAACAGTCAGGTGTCACAGCTGTGTAAGGGCTGTGGTATGTCTTGAGCCGACCTGTTCATGTATACTGGTATCACTGCAATGCATAACACCTGTTGGATCCCTGTTGGTACATGTGTACTCTGCACAGCTGGTGTACACCTCAGTACAGCCCAGTGGTCATGTGTCACATGGTGTTGTGGTACTGTAAGGCTGTGTAGTGCTGCACCGATGACATGGTGCTGACTTGACAGCTACAGTGTACATTGCGGTGTGTACATGTGTGACCTGCACCTGTGACAGCTGTGATGGCAGCTGTGTGTGTACAGATCACTGCATGTGTGACCGCCCTGTGCGTGCGGACAGTTATACCTTACTTTGCCCTTCTGTACTGTGCCCTTCTGTGTGTACACTCCATCTGCATGCACGACAGGCCTTTGCAACAGCTAAGTGTGTGAGCATGCCCAGTATGCTGTTGTGTAGATGGACACACAGTACAGTCCATGTACACAGTTGTGTAGATGGACACACGGTACAGTCCAATCTGAGACCATCCGTATTTACACTCCAGCTGCCTGCAAGACGGACCTTTGCAACAGCTAAGTGTGTGAGCATGCCCAGTATGCTGTTGTGTAGATGGACACACAGTACAGTCCATGTACGCAGTTGTGTAGATGGACACACGGTACATTCCACACTGCGCCCTTCCGTGATTAGACTCCGTGTGCATGCAAGATGGCCCTTTGCAACTGCTAAGTGTGTGAGCATGCCCAGTACACCGTTGTGTAGATGGACACACAGTACATTCCACACTGCGCCCTTCCGTGATTAGACTCCGTGTGCATGCAAGATGGCCCTTTGCAACTGCTAAGTGTGTGAGCATGCCCAGTACGCCATTGTGTAGATGGACACACAGTACATTCCACACTGCACCCTTCCGTGATTAGACTCCGTGTGCAAGCAAGATGGCCCTTTGCAACAGCTAAGTGTGTGAGCATGCCCAGTACACCATTGTGTAGATGGACACACAGTACATTCCAAACTGCGCCCTTCCGTGATTAGACTCCGTGTGCATGCAAGATGGCCCTTTGCAACTGCTAAGTGTGTGAGCATGCCCAGTATGCCGTTGTGTAGATGGACACACAGTACATTCCAAACTGCGCCCTTCTGTGATTAGACTCCGTGTGCATGCAAGATGGCCCTTTGCAACTGCTGTGTGAGCATGCCCAGTACGCCGTTGTGTAGATGGACACACAGTACATTCCAAACCGTGCCCTTCCGTGATTAGAATCTGTGTGCATGCAAGACGGCCCTTTGCAACTGCTAAGTGTGTCAGCATGCCCAGTATGCCGCTGTGTAGATGGACACACTGTACATTCCAAACAGACATGTGATACTAAGCGTGTGGGCATGGCCATTGACATCCTGTATAGCCATGGTGGTCATCCAGGCAACAGATGTTCATAGGTTCATAGGTTCATAGGTTGGTACTAGGCTATCAGCCCTAGGGCCTATACAAGCCTAGCCATAACAATTCCCTGGCTATTTCTTCCCACATTATTTACTTTCCTGGACCCCTGTCTAGCAGGGCGACTGACATGATCCCTGGGGTGAATTTTCTTTCTCCCATCCAATCGTCAAGGTTCCTCTTGAAGAGGTCCAAAGAGGCACCCTGCTTGACATGTATGGGCAATCTATTCCAGAGTCTGGGGAGTCTCTGGGTCAGGAACCTATCCCTCCAGCATGTTTTGTTTATTGTGATGACAAGGTTTAGATCCCTGGAGCGTGTAGCTCTGAGGGATTGGGATTTCTTTAAGTGTAGCATGTCCAACAGCTCTGGGTTTGACATGGCCTTATATGTTAAGCAGAGATCGCCTCTGAGTAGACGATATGCGACAGAGTATAGCTGGAGTTTTTTAAGGCGGTCAGCATTGGGCATCTGCTTTAGGCCTGTGATTCTTTTAGTGAGGTATTTCTGAGGCCTTTCCAGTTGTTGCAGATGTCTTGAGAGGTACATACCAAAAGGGCGTTGTATTCTATAATGGGTCTAATGAGGGATGAGTACAGTGGGACAATGACCTCCTTTTTTCTGGATGAAAAGCCGTTCGTGATGAGGTGTGCCACATAGAAGTATTTCCTGACTGTTGTGGCGATGTGGTTATCGAAGGTGAGACCACTGTCCACCTGTGTCCCTAAGTCTCTTATCACACTTTCTGTGTTTAGTGTACTGCCACCTATATCGTAATTCATGGATACATGTTTTTCCCAAAGGGATAACAATACATTTCTTGGCATTGAGCTTGAGCCCATGGCTCTGGCACCAAGCATCTGTTTCTGTAAGGCCCTTTGTAGAGTATCCACATCATTTGGGATTCAATAATGGCTCCCAGTTTGCAGTCATCTGCAAACTTTGTTAGCCAGAGTCCCTTAGTGTTGACCTGTACTTCAGAGAAGTAGATGCCAAACAAGAGCGGCCCCAGGACTGAACCCTGAGGTACTCCACTTGTCACTTGTCTGGAGCTGGATTTGGAGTCCGCTACTTTTACAGTGTGGGTTCTATCAGTAAGCCATTTAGCAACCCATTGGGTGACATAGGGATTAATGCCCAACTTAGTAAGTTTATCTATGATTCCAGAGTGGGGGATGGTGTCAAAGGCCTTGGCAAGGTCTAGATAGGCTGTGTGGACCACCTTAACCTTGTCCATGGCTCTGGAGACTGATTCAAAGAAATCAATCAGGTTCAGGAGACAAGATCGGCCCTTCACAAACCCAAACTGGGTGGAGTCCAGTGTTTGAAGGTTGCCAATGTCTTTGTTTATAAGTTCCATGATAATACGCTCCATGGCCTTGCAGATAAGGCTTGTCAGACTGATGGGATGGTAGTTTCCGGGATCCAAGGTGGATCCTCCCTTGTGGATAGGGATAACTGTAGCTCTGCGCCACTCAGTGGGCACAAAACCTGAGGTGAGGCTATGATTAAACATGACACTTAGGTGAGGTGCCAGTTCATATTGTAGTTCATGTAGTACACAGCCCGGGATGTCATCTGGTCCCATGGATGCTGTATTCTTGGCTTTAGAGAGTGCGTTTTGTCCCTGTGTGGCCGTTATTACTGGAATTTGGCAATCATTTTCAATGTCATGATGGATGCCTACATTGAACACACTGGTTGCTGTCTCGAAGGGTGTACTGTCTGTGGCGCATCCCGTATCTATTTAGTGTTGTAGTGCTCCGTAGATATTTAGTTGCCCCGATGACAGCACTGCCGTGTGTTTGTCTACGTCTACCTTGGGACAGTAATATGCTTTCAGACTCCTCACTCTCTAAACACTCCCTATCGGCATCTTTGCCTTTGCGGATGATGTCACCCACCTAGAAGTATGCCTCTGGGAGTGCTGTGTTCAGTAATCTCGGTAGCGCATTCTGTAAATGCGTAATGCTGTAGTGTGATATGGTAGTTAGGTGTATGTTCAACTCCCGGTCCTGCCAAGTATGTGTGTGCATGTGTGTGTGTGTTTCCATATGCCTGGGGACACAGTAATGCTTTTAAATGCCTCACAACACATACATTCCCTATCGGCGTCTTTGCCTTTGCGGACGATGTCACCCACCTAGAAGTATGCCTCTGGGAGTGCTGTGTTCAGTAATCTCAGTAGCGCATTCTGTAAATGCGTCATGCTGTAGTGTGACAGGGTAGTTAGGTGTAAGTTCGATTCCCAGGCCTGCCAAGTGTGTGTGTGTGTGTGTGTGTGTGTGTGTGTGTGTGTGCATGGTCCCGTCCGCCTGGGGACTCAGGTTATGCTTTTAGACGCTTCGTACCACAGATGTATCCTGCTGATGTCTTTGCCTTTGCGGATGTTGACACACACCTAGAAGAATGCCTGTGTGTCTGCTGTGTTTAGTAATCTCGGTAGCGCGTTCTGTAAATGCGTCATGCTGTAGTGTGATAGGGTAGTTATGTGTAAGTTCGATTCCCAGGCCTGCCAAGTGTGTGTGTGTGTGTGTGTGTGGGTGTGCATGCTCCCATCTGCCTGGGGACTCACGTTATGCTTTTAGATGCTTCACACCACAGATATGTCCTGCTGACGTCTTTGCCTTTGCGGATGTTGATACGCACCTAGTGGAATGCCTGTGGGTCTGCTGTGTTTAGTAATCTCGGTAGCGCGTTCTGTAAATGCGTCATGCTGTAGTGTGATAGGGTAGTTATGTGTAATTTCGATTACCAGCCCTGCCAAGTGTGTGTGTGTGTTTCCAGCTGCATGACAACAGTACATTGCTTTTAAAGTATTCACTCACCATAACATCTGTGCGGCATCTTTGCCTTTGATGCCGCTGTCTACAGGCTAGATGTATGCCTGTGTGATTTCCGTGATCTACTACTCATGGTTGCACGTTCTGTCACTGCGTAATGCTGTTGTGTGGTACAGTGGTTACCTTCGTGTTCTGCTCACAACCCTGCCACGTGTGTGTGTCTGTGTGTGTATGTCTGTATCTCTCTCTCTCTATATATATATATACATATATATATATATATATATGGTTCTACCTGACTTCACCGACACGCCGGAACATCGACAGCGAAATCGGGAGCCGCAGAAGAGCGAAAGTGCAGAAGACCGACGCGACGGGACCCAGAAGATCGACAGTGCAGAAGACCGACCCGACGGATGAAAGCACCGGCGCTGAGGATGCCGAAATGGGAAAAGGCTGTGTAAGTATGCGGTAGTGACGGACGTTAGGGTGCGAGTAAGGTAAGTGTGGATAGTGGGTTAAGTGAGTTAGGTTAGGAGCCGGTCAGGTAAGTGTGCGGTAGTGAATGTGTTTGTTAGCGGATAAGTGAGTTAGGTTAGAGCGGGTCAGGTAAGTGCGGTAGTGATTGTGTTTGGGTTAGGGCGGATAAGTGAGTTAGGGTTAGGAGCGGGTCAGGTAAGTGTCGTAGTGACGGACCTTAGGGTTAGGTTTGGGTCAGGGTTGTAGGTAGTTGTGTATGTGAGGTTTAGTGTGGGTTTGCAGGATTTTGGTGTGCTTGTGTTGTGTATGTGGTTTTGGATGGGGAATGTGTTTTGTTTGTTGATTGTGGTGTGAAGTGTATAAGGTTTCGTGTTTGTGTACCGTCGGTTATTTCGCTGTCGGGCATGTCGATTTTCGTGTTCTTGGACTGTCGGTTATGTGGTTTCGGTGATTGCGTTGTCGGTGTTGTGGTGTTTCGGTGAAGTCAGGTAGAACCATATATATATATATATATATATATATATATATATATTTTTTTTCTGCCCATAACTCTGCTCTTGCATGGACAGCTGACTGTTTCATGTATCGCATATTTGCATAGCTTTCACATACCAATGGGGTATGTTGCAAATCCCAACATTGTCCATGCAACGTCCGTGTTACGGGCGGTGTTACACGCCCTTACAGGCATTTGCTGTATATCTTGGCAGACATCTATCCTTGCTGTACTCTCACTGTACTCGTACACGCCGGAGGCTTCATGTATCATGGCCTAGTTTTGCTGTGTGTATGTCTATTTGTGCTGTATGCATGGCTGTGGGTATGTCCCACTATCATCATTTGTAAAGGTGACAGCCCTATAGGTACTTCATGTAGACTGCTGTGTCATTTGACATGTCAGCACATACCTGCGGACAGTACTGAACGTCCTACTGCAGCGCATTTCATACCTTCTGTGTTATCTTGCAGTCGATAATGCTGTTTCCTCACACATGTATCTGTTTCTGATCATACCACTCCACCTCCTACAGCAAACATCTGGACAAAGCCTTATCTGGTAGTGGGACACATAGGGGCAGTATTGACATGTTGCTCTTACAAACGTAGTTGACACAATAATAGGTTTTGCATTAGTATGACTTTTCTGATGGATTTGGTGTCTTAAACACACATGTTTGTCATTATTTCATGACTTCAGTTATCAGGAATGTGCCAGACTGGTACTGATGTTACGTGGAACACACCAAACATATGAGGCAGAACTCTGCACATTCTGCGTAAATCTGTACAGTTGCGGAGTATGTGTCTGATACAAGATATCAACTTTCTGACACCAATACACACACTGTATGGCGGCATCACAGGCCACATGCCATTACATTTATATTGCAGGACACACCCACCCAGAGGGTTGTATTCCTCACACAGGCCAACAGCTGCTTATCCACACTAATTAGTCTATCATGTACCGTATGTGTACGCCGGTATTTGCGCTTTCCGTCAGTGGCAGAGCTCACGTACGAGTATGGGGGACTGGACATTGTTATGGTGACACTGCATGACACCCTGAGGGACACATTTCTTTTGAGTCTATTAACCTTCCACATTGACATTCACAGGGCATATGTTGTCATTCACATTTGTCGGAGTACATGCGTATGACTTGTACATGTTTTCTCATTTGTCCTGATGTCTTTCTTCTCACCTGTCCACCTAGTATCACTAGTTCTGTACATGTATTTTGGACAGGTTACCTTCATACCCCTAACCTGTACACATTATGGGTAAACACCCTGACGTTTGACCTTTGCCCTTGTTACATTTGTCATAGTAATGTGCCTTTCTGGTAAATTGCTGGCAAGGCATTACGAACTGTGCGGTTAGATAATAGTGACTGACATTTCTATTACATGATTAGTAACACTCATAACATTCGTATTCCTGGCTACGCCAGTATTCTATCAACGTTCTGACTTTGTCTGGGGTATATCTAATATAGTCCCTATTTGTATTTCATGTACTATGCCTTAGTGCAGCTGTCTTATTCTGACAGTTTGCCAGTTATGGTTACCATCTTGGTCGTAAGCATGTCCATCCATGATAATCGCCTACATGACACTGATGTAGGGCCCTACATATTCCCAAAATGGTTTACGCAATATCCAGTGGATGGTTTGCCCCATTATTGAGAATATAGGCGTGTGCTATACCCACATCACTCCCACCGGGCGGGCCTACGAAATCTCTGCCAAACAACACCTAGGCCCATTTCTGCATACCCATGATTCCCATACCTGACAACCCTCCACAGTACCCATTACACATGTTTAATGTGAGCGGTACTGAAGTGTGGAGACACTTATATGCACTCCCCACTCTCTGGATATCAGTTCGTACGTCATACATTCTATCGACACATGTGTCATTACCCTTGCACCTGCTACTGTTGCATGTACAGCTATATCGTATTTGCTGAGGTCACTTATTTTGCGTCAATGTCGGTTGACACTACATATGGATCAATTTTTGGGGTCCTGCAATGGACACCTATATGCATGTTTAAAGTGTAGAACTTGCTGGACTGTCACTTTCTGGCCAATAGTTTGGAAGGCAGCAGTTTATTCACCTTTCGTGCATGTCTGTTTGTCTATCCATATTAGCTATAACGTGGCCTATTTATGTACATATGTCATATCTATGGGACATATGTTTGTTGTGTATACATATATACATGTACAATCCTCATTTCATAATTTGCTTTGGTTTACGTCTGTGGATTATGTGTATACACATATATCTATGTCCATACCATACCTTTCCACTGTACAGATTGTCGCAGAGTGTACAGCTGGTTCCCTCTTTATCTTCGGTGTGTTTTACATAAACTTGTGTCTATCTGGCAATGTAGTGGCATTTCATTTAAGACTTATGGTGGGAAATACTGGCAAGCAGTTCAGGTTACGACTGCATACCCTACAGAGAATCCATGCTACTGACACACCCATTATTCTATCCACTTTCTATGTTTGTTCTGGCACATATCTGGGGTTTGTCCCTATTTGTACCGGTAGTTTGCATGCCTTTGTCCGGTTTCATACTTTATGGGGTTAACAGGTTTGAGCCATGTATATCTAACGTGGGGGAAACAGCATTCATTTACTATGCTGTGAGTGGATCACACACGCACAGACGCACTTGCATTTCCTTATTGTGGGTTACGCGCAGGCGCACATGCATATCCTTATTGTGGGTTACATATGTTTACTAAGTCTTTGTGCTTACGTGGGCTTTATTACTTGTGACATTACCAGTAAATTATCTGTAATCCGGTTAATGGACATATGCGAAACACACGTTCACCTTTACATATTTAAATGTCTGTACAGCACAGACGCATTCATTACACTTTAACATTATATGTGCTGTAGTCGTAGTTGAACCAGGACTGCATTCACGTTGGCCGGATGCTGTAACCACTATACTTTTGGTGTTCTGACTCATTTATATGCATACCCATAGTACATAGCTACATTAACATATGCCTCACCACTTCACTTACGACACAGGCATCCATTCTCCTGCTGGGAAAAATGTGGTACTACATATTACACATTCCCTATTCTCTACTGCTTTGGACCCAAGCTGCATATTTAATCACTGCAGGGATATTCAGAACCCCAAGGCTTATAGTCCTGACACCTACAAGTCTTTAATTGTCAGGGTGTTCATGTGGTGATCTGGGTTTAGGCTTGTCCGCCTGGTGAACGGAACTGCCCTGACCGTGTTCAAATGTCAGACAAAGCACATGGACAGAGTTTGTCCATTTTAAACATTTTATCTGTATTTACAGACACAGGTGTTTGGGCACCTGTCAGCAGCTTATACTGTTGGCAATACATAATATGGGTGGGGGTGGTTACAATACATAATCCACGGTGAGTGGTGTTCCCATTCACATTATTTTACCTGTGTTTACAGACACAGGTGTTTGGGCACCTGTCAGCAGCTTATAATGTTGGCAATACATAATATGGGTGGGGTGGTTACAATACATAATCCACGGTGAGTGGTGTTCCCATTCACATTTGACTATTTCCTGTATTCATTCATACGAGGATTATTATTTTGCACATGAATTAACTATGAATTAACTACAGGTATGCATTAGTACAGTAAACATATGTGAAGGTTTGTTACAGTAAAAATGTACAGACCTCTGTAATACTCAGGGACTACTCCACATCCTTCACAACATTTCATGCTAATGTACATACTATTATTCTGTGAACTTTCGAAGTTTGTGAGAGCAGTATTTACATCTGTCCCTATTTGTCCACCCATCATTTTAGGCTTTGTCCAGATTTTGTTGCTGTAATAGGTTGAGAGGTGGTGTCGGTATGTGATTGAGTTGAATATATACTGTCGATAATTCAGTGGGGAGTAGGGTTACCACCTGTTCCTCTTTACGAGGGGAAGTCCCACTTTGGACAGTTGTGTCCTGCGATGAAACCTAAGACATGGCAAATGTCCTGTGAATTTAAGACAAAAGTATATTTCTTATTTTCTTTAATAGTTGCATGATACAGGTATTTTGTATGTGAAACACATAACTATTATTTGGGATAGCATAAGCAATTCAAATGCTATGAAATAAGCTTTTATCTTGGCAAACAAGTGTAATTCTGTCCTTTGCACTGGCTGGGGGTATGTTTTATCCTGCAAATTCTCACATTTCTACAAAGGATGTCCCACCTTGGGCATCTGAACAGGTGGCGACCCTAGTGGGGAGACCTGCATGGTGGACAGGGGTTCCATCCTGCGTATTATGTTTTGCATGTCTGTCTAGAAACTGAACAGTACTGTGACTACACATACATGTTTTGTCCAGATGTGTACAGTACTAGACACCGTGGCGTGTAAACAACTCTGAGGTTTCCACAGGTTACTTATCCCACGTGGGATGTACACACATTTTGCCAAAACATGAACGCGCGGGCATTTGGATTTACATAACTGTGATGGGATGTTTACAAACGTGTGATACATATTTGAAATCCTGACACTGCCTAGGACAATACTTCCTACTACATATGGGGAATACTCGCTATGTGTAGGTGTACGGCTGTGCAAGGCTGGTAGCTGGATTTGGTGGACATTCGGACATGGGTGCGGGTTATGTGCTATACAGGGGTTGTTGCATATTGCATTTGCATGCATGGGTTCTGCATTTGGATGTCCTGGTTCTGCATATAGCATCCTATGTGTATGTGCCGGTTACGTTCCTGTTCATGTGTATAGCACATTTTAATATTCATATGTTTGTGTGAGTTTGGTATACAATTTGGACTGTCAGGTTTCTTTACGGTTGTTATATGGCCACAACTGCCCAGCTGTGTACTATCACTACCACTGTGGGACTGCTGGTGACCCTGCCCATGGGCCTAGACGTGTGTATTGGCAGCGCGCTGACATGATGCACTTCACTTCCACTGGGTATAACTACTTACAGTGCAGTACATTACGGACACACGATTTTAAATGTCATTTGTTCCATGGACGGAAACTCATATTGTGTTGCGTGCATTTCTGTTTGGTTCTCAATTTTGTGTGGCCGGGAACTGTCTTGCATGCTTTGCATACATTTCATTATCCACAGACACTGATAGGTGCGATTACTATTGCAGGCAGACTATAATATTCAGCAGTTTAGGTTGCTCATCGACAGCCGACATTGACATGCCTCCGGGCGCAGCTTAGTAACGCCCCATGCACTCGTGCACGTGTCCTATGCACATGGATGTGGTGGCAGCGCACCTTCATTAATATGCATATGACGCTACTACACCATATATACGCCGCATGGCCGGCATAGGCCTTACACCGGCCTTGCGCCAAGCTTCATGAATCCGGGGGATGGTGAGTTATAAGAGTAGTTTATCCAATAGTCAGTATTAATTGATTTTATTACATCAAAGCATTCAATGAAATTTTAACTCTTCCAAACTTTAATTTGCATAAGTGACATGTTTGCAATAATCAAGAGTGCGAATGTGATGTGAAGTCTATTATAATCAGGGCCTGAGTGCAGAGAGAAACAACAGAATAATCATATTAAAAAATAAACAAATATTGCATTTCTCCAAGACATACAAGGAATTTAAAAAATCCCAGTTTGAAAGATGAGATATTATCAATCAAACTGCTTTCCCAAATCATCATGAACATATCTACCAGCTCTAAAATGTACTAGTAAAGAGATTGGTGCAGTAAACATATAATTGATTGAACAGTTTCCAATAAGTTGTTAAAGTGCAGTGAGGAAAAAGGAGAAATGCACATCTATTAGCATCTTAAGTTGTATATATAATGCTGAATGTTGAAGTTCCTGTTTTAACCTATGAGATTAAGTCTTAATTCATTAACAATGGATAGAAAAAACTGTAAAATGTAATAAGTATACTATATCTCAGGTGAATTTTGCTGAGATAAGTAATCTAGAGTAAGCTTAAATTCATGTATATTAGTTTATGTCTCAATGAGAAAGGAGAGTCCAAAATATAAATATTTTAATACCATGGCACTCAGAGTTGAGTTTGATCTATTAAGGAATCGAAGAAATCTTTGGCATGAAACAGTATATGAGATCAAAAGAGTTTAAAACAAGTAGAAACATATTTACTTACTTGAATCAATAAGAATTAGTATTTTACTTACATTAGCCTAAAAATAAACAGGTAAAAAGGAAGTTGGGCACCCCATTTGTGGTGTATATATTCCAAAAGATTCATGCACCAATATTAGAAATTATTGTGAACAACAGTAATGAACATCAAAGGACTCTATAGTCCATCTCAGTCATTGATA
Source organism: Protopterus annectens (assembly GCF_019279795.1). Classification (NCBI taxonomy): domain Eukaryota; kingdom Metazoa; phylum Chordata; order Ceratodontiformes; family Protopteridae; genus Protopterus; species Protopterus annectens. The sequence continues at coordinate 607,016,721 of NC_056729.1, read as the reverse complement.
TCCACTTAGAGTTTATGACAGTCCAACTGTAAATCTCTCATTTTGTATTTAAAAACATGTTAGTTAACCAAGAATGTGTTTAAAAATCTTTGGAACAGTATAATGCATATAGAAAAAAGTGCACAAATGAATGCTTGAGCATAGTTGTTCATTAACACTTTAACCTTTTGTTCAAATCAATAAAGCGAAGGTATGGTGACTACATTAAAATGTACTAAATATAGACTGTTCACAAACATTGCAAAAATAAAATTTCATATAGACTATATTCTTATAATTGTAATAGTGCAGCTTCATATAAATACTAAACATTATTAAGTATGAGTCAGTGATGGTTATTACATTTCCTATATTAACAAAAGAAACTTATTTACATTGCGCTCTATTTCATCTTCTATGTAGATGCAAATAATTTACTATGTGTTATATTTTAACTATTTATCTTGCACCTCTTTAGTATTCATTTTTACTTCTGCAAGGTCTTCTTAACCAGCTGTTGCTTTCTAAATCCAGCTAAGTTGAACCTTAGCCCCTTTAGATATTTTGCATATAACAGAAAAGTTCCAACAGAGTTTGTTATTTGATGCAAGTTATATATTCATCAAGAATAAGAATCTAATCATTGACTAGGTTGTATTGATGTATTAATGCTTGCAGTTTTTAAGTTTACCACCAGAGACTTTAAACATTAATTTGTACATTTTAATCTATGTTAAATCTAGTTGTTTACACTTTTTATTCACCTTACAAAAGACAGATGATTCTAAGTTTCTCCTGTTCGAGATTCTTACATTTATAAAAGCTTGTATATAGCCATTGTCTGATGACTGGACTGGACCTGAGGCTACCACCTTAGTGCAGCCATCTACAGTATTATAATTGCATTTAACTGTGTGCATATTTACCCTAGAGCTGTCCACAAAAGTTCTGAGAAGTATAGTTTAAGAGCAGCATGCAAGACCATCTCTCACACATGTTCTTATTCCTGTAGTAGTGAAGCATGTCATATATATATTTCCAGGTAACTGCCTTAATATCTACAATTAGCAGAGCTACAAAACCTTCTTGCCAAAAAGTATTATTAGATGACACCCATATAAACCCTCTAGCATTATGCAGCAATATGAAAGAGTTGTAAACAAGGTTCTATTGCACAGATACACAGTAATTGTTTTCAGCCCAGTAGAAAGTGCCTTAGCACTGGATTTTGAAAGTAAAGTTATAACAAAATGTTCTCAAAGGCTTGTACAGTTTGCTGACCTCAAGTATTACATAGTAAGGAGACATTACTGGAGACTCGGAATTACGTGTATACTTATGTTTCTAAATCTGGACTGATCTAGGCTTGTTCTTGTTTCTGTCAGCTTTAATTTAAATTAATAATCATATTAAACTATTATCCAATTTCTAGACATTAACTTAAAATTAGTAACTTTTTTTACAAATAAAATAATCTAACTTACTTAGATTTAGCAGTCTGAGCAGTTTAAGCTTTAATTAGGAAGCTTATAGTTGAGAGTGCATCTCTAATACTGTTCCCTGCACTTCCTGTTGGGTGTGACATAGCAGAACGGACTAACAGCTTCCTTAAGCCTTAGAAAAGGAAGCACAAAAAATGGCTCAAGAATCATCTCGAGGTAAAAAAAGCTTCACCTTGAATTTAAACAACATTCTTTAAGCAAAAAATAGGCTAGTGAGGTAAAAAAGAAAAAATAAAGCTAAAAAATGGTGATGCAATTACTTGCGGACATTTCCCAATTTTACACGGTCTAACAGCTACTCAAGCTTTAATAAAACATTAAATTGAGCATTTAAAGTTAAATAAAAAAATAATAATTTATCCAACATAATTAAGTTATTGTGACACTGTATATTATGTAGTTAATTAAATAAGCTGCATTAGTGTTTTAATAAAGATTTATACATGTATGCAGCATGGAGCCCTCCCTCAACTCACCTAAAGAAGCAACTGCACACACTAGATTTTCTAACAGTACCTTTTCTATGAATAAACTTATTTTCTTAGCTATACATTATCTCTGCATTCAAAGAGATTAAACTTGTTTAAACAATTCCTTAACATTATTTATGTGAGTTAACTATTTGCTCTGTGTGCTGAATGATATATAAAAAGCATGAATTACCACAATGGTGCAGTAAGCATGAATTAAGAAAGTTTAATCACTAACAAAGAAGCAATATTTGACTATTTATTTACCAGTTGATCCTTTCGGAGATGGATTTGTTGTGGCAGCTGAAGTCTCAGGTTTTTTGTTTCTTATTTTTAACCTCATTATATGTGGTTTTCTCAGAAGTTCTCTTTAAAGAAGACAGGGAAAAGTCCATATCCTCTGGGATGGTTGTTAGATTGTTGTTTGTTATAAAGGAGATAGCTTCATCCAGGTTGTTAAAGATTTTTGTACCAGAAGAGAGGTGCATTTTGATTTTTGCCAGATACAATATTTGATCTCTAATTTTCTTTTATTTCAAATGTTTAAACAGTGGCCAACATTTCTTCCTCATTTCTAAAGATCTCACAGATTAATCATTGCCAAATCTGATGTGGTGTTGGTTAAATTTTAATGGGATTTTCCTCCAAGCCGTTTTTCTCACTAGTTCTTTATTCAAGTAAGAAAGGGATTTTACAACAATGGATCTCGGTGTTGCTGTGGAGGATGTGGGCACTGGCTTACAAGTTGCACTATGAGCTCTTTCTATACCGAACAAGAACTCCTTGTAAGTCTAAGATTTTAAAATCTCTGGTACTCTGAAGATTCAGATATTACAACTTCTTTCCCAATTTCCAAGGTCATCAGTTTTATTCACTAACCATGTATTTTGTTTGACAAGAAAGTCTGTAAGCAGTTCATCCTCCTTTAATCTTCCATCTATGTTGGTTATGGCAGTCTCCATATCCATTATTTTATTCTGATGTTGTTGAAAAAAGTCTCTAAAAACGTCAGTTTATTTAGAACTATTTTCACTTAATTTCTCCAGCTTTTGTTGGAAGTCATCTGTCTTCAGTGATAGTGACTGTCAGTCACTGTAGTAAGAAAATTGTGGTCTGTGTCATGCTTCACAGTATGGTGCTATGAAGGTAGTCACAAAGTGGGAAAATAGAGCTACCAGCCAGTCTTGTGGCAATAATGGAAAAGGAGATGAAAGAGGAGTGGAAATGCTGCAGTGGTACCCCATGTGAGGCTGGTGATGGTACAATATATTGCATCACTGGCACATAGATGGCATCTGTTCAACAACAATAGGCCTTGACAAGATAACAGAAAGTACAACTGATGCATGTAAAAATACATCAGGCTATGCAGTACAATGCATTGACTGGTCAAGCTATGCATTAAACATTACAAAACCCACATAGACCAGAGAGGTGGGCATGTCACAGTCATCATCATTTTCACAAGTGGTTGGGACACACTGACAGGATACAGCAATGCCAACATAAAAGTAGGTGTTATGGGTGGGCACAAGGAGTATCCATTCATGTGGTTAGAAGGTCATGAGGAGTCAGAGAACATATCCTTCAGTAATGAGGTGCAGCTTCCATGAGCTTAACAACAGTTGAGTGTGCTGTTTATGACTGCACTATCAGGACTAGAGTCATACAGTTGACTGGATAGTGTACTACTTTGACAACATATATGACAACCCACTATGACAATTCACATGGTATGGCAGTAGAATGCTGGCATTCACAACCTCATGAAAATCCACAGCTAGTTTTGTACATGACAAGGAAACAGATGAATGGAATGGTGTGGAACTGCACAAGCTGAGTATCTGGCCCACTGGGTGTTCCACCGGGTGGAGTCAGAAAGTTTGGCCATGGCAATGGGAATGTTAATGCCTAGTGGCAAGGACAGCCTTCAATAGTGGGGGCAGTGGTACTGTCTCTGGAACAGCATGTGGCATCTGCATAAGCTTGCCTATACATTTCCACTGAGTACATTTCTGAAGCTTGGAAAATAGCTATACCTCTCACCTGTCCAGACTCTCACAGAATGTCCAGATTTTTTCCTCATATGTTTGGACTGTTCCTCATAAAATGTATGGTTTTCTGACAAATCACTGGGTTGATGTGAGGATTGCAGTCATAGGTTCATAGGTTCATAGGTAGGTACTAGGCTATTGGCCGTAGGGCCTATATAAGCCTAGCCAAAAAGGTACCCTGGCTTTCGCCACCCAAGAAAATTAATTTCCTGTGCCCCTGTCGAGCAGAGCCACAGAAGTGATCCCGGGGTGAATTTCCCATTTCCCATCCAATCATCAAGATTTTTCTTGAAGAGTACTAATGAGGAGCTCTGTTTGACATAGATAGGTAATCTGTTCCAGAGTATGGGAAGTCTCTGGAACAGGAATCTATTCCTCCAGCATGTTCTGTTTATTGTGGTAACAAGGTTTAGGTCCCTACAGCGTGTAGCTCGGAGATATGGGGATTTCTTTAAGTGGGGCATGTCCAACAGCTCTTGGTTTGACATAGCTTTGTATGTTAGGCACAGATCACCTCTGAGTAGGCGATATGTGATGGAGTAAAGCTGGAGTTTTTTGAGACGGTCTGCATAGGGCATCTGTTTGAGGACATCTTTGTGAGGTATTTCTGTGGCCTTTCTAGTTGTTGTAGATGTCTTGTGAGGTACATACCAAAAGGGGCATTGCACTCTATAATGGGTCTAATGAGTGATGAGAAGAGGGGAACAATGACCTCTTTTTTTCTGGATGAGAAACCTTTTGTGATGAGGTGTGCCATGTAGAAGGATTTCCTGACCACTGTGGCGATGTGATTATCAAAGGAGAGACTACTGTCCACGTGTCCCAAGGTCTCATCACACTTTCGGTGTTAAGTAGACTACCACCTATGTGGTAGTTCCTGTGTACAGAGTTTTTACCAAAGGGAATGACAATGCACTTTTTGGCATTGAGCTTCAGGTTATGGCTTTGGCACCAGACATCTGTCTCAGTGTGGCTCTTTTGTAGGATGTCCACATCATTAGGAGTTTCGATTATGGCTCCTAGGTTGTAGTCATCTGCAAACTTTGTTAGCCAAAGACCTTCTGTGTTAGCTTGTACTTCAGAGAAGTAGATACCAAACAGAAGAGAACCCAGGACTAAACCCTGTGATACCCCACTTGTCACTGGTCTGAAGTCAAATTTGGAGTCTGCTACTTTCACAGTGTGGGTTCTGTCCATGAGCCAGTTGCCAATCCATCTTGTGACATAGGGATTTATACCTAGTTTAGTGAGTTTATCTATAATTCCAGAGTGGGGGATGGTGTTGAATGTCTTGGCGAGATCTAGATAGGCTGTGTGAACCACCTTACCCTCATCTATGGCTTTGGTGACTACTTCAAAGAAGTCTATCAGGTTTAGGAGACATGATCTGTCTGTTACAAACCCAAACTGTGTGGGGTCCAGAGTTTGGAGATTACCAATTTCTTTTCTTATGAGTTCCATGGAGATACGCTCCATGGCCTTGCAGACCAGGCTCATCAGGCTAATGGGGTGGTAGTTTCCGGGGTCCATCGTGGCTTCCCCTTTGTGAAGTGGGATAACCGTTGTGGTGTGCCATTCAGTGGGCTCAAAGCCTGAGATGAGGCTATGATTGAACATGGTACTTAGGTGGGGTGCCAGTTCATTCTGTAGTTTGTGTAGAACGCAGTCTGGGATATTGTCAGGTCCCATGGATGCTGTGTTCTTGGCTTTGGAGAGTGTGTTTTATACCTGTACAGCCATGATTACAGGAACTTTGCATTCTTCTGGTATAGAGATGGGACCTCTAGGGGGTGAGAGGGGAGTAAAGTTAGCACTGAACCTATCTGCCAGGATGTTGGCAATATCAGTTGATTCTGCATATTTAGTGCCATTGTGCTGTAACTCAGGGCAGATTTGAGTGTTGCCATTGAGATTCTTGACATAGCTATAGAATGCTTTGTGGTTGTCTTTAGAGTCAGTGCCAATTTTGTTTTTATAACTAGTTTTAGAGGATTTTATGAGGGATCTCAGCTTCTTACTGAGGCTGACCAGGGAGTTCCTCCAGTCATGGGATTTTACTCTTTTTTGCAACAGTTTCTTCTGTTGTAGAGTTTGTTTATGGCAGAGGACCACCACATTGGCTTCCTTTTTTTGGAGGATAGCATCTTGGTTCTGTTATGATATCATGAGCCATGCACTCGTGTAAGTGCTTATAAAGTGCATTTGTGTAGGATTCAGCAGTCATACCTCTGTTGTCCATCTGCATGGGTGTCATGAAGTTTGCCACTTCTGTCTTAAAAAGTGTGAAGTTGGCTTTGGAGAAGTTTTTTATGGTGGTTTCCCTAATGGAGGGTGGGGTGGGATGTGGATGTCTAGGGTGATTAGCTTGTGGTCAGATCTGATCAATGAGGAATTGACCTCTGGTGTGGAACACCGGTCACCCATGTTGGTAATGACCAGGTCTAGGATATTGCTGCCCCTGGTGGGGGTGTGACTAAGTTGATCCAAGGCATTGGAATTTATGAATTCCAGAAAATGTTGAGCAAAAGAGTTGGTACATGAGTAGTTTTCCCAGTTAATGGTGAGGTAGTTGAAATCACCTATTATTAGGGTGTTGGGTTGTACCCTAATATTTTCCAGTGTATTAAGAAATGAGGAGTGGGAATCCTGGGGCATGGTGGGGGGTCTGTAACAAGCTACAATTTGGAATGCGGTCTTGCCCAGAGTTAGTTGCACTTGGATAATCTCGGATGCATTATGCTGTGCAACTAGCCTGGAAGTGTGTATATCCTTAATGAATATGGACAAGCCTCCACCTATAGTGCTCCAATCTGGGTTAGGTGGCTGAAAGGTGTGGTATGAATTATAGCCTGGTAATGCAGGGGTGCTCTCTGGAGCTCTGAACCAGGTCTCTGTCGCTGCACAGATGTCGATGTTCTCCATTTTAAGGAGTGCCTCGAGTGACTGCATTTTGTGGTTTAGACTTCTGGCATTGAGTAGCATTACCCTCATATTTTGCTTGCTTGTACCTGTTACAGTGGTGAATTTGTCATTTGAACCTTGCCTAAAAAAGGCACTATAGGGGTGGCAAGAGCCTTAGCCAGTATCCGGAATCCCAAGGGTGACAGCTGCAGGCCATCTCTGGCAAAGCATTGTGGTCTGTCGATCATGTCATCCCAGGCAGACAAATACTAGATCCCCTTAGAATGACACCAGAAGCTTAGCCGGTTGTTGAAGTCAATCATTTTGTCCTTGTACTGCAGTATCATTCTGGGTGATGGTAGGATGCTACTCAGGGCTAGGGTCATACCTGCCTGGGCTACAAGATCAGAGAGCTCCTCCATGTCTCTTTTCATGTAGTCCAGGGAGGTACGTCTCAGGTCATTCACACCAGCATGGACAATGATAGAGTCATATCTGTACTTGTAGTGGAGTGACCTGAGTGCGTGCGTTATGTGGTGGATCCTGGCACCCGACAGGCAGCTGACAGTAACTTTCACCTTGTTTAGCCTGGTGAGTGGAACATCAGTGTGCCTGACTATAGAGTCACCTATGACTACAGTGTTGTTGTAGAGTCACTAAATAATGACAAACGTTTGAGTTTCAGACATCATCCTAACACAAGTTCTGTTATTCTAGCAGTGTTCTAAGTTTATAAGAACAATATTTAAAACCTTTCTCTGTTTTAGGGCCTTTGTCCCCATTATGCCAGGCTTTGTCCAGATTTTTTGCACTAAGAGGTTGAATGGTATGAAAATAGCCACTGTAATGCTGTTGCACAAGGGTGGCCAAATCATGGGCCCTGGTAACTGTAGATCAATTAATCTTATTAGCATTATATGGAGAGGGATTATCTCAGACTTCATTAGTATTGACATTGAAAAGTTCTTAACTTCAAACCCTCATTATTTCAGCTCTTTCAGAAGCAGGTCCTACCTCTGTAACTTCATTATTTCTTTGAAAATATCAGAAAAAGAGTAGATGGAGTTATTCAGTATATACAGCATATCCGGACCTTGCCAGGACCTTAGACAGTACAGGCAGTCTCTGAGTAATAGACATCCGAAATGTAGATGACCCATAGATAAGAACGAGTTGTCACAATGTTGGAAATAACATGAAAATAAATAAAAATCCTTAAAATTGCCCAAATCAAAACCTTAAAATGAAGGATCCTGGTGTACTTTTCTTTGCTTAGGTTGGCTTCAGACCATCCCCCAGGTTTGAATGATGTGGTTGCTTAGGTTGGCTTCAGACCATCCCCCAGGTTTGAATGATGTGGTTACATTAAAACCTGTTCTCATTAGGTTACAACGTACTAAACTGCGTTGAATAGTTTATTGTTGTTTTATATTTTTATATTATTTTATTTTATTCTATTGTGTATAAAAAATGTTATTTGAAAATATGTATGTTTATATATATATATATATATATATATATATATATATATATATATTTTTTTTTTTTAAGTTTTTGTCATATCACCATTGGACTGCTGGTTATGTGATTTTGACCTGTATATAAACCAATTGTGGTTTGTAGTTGTATGTTATGCACTGAAGAAGGGTTTTTACCTGAAAGCTTTGTCGTTGTGTCATAAAGTGGTTTTCTCAAAAGTACTTTTCTTTTTCCCATTTTCCCTTTTCGTGAAGTTGCTTGCAAGTCTTGTTGAGCAGTTGCTTCCACCTTCATGGAGAACAAGAGATCCAATTGGTTAAGAAATTGCTGTGTTTTTGATCTGATTGGTCAAGACTGCCAGGTTGTATAGTACACAGTATTGAAGCAGTTACTGTACTGTACAGTAGAATGGGCAAATGCTATTGTGGCTCACTAGGATCTAGGTGAGAGTAGGAGGTCTGGCAGTGGTCTGAAAGCTCGGGAAAGAGTGGAAAACATTCATGGGTGATGCCAGTAGTACAGAAATGTAAAGTGAAGCTTAAAAAGAGATGTTTAACATATTTTTTGTATGGAATGTTCTACTGTACTATACTGTACTATATTGTAGTACAGTACAGTTGAATGTTCTATGTACATGTTTTGACTTACATACAAACTTGACGTAAGGACAAACTAAAAAATGGATCTCATCCTTAACATGGGGACTGCCTGTATTGCCAATTTCAGCATTATTGACAGACTTGTTAATCTGTTTATGAATCCACACAATGTGTGGTGGATAGCTGACTAGTTGTCTGACAGAATTCATGTGGTTAGAGTTGTATGTGCCACTTCTGAAAACAAAAAAAGTTGCCAATGGTATATCACAAGGCTCTGTATTGAGCTTGCTCCTATATGACACATTTCTTATACGTTGGAAGTCAGCAATTCTGGCCTGCGGGTGCTGATTGCTGCTGTTAATCATTGCTGTACTGACACATAATTGTTTCAAAGTGAGATAGAATATGTTACCAATTTGTACAAGATCAATGACCACAAACTAAACAGGAAGAATGTAGTATAGTTCATTTTGGTAAAGGCAACATTTCCAAGTCATACTATATAGGTGACCCATCTAAAAAAAGACATTGTTGTAAGAAATCTAGGGGCTCTTGTTTATAATTTCTTACCTTCTGACCAGCATTTCCAAATAGTAGTGCAAAAATATTTCTCTGGTTCATCCTGTTTCCAAAAACATCTCCTATAGATCCAAAGAAGTCTTAATTCCTCTTTAGTCATCTCCTGTCAGACACATTATTGAAGGTAATGCCCCTTCTGGCACGTATTTGTCAAAAAATAGCACTCAACTTGAAAGACCTCAGACTCATAAATGAAAAGGTCAGTGTTTCAGGACCTTCAGTTTTCTGGACAGATATTCAGACCCCCATCTCTGCAGTCAGACTCTTACAGACTGTGGTAATTTATTTCTTCTTGAAACATGAAAGACTCAACAATTCTTGACCTCCTATTCCTTTCCAGAAGAAATGGTTCCTCAAATACCGAATTAAAGGAACTAAACTATCAGCAACTAAATAAGGCACATTTTTGTCATAGATTGTCATCACTATGTATTGTCCTCTTCTAGAAAAAGATTATCACTAAATGTCAAGAACAGTAACGCTCTTGCCACCTTCACGGTAAACTCAGATGTTTGGGGGGTAGCCTGAAGTTTTATTCCAGTCTGTCTTAAGTTGCCTTCCTTGAGTCCTGATGGAACTTTTGAATATGGTGTATTGTCTAGGCTTGTAACTTTCTGCTGGCTGATTGCCTAGTCATATCACTATGTGCCATATCATTCAAATGCCCCCTTGCACAGCCATAGTGGGCATTAGCTGGTATCCTCATGGATGTACCAATGTATGCCCAAGTGAAAGTCTGCTCTAAATCCCCATATGCCATGTTATTTTGCATGTGCTGCAGGATGTCCAGCAGCACCTCCTGTGGTTGCACTTCATCACACATGACATGCAGCACATTCAGTATGTTTGACATGGTATGAGGAATGGCTGTCTGCCTGGAACACTGGCTTGGACATCTAGGTATTGACGTAAGAGTGACACACAACTCAGGGAATGTCATGGAGTCATGGCCATGACAACTGCCTATACACCTGCTCCCTGCATTGGACATATGAATCAAAGAGGCCATGTTCCTCTCTGATGTCATCCATGTTTGCGACTGCTGTGTAGCTTGGGTGGGGATAAAACTGATAGGCCATCCAGTACTAAACACAGAGAGAGAACCAGATGTTCATCTTATCTGTCCCATATCATCTCATCTATGGGTGATGTCAGGATGCCTTCAAAGATTTTTATCTCTGATAGTGCCACTGTGTCATCAGACTGTGCTAAGTGCATAGTGCCATCATTGTCAACCACATGTGATTCTCTGGCATCAGACGTGTACTGAACTGTTGTACTAGAGTGTCATCCAGTGGAATTTGTGAAAGCAGGCAAATAACATACTTGTGGTCATACTGAATCATATGTGTCACTCCGACAGCAATATGGCACAGAATGCTTGCTACAAGTCGGTTGCGTATATTGCCTATAAGCACATACATAAGTGTGGTTCAGGTTCTCACCACTACAGCCTCGATATTCATAGATAACAGGTATGCAGATGTGTTTTTATGACTAAACCATTCACAGTAGTGAGTCATTCTCCTACAGCAGTAGCACATTCATCCCCTATTGACCCTAGTCAGTTATCACAACCCCAGTTCCCACATCCAAGCAAAAACCAGGTTTGAAGGTTATCCTTATCTAGATAGGGATACCTAGAACCCCACCATCTCCATGACTCATCTCTGCTGACGGTCCATTCCCTGTTGTTAACCCATCTCTGGCAATTTCCTGTGCCTCGGTCTTGGCATGCAGTATTATATCAGTGCTTCTGTGTGCCCTATTATTACCACCTGTAGTACTTGTACACTACACCAGTCTCTGCAAAACCTGGTCATTGAAAGTCTTGCCTGCTTTACCCATCCAAAGACAATACCTACCATAATTGTTGTAGCACCTCTTTTTGTGATGTAGTGAAGTGCTGTGGTCATTCCCTTGGTCCTCTGACAAAACATATATCCCTGTGGGTACAGATGTGAGTTAGTATGTGTCTATGTAAATGCAAATGCCAGTCAACAATTGTCACAGTACTGTTTGCTGTCTCCACACAGTGGCCATAGGCTTGTGTGCAGTTATGCTGTCACCATACAGACCCTGCTACACTGCATCAGCAATAGACATGTTAAAACTGCCTGTCACATGTGAGAACTCTGATAGAAGCACAAGTTACAGGTTATGTAATGAAGGCAACATATCTCTAGGGCATATCCTACAGTCTGTGTGCATATGCTATGCCATTTTTGATCCCACATAACAGGACAGTAACCCAGCTTGACCTTGTTCTGTGTCCCCTCTATGGGTATACCCAGTATCAGGACTGCAACCTGTTCTGTCTTGTTCTTTGTTCCCTGTCAGGGTACTCCACTTAGCAGGACTGTAACTTGCCCTGCCTTACAAAATTACATGGTTGCAGTGCAAAATCCACAGCACATCATTCACCTATCCTACCTAGTGTTGTGTTACCCCACATACTCCTCAGCTCAGTTACTATCCCTGCTGCTAACATGCACCACTGTGTGTACACTGCTCTCTGGAGGTCCACTACCAAAAGTCCTTCCTGCTGTCAGTTTGTCTATTAGTTACTATCATTCTCCTACTTTGGACACAATAGAAGAGTCTTCATGGGTTCTGTTCAAACAGTTTTATTATATACAAACACATCAAGATAAAAGTTTACTGACTTTAACTTAAGTAACTTATATACAAACTAACTACTACAACCATACATGCTGACTCTCTGGCTGCACTCTCCAAATGGCACTAGGGATAACATGTGCCTGATACATATATATATATATATATATATATATATATATATATATATATGGGTTCATGTCAATCGATCGACAACTCACTATATCGACATCCACTTCACCGACATCTGAAATACTTGACACCGCAAATCACGGACATTTAACAGGTAAGAGATTTAAATTCGATAATCATGCCTACCATGTTTTAGTAAATATGGCAGTGTTATGCATGTCTGGTAGGCATGATTAGCTAAATTTAAATCTCTTACCTGTTAAATCTCCGTGATTTGCGGTGTCGAGTATTTCAGATGTCGGTGATGTGGATGTCGATATAGTGAGTTGTCGATCGATAGACATGAACCCATATATAAATATATATATATAAATATATATACATATACATATATATATATATATATATATATATATATATATATATATATATATATATATATATATATATATATATATATGTGTGTGTGTGTGTGTGTGTGTGCACACAGCCTTTGCCATGCTTCTTAAAGACACAGCACATTCTGTCATACACACTGATCTACAGTTACTGCACTCTGTTATCCACATTTCCTACATTGCTCATCATAACATGGTCTTTGACTATATGGTGACTATACTTTTATTGTGTTAAGTAGACCTCATAGCAAAGTAATTATGCTAATGAGGTTATTTAGTGTGGTCGACTTTAAATTATGACTAAAATGACATACATTGTCCACACATTTAGTACTAATATGGTCATGTCTGCTCATTCATGGGCTGAGATGTCATGTGCACAATGTAGAAGTGAATGGCCACTGAAAAGTCTGTATCACAACCTAGCCATGTAAGTGTTCCTCTGCATTCTGGATCCATGTTGCCTGATTATACACATCACATGTTGTCCACTGCATGTGGCTGTGTGCAGTGGGTTATGATTTTCTTCCATATTCTGACCTGAAGGGTGTGTATGGCCACTTCAGGCACTGAATTCAGCAGATCTCATTCGACTTGTCTACCTTTTGCTTTTCTCTGTGTTCCTCCACTTGCTCTTCTTTAGTTCTACCTGCATTTATTATCTTCCCCAGTCCTCCTCATTTATATGATGAAATTGTTTCCATTACTAAATGACAAAATAGCCGACGCAAAGGAATGACATCACTGCATGAAAAGAGTGAAGACTTGAACTGAACCCCTATAGTGGGACACCCCCCATACCTCCTGAAATTTTCCTGTTTCATGGCTGCACAAACATGAAGAAGGCAGACATCTCCATAAACAATGGAATCACTGCTGGCACATGCAGAGGCACTGCACTGGCATGATTTCCTTTAGAGAACAGTTAGCAGTGTATTGTAAAGAGCGAACTACTGCAGATAACAACGATGTGCAGGTGTTTAGTATTTAAATACACAGATGGCATGGCTGCACAGTATGCGGCTATCATGCTAGTGAGTGCATAATGATATGGAAATGAAAAACCCTACACAATCGACTCATTCAGAACATTCAAATTAAGGAAGCCAAAATGGTGAATTGATTCTGAAACATATAAAATGGGTGTGCTGCTAGGCAATGCATATCCATTTTAAACATCATGATTTATGTTATATAACAAAAGTGATGCTAGGAGCAGCAGCAGCATGTGTTGTGAGCCAACATCAGAGTGATATGCAATGCAACCTTTCATTGGAGGAGGTAGAAATAGCACCTGGCATATTGTCAGCTCACAGAATGACAGAGTGTGGAACATTTCTGGGTGGGCAAGGATACATGCCTGTTCCTGTGGATAGAAAGGTATGCATTCTTTTAACCTATGGGCAATGTATTAGGAATATTCAGCTATCACCTCACATACTCTGATATCAGTTCCCCAAAATAATGCTACAATAGGCACTGGAACATTTCTGGTTCTTGGGGACAGCAGAAGAGAGAGAGCAAACACCATGAGGACCATTTATGACACAGACAATCTCCCTGAAGTCCAGGAGGCGTATATGGCATGCATGCTGCTATCAAGGCACCAGCTGGCATAGAAGGCCTGTAATGCATCAATAGGAAGGGCTTCCACTCCATGATCAACCAGGTGGTCTAGAATGTTCAAGACATCATAAATAATGTGTCCATCTGCCACTTGGTCAGTGCATAAGAGTTATACATTTGACACATGTATGACCTATAACATAGACCTCCTACAGGTTCATCTAGATGGCAGGTGAACACAGCTGATAGCTAGATAAGGCTATATGCAAAGGAATTGTGGAAGCAGGCAGCAGACTACATATGATGTCTTGTGTCTTGTATGTTGTAGGAGATGCCGGGAATGCTCTAAAACTTTTTCTCTGATCTAATTTGAACTCCTCTATCCAAGAAAAAAAATCAAATCCACTTTAACAAACTTTAATTTCTCAAATAATGCCTTTCTTTCAAAAGACAATATAGGTTCATATATAAATATTAACCGAGAGTATTTGTTTTTATATTTATATCTAATATTATATATTATCTTGGACTCATTGCAATCAAATATAAAATATCCACTGTAATCACATATATAATCTGTTTCATTTCAACCATACCTGAATATTCATGTTTCTCTAGAGACCAGAAGTGGTTCCCCTCCTCTCACAGTATCAGTTAGTTTCCTGTGTTTTCATTTGACATACCTAACATCTGATAAACATATTATTTTGCTTACTATTTTATTATACATTTTCTGCACTAGGAAGTATTTGTGAGATGACTTTATACTGTTAAAATGTAAAGGAATGAGTTTAACATTATCAATTCCTTCTGTTTTTCTCTTTTTACATCTGTTTTAAGATATACTTTCTCCTTCTTTGTTCTTACTTATTGTACCTCTCCCTTTACATCTTCTACATTATGTTAAATTCCCCCTGCAGTTTATATTCCTTAGATGTATTTTTAATTTAATAGGCTGTTCCCTTTATATGATAACTTCCAACTACTTGTTCTTTGAGTGGATACCAACATCATGGTATCATCACTATATTGAGGGAGTTCTTCCTGCTAGAGTTCACTCATCCACAGACTCACCTATTTCTTCTTCCTTTAAAGACACTTTATCATTTTTTCATTAACACTGTGAAAAACTGAAAGGCTGCCAGCCCAGCTAGATAGAATTTTGTAGATAATTCTATGTCATTGTAAATATTAATATAATCCACAGGCTGTTTTACAAATGTAAGAAAACTAAATGTAAGAAAAACTGTGTCATATGTTCTGAACTTCAAAAATGTAACCACAGTGCACCCTACTGGAAGAAAGCTGATAAAGTAAAACATTTTATGACTGTTTGATCTCAAAGCTCAGAGACAGGATGTCTGGATGAAGAAATTCTTTCTATAGTTTTGAGACCAGAGTTAATTGCTAGATTTTACGTGTATAATGCCTTTTATTACTGTGGCTTCCTGACCAGGTGCAAGCTTACCAAGAAATGTAAATTTAGACTTTCTGGTAGCCTGTGAACCAGAGAAGTGTCAAGAATGATGTAACCTAAAATGAGCCACCAGTGATGTATTATCAATTTAAGAGCTCTCAAAGAGAAAGAAATAGCATTTTGCATTTGCCATCAGACCTGACAACATCACCAGCACCTGCTTGTTCTGTATGTAAGTAGGATCTTAGACTTTAGTATTTCTCTTAGAAATAGATAGAAATTAGTAAGATTAGTCTAGCTGTTTTCTATATTTATGTTAGACTATCCTACAGTATTGTTTTAAACTTCCTGTGTCTGAGCTCTTCACTAACACTGTGTTGAATTGAGGAGATTTGTCTTGTGTTTTTATGATTTATTATTAAATATTTTTAAACCTTTCAACTGTGGCTGTTTTGTGTCAGGATAATTTGCACTATAGAGTACTTGCAAGTATTTAATAATACTGTACTAAGCCACTCCAATAGCCTTAAAATTTCTGGTCACACTTATTATCCGGATAATAGTATTGCATAGTAAAATTGGGCAGCCTTTGGTAATGGCCTTATTAGTAGCTGATATTAGTGGTTTGTGGCAGTAATTGCTACCTTACAGTCTGGGCCGAAAGGGGAAACAGCTCGAGAGCCTGTGCCAGCCTTCCCCAGGAGTGTGTGTGTGTTTGTATATAAATCAAATCCTAAAGTGTGTGTATGTGTGGTGTGTGTCAGCTACTTGGGCAGGGGCACAAAGCACTGGCTGGACAGAGAGGGTGCTGGAGATTTTAGCTTGACCACAAGGCTAAGATCTGGACCCTATACTTGTACCATTGGGGAGTCTTATTGAGGATCTGGAGAGAAAGGGATAAACCAGCCCCAGACTGACTGTGATCTTTGTTTGCTCTTAAGGGAAACTGTACTTTACTGTGTGAGTACTTGCTATCCTTTCCAATGTGCATGCCCCTCACTGGTGCTAGTGGTGAGGATTGAGGGTCCTTGATTACTGGGCCAGTGCATGGGCATCATAAACACCATCGAATTAATGATGTTCTGAGCTATATTTTGTTTAATCAATTTTACAATGTCTTTCCATACATTTCTTCCACTCACTCCTTGCATTTATAAATGTCCCTTATTAAATAACCAGAATCATTGTAAATGTAATACTTTTTTGTATGGAAAACATAATGCAAAGTCCCCTTATAATTATCTAAAAAGGATGGGTTTTATGAACATTATCCCCCATGGAGCAGAGCTGGTAAATATTAGAATGACATACCAAATGCTCTTTGGGACTCATGAAAGCTATTACAAAATTGGGCAAGACCTTGCACTTGGTCTTACCCTACTATTATAGTCTCAGTGCTTCATGCCCATGTTTGCTTGCAGTCCAGACACAGCACTAACTGCATATGAACTGGTCTCAACAACATAATTTATGGGACTAGTAGCCATACCACACCCACAGTTGTGCAGTGTATCCAACCGTGTCGATTCCCCTTTTCTGTAAATGCATTGTTCAACATATAGAACTGAGTTGCATTGTCAGCACTTAAGAAAAAATAAAAGCAAAAATACTATTTTGTCAGCAAAAGAGTTATTTGCTGTGCAGGTAAATCTGATGCCACAACTACGCTTGTCCTCCACTATAGAGTAACCATGCTAAGTTCCTGACAATAAAAGCTTACAAACCACTGTATCTCCTCATTACCACATGACCCTGGCTCCATGGTCACACTTATGGGTTGAAAACTTTCTATGAATCACTGTGACAGGAGATTGGAGTGCTGTGTGCATGCGCGCTTGTGTGTGTGTGCATGTATGTCAGACATTTGTGTAGATTAACTTTTCTGATTGTCCTTCTAATAAACACTGTAATAACTGATCATGTATATAGACAATAGAAATTAATCTAAGTAAACCCTATCCATTATCATCTGTTTATATAGCAGTAAATGCATAGCCATCATGTATATGCTTCTAGCAAAATTGGACTGACTTCTCTGGCATAAAATGATTTTTAAGGTGTATGTTATGCAAAACTAGATCCTCTAAATCATGAAGACTCTGACAAGCACCACTGTAGTAATAATACCACAGACCATTCATTTTCCATTTAAGTAAAATCCCTTTTGGCCTTATGTCTTTTGGCTTCTCCCAGTTAGGGGTTGCCACAGTGGATCACCTGTCTGCTCATGATTGGCAGTGGAGTTTTACAGTCGAGTTGCCAGCCCGGTGCCCAACCTTCCACAAAAGGCACACACACACACACACACACACACACACACACACACACACACACACACACACACACACACACACACACACGCACACACGCACACACGCACACACACACACATCTAGGGCCAATTTTTAGAGTGCCCAATCCACCTACAGCATGTCTTTGGGATGTGGGAGGAAACCGGAGCACCCAGAGGAAGTAAAATCCTTTTTGGTAAAATTTCCAAAAATTGCCCTTTTCTATCTCACTTTCATTTTTTATTTAAGTAAAATCATGAGGGTTATATTTCTAAAAATGGCCATTTTGTATCTGTCTTACTCACTCTTCTTATAAGACCCAAAATGTCCCCATATAAAAACACTTGATATCATTGAGTGCTACCACTCCACAATGTATTGGTTCTCTGAGATACAACCATAGAATCAGAGTCATTCATTATACTGCTTTTACTCATCCAATAAAAGATATGATGGACTCCATTTTCTTATAAAAAACTACCACTTGAGTATTTTACCATAAAACAGTACTTGTGACAAACATTGTTCTTGAGAGATGAGTTTTGCGCTTCAGGGAGATGAACCAGTGAGACTGATATTTTCTTCTGCTTTATGCAATGATAATTGTCAAAACAGACAGATGGTTTTGCTAGAGAGAATGTTCTTCCATGTTTTTAATGTTGAGTTCTTACTTCTAGTTTAAGTAGTCAGGGTTTCTGGGTATCTCTTTAACTCAGTCTTTGCTGCCCATCAAGCTGCCTAAATGAAGAATGTGGCAGGTGCATCTTGGATGGGAATATTCTGTCTGGGGTGCTCTCAGCTCCTTTCCAGAGATAACGCCTTACTACCAGAGAAGATACCTGTACTACTGATGTGACAGTTACTTTTTATAATGTCCTAGGAGGGGATGCAGTCTTTCTGCTTTAGAGGTACTGTATGATAAAAAGCACTGCATTTGGAAGAATTACAGTTCACCTGGTTATGCTGGATCAATCACTTTTAGCATCCATGGAGGTTTTCATGAGGACGTCAAATAATGCCAGCTGTTGCTCTATACAAATGAATCTAACATAAATAAATGTTGTTGTTTCCACAGCTGATTAAATGGAGAATACAAAACATAAATTAATAAGTAAAAATGATCATGTTCTTGAAATATAATGATGGGGGTTACAAAATGTATGTCTTTAGCATATCTAAAATGTATACATTTTATTTTGTATTCCACTGTACTATGTTCGTATCCACAATTCCACAATTTATTATATATAACATAATGTGATATATTATTTTGTGGAATTAAAAAAGTAATTATCTAATCATTTTATGAAAACATGAAAGAAACTTTAAATTTACACAGTTATATTACATTCTATTAATGCTATTTAGTCACATTAAAAAGTGTATTAATTCATATTTTTTGTTTTTACTTTTATGTTCATTACAGATTTAATGCTATGTACTATCGAGACATTCTTGCTATTATGTTTGCTATACATGAGATAAACCAAAATAAAAATCTGTTGTCCAACATTACAATGGGATTTACAATCTATGATTCTTGTTATTCAGAAAGCAGAGCAACTTGGGGTACTCTGTCCCTTTTATCTGGGACACAAACACCAGTCCCTGGTTACATTTGCAAATCACATCCGATTGTGGTAGGAGTTGTTGGAGAGCTCATGTCAGGACAGTCAGTTGCTATGGCTAGAATTCTGGGCAATTACCATGTCCCACAGGTAAGAAGAACATAATATTTAAGTTATAATCTATTGCACCTGCATTCTATGATTGAGTTACTAATATGTCAGTTAAAAACACAGGTTAATCTTCATATTCTCCTTTCAGTTGCTCCCATTAGGGGTTGCCACAGCAGATCATTGGTCTGAAGAATGAGTGGCAGTAGAGTTTTATGGTATCAAGTTGCCAGCCAGGCACCCAACCTTCCTCAGGAGGACAGACTCACAAATAGGGCCAATTTAGAATGTCCAATCCACCTGCAGCTTGTCTTGGGAATGTAGGATGAAACTGAAGCATGCAGATACAGGTAGGACGTGCAGACTCCACACAGAAGGCACACCAGCATTGAACTGAGCTGGAGAACCTCTTGCTGTGAGGCACTAATGCTAACTGCTGCATCACTGTGCTGCCCTAAAATGCAGTTTAATCAATTTTATTAAACCATTTTGTAGAAGAGCTGTCCCAAACAAGCAGGGACTGTGCATTGTACCAGTGATCATCCAGTCTGATTAAGACTTGTGACAGTGAGCGAAAAGGAACAAGTGTTTGATTCTTGACCTGCCTTTTCTTAGAGGAGGGTAAAGGATCATTCATTACTACTGTGACTTCTGGGGCTGTCTTAGGAACCTGATAGCTTGTCAGACTCAGCAAAGTTTACAGTGAGATGTATGTATACAAGCAGAAGCTTATAATACTCACTGGGATTCAGAGAAGTTCTTTTCAGAACTTGTGAATTGTTCAATACTGGTTGGTCAATTAGCATGAGAGAGAGAATTTGTTATTCAGAGAAAAAAGAAAGCCACCTTTAGCTCATTAGTAGCTCATTGCCATGTCTCTGCACTGTCCGACCTGGGAGCAACAGTGTTCTCCCTAGTAGTCCATGCATCATGTTAACAAAAGCACCATCCTACACACACACACACACACACACACACACACACACACACACACACACACACACACACACACACACACACACACACACACACTCCCAGACATTCATAAGCATGCACATCCACTCTTCCACCCACAAACAAGCCATCTCCTATGCCCTGACACTAATAGAAAATCTCACCCATACATGCAAAAGAATACCTCAAGAAATACATGCACGCATGCACATGCACACACACACACACACACACACACACACACACACACACACACACACACACACACACACACACACACACACACACACACACACACATTCCATAACCTATCTACCATACTATGACCACTCGGCACAGACACACAAATATGCACTGACAACCTCTCCCCCCACATCCTGCTTTGCTGGACTGCCCACACCATGAGCACTCCCATATGACTAAAAGTGTGAGCTCCATCGTTAGATGACATTCATGTTGTATCTTTCGGCTTTTTCCCGGTTAGGGGGCGCCACAGTGGAACTCCAGTCCGCTAATGATTGGCAGTAGATTTTTACGTACCAGCTTGCCAGGCCTGATGCACAACCTTCAACGAAGGTACGCCCATTCACGCATGTCTCCACACAGAAGACACTTTAGCTGAGAATCGAACAGGACAACGTCTTACTGTCAGGCGACAATGTAACCGCAGCACCACCACCGCAGCACATTTTCCCCATAAAGAAAAAAATTATTGATTGGCTGAGGAAATTAGAAGCTGTGGACATTTGCTAATTAGCATTAGCTGCTCTCCTGCAGTGCCATGTTAGCATGCTGCTTTGCCCGTGAGACCAATCTCTGCATTAAGACAGCTGCAAGGGGAAAACTAGAGCAGAAGACCTATTTAACACTCAGGACAACTTACTGTGATGTGGAATCTCCCCATCATAAGGCTTCTGCATCACAGTAACCTTTTCTAAATTCCAGGGACTGAAATCACTTAAGTCAAGATCATACCATAAGGAAGGTATCTGTACTTGCAGAATGAAGGATCTCAGATGTTCATACTAGTTATTCTGGTATTCTTAGTCAAGTTCTGTATTATGCAGTATGCTATTGCACTAAAACTGATAATGTGCAGGTAGTAGTAATTCAAAAACACAGATAAAACTAAAGGTCACAGAGAAAAACAGAATACAAATAGGTGTATGCCGATGATCATATAGCGACATGCTGATGAAGAGGTGCAGACTAATGAATTTATAATGAGATAGATATGATGGTCTGTGAATGCAGGTCACAATTTATAGCACTCAGGAGTGAAGGCATGAAAGTAGCAGCATCTGAGTATGGAGACAAAAAGGACATCATGATTTGTGGACATACATCTGACAAATATGAGTGGTGTAAAAACAAATGTAGCACATCAGCGTGTCATGTTTAATGTGCTGCTAGCCTCCATAATGGACTGTGATACAGTCATAGGTAGAGTGACTGGAAACATCAGAGAGAGACAAATAATAACATAGGATCAGCCAAGCAATGAGTAGCTGATGGACCAGTTCAGTGTATATGTAGATATTATATGGACAGTGGCTGACATCTGTGGCAAAAATTGGATCTGAATGAATTAGTGGACTTCCCATACCAGTAGATACCCAGGTATGTATAGCTGTTACTCTTCTGCAGAGACCTCTCAGAAAAAAAACAAGGGACACACCAGATATATTACCGGCATTATCCAGCAGAATATTCAGTACCTTGCTTGATAAAACTTCTGGTATGTGTGGGTGAGCAGAGAGTTTCCTTAACATTACAAGGAATAATAACACTACCAGCATGGCTTTGACAACATCCCAACCTACTGAAGTAATGGAGCTACAGACTGCACTCGTGTGGCAGTAAAGACTCCGCCATGTGTCCACATACAGCAATGTACGAGTAGGGACAGCTACCAGTCCATCAACTGTAAGGTAGTTTGAAATGCACAGGGACAGATAACTGATGTAGCAAAACAGCACACCATCAATTCCCATGATTGCCACATATAACATGCAAGTCATCTGTATTACAGCTTCCTGCAAAGTGAATTCCCAAAGGGCCATCTAGTAGTCTAGCAAATCTACATCCCCAGCCACTGCATGCCTATGTCTCAGACCACCATTCATCTCCACTGTACTTCATGTGGTGCAGATGTGCAGGTCCATCCAGTGGGCACCTTGACAACCAATGTGTCCCACTAGAGCCCTGGCTGATGACTCCCATAAGAAACCATCACTGTATGACCAAGCTACACCAAGGCACTGCCCATGCCCAAGGAAAGAACATCATAGATTGATTGCTTGGTCTGCTGAAAGCCAAATTTCACTGCTTAGACACACCCTAAAGACATTGAGGTACTTCACTACCACAGCCTGGAAATGCATTGCAATATGCTGAATGATATATAACATTATTACCAGGAAGCACACAGCCCTGCTTTCATTCTCAGAACCTCTGGATCTGCACAATCTGGTCCTATCCCAGCCATCACAGCAACATCTTCCAGCTGCAATGACTGGATGTCAACAGAGAGCTATCAGTGGATACACCATACACTCCCCTGACAGAATTGCATGGAGTATATGACAATTCCGAAGAAGTAGTAAAATCCTGTCTATCTCTATGGGCTTGACAGGTACACAGTAGCAATATAGTGTAACACAGGGCAAAATGATGCATGCAATGTTATTCAAAAGTTGTGATGAGCAGGGCATGACTGAGTCACACTATGTATCAGGCATCTCCACTTACTCCACATAGTCTGGGCAGTTGTTTGGGTTGCAGGTTTTATTATTTGCACAAGTCCTAAGGACACATTGTCATGTAGCTAGAAGCAGAAACTGGGGGTGGGGGAAAGGTCAAGAGAGTTGAAGATTTAGTCTCATTGAAGAGGAGTATCTATTTCACATTTAATTTCCACTGTAGGCAGGGTGGGTGATTGGACTAGAGGTAAGTGTGGCACTGTTGTGGTTCTACTGGAAGAGTAGGACCTACACACAATCTAATTTTGAGGTGTTCTCCATCTGAAGGTTCTAAGCCATGCACTAACTAAACCTGGGGTGATGAGTATGATAGTCTTAGCATCACAGTTGAAGACTGTGCTTCCTGTGATGGCATCGCTAAACATCCATCCTGAATATGCAAATGGCCCTGGCCACAAATGACACTGCCAATGTGACACAAAATATTTTCTAGATAGACTCTGGCATGTTGCTAACTTGTGCAGTCATATGCCTCATGATATTTATCGTGGCATTGCCATGGACAACAGTGCGTCTTGGAGACATTGGCACTGCTAGGTAACAGGCCTCACTGAAGCCACACAACATTCCAGACATCTCTATATCAGAGTGTTTAGCTGTAGACTATGTCTGGATTATATGTGTGGCTACCTAGGATACTGAATGGCATGGTTATCCTCTGTGGAGTTGTTGTATGGGGCTTTAACCAAATGATAGGTACCGCACTCATTTTGTGATGCAGTGATATTGTTCTCAAGCATAGGAGTGCCCCCCTTGGCAAAGATGGCATGTGCCTATATAGTGCATTTCTTAGGTCAGGTATGAGTGAGGCCTTAATTTCATTCTTGACAATGTGCAGGTAAGGCCATCATTTTAATCTTGGAGATATGCATAGGGTTACCAGTAGGAGCCAGACAGTGCCAATGTGTCTCTGGACTGTGATTTTAGGTGTATGTTGGCATTATCATCAACAGACCCAGCTATGTACTAACCTCAACCTGATGTCCTGACATAGCCTCTACATGTATTGAAATAACAGTGATCAAGCTTATGAATACACAGTACAAGGCATAATTGTGAATTTGAGTATTCCTGTAACATGTGAGGTCATGTGGTATGCATACCAGTGGTGAGTAGAATCATACAGATATGAGACATACAAAAAGAAAAATCTGTGGTATCCCTGAAGTCTCACAAAACCCAGTATGCAGCCTATACTGGGTCAAAAGCAAACTAAGCAGAGGATGTGGAGGGAATGAAGTTCACTCCTTCAAATATGTTATGCACCTAGTGTACTAATACAAGTCAAACTGTAAAATACATGCTGAAAATGATAAAATAGTAGGTAGTCCACAGTTGAAAATGGAATATCTTTTATTGAACACACAAGCAAGAGATCCTAGTTGAGTATAATGAAAAGCATTAAAGACATAACCACCCCCTTGTTCCGAATAACCTGATTATATATAAATTAATGAATGACTTTTGTGCGTTTCAGTAAATGATCTTCCATTTTCAGCTATGGATTACTTGCTATTTTATTATTTTGTAGTATGTATTTTATTAAAGTTCAAATTTTATTAGTGAATTAAGTGCATAATTTGCTTCAAGGGCTGAACTTCACACCCTCCATGCAGGTATAAAACATACACATACCTGTGGTAGTATTCCTCTGTGCTTGTGCACATGATGCATGTATGGTGAGCATATGCATTAGTGTTGGTTTATATAGTGTTGAAGTATAACAAGTGAGATATGGATACTAACCTGGTTTGTCTCCCTGACAGAAATGTAAAATTTGGCCCCTCTTATTACCCTCCCATTACTTGTATCCACTCTTCCAGGTATTATACTGGCACCTCATCATTAATGTGCAGGAATTCTAAGAACACATCACCATCTGTGAAGCTTGCACTGGGAATAGGACCTCACTGCATTTGCTAACCTATCTACTGCTATGCTGCATTCCTTTTTTTGAAGCCTGCTGTATCATGTCATTGACATGCAACTGACATTGCTGTGGTGTGCAAGTCTTCTCATCTGCAGTACTGATGCTGTTGACTACTATGTCTCACCCACAGTTCCACAAAGTCTGGTGATCACCCCCTCTCCAACAAGTAATATCCATAGGTTCTGAGTACCTGTATCTGAACATCATCAGCTCTGCTGACGTCATTTTCAGCTCTTCAGATAATATCTAAGCTCTACCTTCTACACATGTGGAGGACATGAGCTCATCCACGAAATCAGCGGACCATAGCTATAGACCAGTGATGTCTGGGAACACCAATCTATCAATGAGATACAGCACATTTTTGGCTATAGAAAAAAAGTACAGGGTTGTAGAGAGATAGAAAGACACCAGAGGCACAGATATGGTATTGGCAATGGGTTATCCCAGTTGTAATAAGAAATACAGGTGCAAAAACATATGTGCACAAATACGGCTGGGTTAGAAAGCACATAGAAGTTCACATGATTATATGACTGAAAAGTAAGCCTCACAGACAGCACTTTCCTAATAAAGTCTGGTCTCTCTGAGATATACCAGAATATGTCACATTTGGAGATGTGCAGGTCTTTATGTGTGCTCTGGGTGCTGTTTTTGATGTCTATTGTTGTAGTATTGTGGCTTTTTGTAGCTAGATCACTTGCTTTTGCAGGCATCACATTGATGTCTCCATGTCATATTTCTACATCATTGCACATAGCTGTTTGAGGATAGTTTATGTCTTAGCCTGTGGGCACCATCCCAGACATCTTCATAATTGCAGAAGTATGTGGTGATGTACTTAATTTCATAACTGTGCGCAATATATCTGGCTATTGCTCATTGCATGTGCATATGGTAGTGTGGTTGATTTCATAGGCTGTGCCTTTCTACTGCTGTGTGCATCTCATCTCCAGTTGTGTGTGAGTACATGGGCTCTCATTTTGTCTTTAACCAGGAGCAGAGTGAGATGAGAATGTTTCTGACTGACACAAATGGCAGTAAAGGCCTTCAAAGATTACAAATTCAAAGATTTAAAGAAACTTTATTGTCATTAAGGACCACACAAGTGCAGCCTAAATGAAATGTCAGCTCATGAGAGAAATGCAATGCAAATAACATAGATACAATGGAAACAAAGAATAACATAAGAAAGAAAATAACAACGCATATGACATGCAAGAAGTAGTTCACATTACATAAACACATTCAATACCCATTATCCAGTGATAAATAATAAATAAATACCCACCACCAAACCCCTACACTGTTAAGATAGAGAATAAATAGAAACTAGTGAATAGCTGCTATTTAGTTACCATATTGCACTTGTTAACCTTAGACGTAACTCAGTATAGCCCATAATAGTAAAGCTGGTGGTAAATGATCAGAGCAGCAGGATTAAATGAAAAAAGAGGCTTCAATGTATCAGGTATCCGTATTAATAAGCCTCACAGCTGTAGTATACAAGCTGTTCCTGAATCTGGTAGTCCTACAGCAGAACTTGCAGTACCTCCTCCCAGATACAAGTTGTGAGAACCAGTTGTGGGCCAAATGGGTTGAATCAGTGCAGGTGGTGGTGTGGTAATCTCTACTCCTCACCTGAAATGATATAGCTTGTACATCTGTTGAACATCCTCAGTAATGACTGTAGTGGAGGTGGGTGAGCAGGGTGAAAATGCCTTGCAACGGGAGTTGTAGCCCCATATCAGGCAGGTAGCCCACCTCAATTGCCTGTCCTGCCTTAGGGCAGAGATGGATCATGTGGTGGAGGCAGTGGTTGGGTGGTCATTGGCAGTGGGTCACTGCACAAAGGTTTCTCATGCATCAAATCACAGGTTTGAAACAATAGCTGGACCCTGACTTTGTGACATCAATGCAGGGTGCAACCCTATTCACCAGCCAGACTAAACACCTACATCTGCTGAGTCCTAAAAACATCCAACTGGCATGCTCTCTGCTCAACAATTTTGTCTGTTCTATAGTTGCCTTTTTGAGTATATCTCATATGCTTCCCTTCTGCTATGTGCCTGTCAGGCCAAGTTTGTTTGTTCTGTATCACAGTTGTTTGTCTGCACCACTGCCTACCACTCTACAGCTTTCCTCACCATCATTCCTACCCTCCCACAACTTTCCTCACTCACTTTCCACTTCACATTGTCTCTTCATATATATATATATATATATATATATATATATATATATATATATACATATATATATATATATATATATATATATATATATATATATATATATATATGTATATATATATTTACATAAAATGGGGATCCTATCCTGCAAAAACACAGTGCCCTTCCACCCCAGTTGCATTTCAATTAATATTCTCCTTATGCATGTACATCTACTTGGTATATATCCTCTCACCTGGTTTACTAAATTCCACCTTGCCATCCCCTGAATGGGGCTGAGGGTGGTATAATGGTTGAGGTGTTTAACTCACAGACAAAAGATACACAGTTTGATTCTCACCTTTGAAAGGGAACTTGGCTATGCTTTAAATGTCTCAAAAGGGCAGGTAACCTAGTAGTAACCTATGAACAAATAATGTGCCCACCTGGAAGGATAGCAGATAATTTCTCATCAACATATTTCATATGTTGTTGGTGTGATGATGTGAGGTATTACAAGCTGTGCCAGATGAAGTAGAGCAGTGGATGTGTAACATATGCCAGCACAGCTAGCTGAAAATTTGTAAAGAATTGTATGTCATTTGTATATCAAACTGATTTGTACAGAAGCTTGTGTTTAAAATGTATTTGTAAAGTTGCTTGTGTTAAAAACTTAACAGTGTGTCCTGTTGGTCAGAAAAAGAAATGTACATGCATTATTGTAACTGTTTAAATGTATATGTTTTAACAGAGGATAATGGAAGAAAAGAGGTTAATCTTAACTCATTACATCCGAGTGACACATCCAGGTGCATCTGCAATTAACTCCTACTGACGTCTCTAGGCATCAAATATTATTTGCTCATATTTGCATCAATAATACCAAAACCATGCTATGTACCAGGTTTTGAAAGATTTCATTCTAAAGCTTACATAATGGCAAATTCAACTGCATTAGTATTTGACCTCTGTCTAGTGCAGGTAAATGTATATTAACTGTTGTTTTTATGATATTAATTTATATAGATATAAGTTTCACATTTTATTTACCTAGCTTAGAGCTATCATATGAGGCTAAGGAGTTCTGTCTGTGTTACAATGCTGCTGACAGTGTTTGTGTAACTTTAGTGGTTATTGAGATATTGTAAGTTGTTTACAAAATATTACAACTGTAATAGTTACTGTGTTTACTGTTACTTATAACATTTGGTTTAAGATCTAAAACCTAATGACTACTACCACTATAAAAATACTTTGTGCTGAAGAGTATACCATTTATACTTCTTTTATAATCCTTATGGTTCCAGAGATATGAACATTTGTTTGAAATGTGAGGACATAATTTGATTCTGTGAAAATGCTTAGGCTCCACCCATTGGAAGTTACAGTGCAAACTTCCTGAGCTCCATTAGAGTGAAGGAGTTAAACTCTGAAAAAATAGCAAGAAGCTAAATTACTAAGCCTAGCCCATAAATATGTTATCTCACAGTTGTGAAGGAAGCCAAAGATGTAATGTCTGTAAGAAGTATGGCTTTTTAGGTCCTGTAAGAAGAGTGGACGTTTTCTATGGTTTTATGACTTCCAGGAGCTGCAGCAAATCTTAGCAAGGCTCTCTCTCTGTGTATTATTGACACATAGTTGCTAACTCCTGGCAGGGGGATTGCATGGGTACCAGATGTCAGATGAACAGATGCATCTGTAATCTACGGCAAAAATGTTTTAATACTAGCTGAGACTGAAGTCTCATGGCAGTCTATTTTTTGGAACCTGACTTTGAATGATCACTCATCTACTTCATCTTGCCTTGGTCTAGTAAATGACCAGGGAATAGTAACTCTTGAATCAGTTAGGAAATATAGTGAAATTAGTTAAGTATTGTTTTTCTGTAACTGTGTGAACCTGTCCACCTGTGTTATTTTTAATATTTATGTGATTGAAACTCAGTTGATTATTGTAAACAGATATTTAGTATTTTCATGTTCTTTTATTACTTATTATTAAATATATATAAAATTTTAATTTTAGCTGGCCCTTTAAAGAATATTTTAACCTTTGAGAGTACTCATATATGTTTGCTGATTCTGTGGCCACTCCTGAAAGCCTTACTGCATTGGTCAAACTTTCATTCATATTAATATTAATTTCACTCAATATAATTGGGTACCCTTGTAAGAGCCTTACAATAGCTGGCTTGGGAGAATCTGGTGGCAGTAACTGTCTTATAGTCTGGGCTGAGGGGGGCATAGCTTGTAAACCTGTGTCAGCCTCTGTGTGTGTTTGTGTCCGTGTGTGTGTGTGTGTGTGTGTGTGTGTGTGTGTGTGCACACGCGTGCATTTGTGCATGTGTGTGTGTGTATTTGTATGTGCAAAACAAATCTCAAAATGTGTGTGTGCATTTGTATGTGCAAAACAAATCTCAAAAAATGTGTGTGTCAGCTACTTGGAGCAGGAACATGAAGCACTGGCTTCACAAAGTGGTGGAGGACATGGCTTGGACACTCAGCTGAGGACTTAACTCTGCAACTGTGCCAGTGGGGAACCTTATTAGGGACTCTCCATTGTTACTAGTAAGGAGGAGTCAGGCTCCTTGATTACTGTCCCAGAGAGGGGATGCCACAGTTGGCATGCAGTGCCTACAGACAGCTTCTGCAGCAGTTACTCTGAAAGATTCACTCTGCCTGCTGTGATCTTGATGCATGTTATCATTAGCTTAGACAATTCAGCATGGGACCACTGACTTTATTACATTATATTATATTGCATTGCATTGTATTATATTTTATTTATTATTGCTTATTAGCTGTATGGGTGAACTTGTACAAAACTCTTTTCAGCCACTTTTTGGGCCACAAGGCAAACATACAATATTCATAAACAAAGTGTACAATAATAATGTTTTAAATCTATCTGAGACTGAAGTCTCATGGCAGTCTGTTTTTGGAACCTGACTTTAAAGGATCACTCACCTACGTCATTTTGCCTTGGTCCAGTAAGCGACCAGGGAATAATAACTCTTGCGATCAGTCAGGAAAATATGGTGAAATTAGTTAAGTATTGTTTTTCTGTTACTGTGTGACCCTGTCCACCTGTGTTACTTTTCATATTTATGTGATTGAACCTCTGTTGATTATTGTAAATGTTTATTTAGTATTTTCATGTTCTTTTATTATTTATTATTAAATCTATTTAAACTTTTTATTGTGGCTGGTTCTTTAGAGAATATTTTAACCTTTGAGAGTACACATATCTGTTTGCTGCTTCTGTGGCCACTCATGAAAGCTGTAATGCATTGGTCAAACTATCATTCATATTAATATTAATTTCACTAAGTATAATTGGGTATCCTTGTAAGAGCCTTAGAGTAGCTGGCTTGGGAGTATCTGGTGGCAATAACTGCCTTATAATCTGGGCAGAAGGGGGCATAGCTAGTAAACTTGTGTAAGCCTTTCCCAGGTGTGTGTGTGTGTGTGTGTGTGTGTGTGTGTGTGTGTGTGTGTGTGTGTGTGTGCATGTGTGCATGTGTGTGTGCATGTGTGCATGTGTGTGTGTGTGTGTGTGTGTGTGTGTGTGTGTGTGTGTGTGTGTGTGTGTGTGTGTGTGTGTGTGTGTGTGTGTGTGTGTGTGTGTGTGTGCGCGTGTATGTATTTGTATGTGCAAATCAAATCTCAAAGAGTGTGTATGTCAGCTACTTGGAGCAGGGACACGAAGCACTGGTTTCACAAAGGGAGTGGTGGAGGACATGGCTTGGACACACAGCTGAGAACTTAACTCTGCAGCTGTGCCAGTGGGTAACCATATTAGAGACTCTCCATTGTCAGTAGTAAGGATTCAAGCTCCTTGATTTTTGTTCCAGAGAGGGGATGTCACAGTTGGCATGCAGTGCCTATAGACAGCTTCTGAAGCAGTTACTCTGAAAGATTCACTCTGCCTGCTGTGATCTTGATGTATGTTATCATTAGCTCAGACAATTCAGCATGAGACCACTGACTGTATTACATTATGTTATATTGCAATTAATTGTATTGTATTGTATTGTATTATATTATATTTATTATTGCTTATTAGCTGTATGGGTGGGCTTGCCTAAAACTCTTTTCAGTCACGTCTTGGGATACAATGCAGACATACAATATTCATAAGCAAAGTGTACAAAATTAAAGTAAAACAGTAACTAAATGGAGATCGCATAAGATAAGACTGTCTAAACATGTTAACAATGTATGTGGAAACGAGTAAATTGAAATGAATGTAGGAAATTAGCACAAATATAGGGAAATCATTTTGAATTAGAAAAAAATATAATGCAGTAATTAAATGAGTTGAGCAAGTGGTAATGAAAACCATTCAGATGAAAGGCTGAAAACATTAACCTATATATCTGAAATGTTTGCATTTATATTACAGAAATAGATGCAATTTTAGTTTGCTTTTGAAAAGCAAAGCATTTTCAAGGTCAATCAGGTCTGTGGGAGGATATTCAATGTAGCTGCAGCGAGTTTGTGAAAGGATCTTTTGCAAACAGTTAAGATAAACTGAGGTCTGTTAATTCTGAATTTTTTTTACTACAAAGGGAATACAATGTGTTATGAAAAGATTGCTTATATTCATAAGTCATTTGAAAAACTAATAATGCATTCAGTGAGTTTCTGTGACTTAATTCACAACTTTAATTATGAAGAGATCAAATATTTGTAGATATTATAAAGAATATTCATGTGCTGGATTAAAAAGCAGAAAAAACATAAGTGCTAGTGATGTTTTAAATGAAATACAATAAATCAAACTGAATTCAAACAGAAATGAGATAGAACGTTAAATTGAAATAGTTACTTTATTTATATATTGAATTTCAATAGCATGATACAGAAAGACACTGGAGTAATTCAATAAATCCTACACGGAGCGATTCTCCATGTAAGAATAATGGAGCAGCCCAAACATGAAGTCAGGAGGCTGAGAGATCCAGGAAACAAGGCTTGGGCCGTGCATGAGCCTCCCAGCACTGTTCAGACATGGAGACAACTGCATAATGCAAATCACCTCATTTGCTGGTGAAACCATGCAAATGAAGTGAATTTGCAATCCAGGAAGCAGACAGGCATCCAAGTAGGATCCATGTCTGCAGGAGAAATGTTTTCCATTACTAACCATGTACAGGAATGTAAAAATAAAAAAGGGACCTTGACAACTCAAATAAACGCATGTATTAGGTGCAGTAGGCATGCCAATGGCCAAAACTATGGCCATTGGCATTTAAAATTGATGCAATTCATAAAAAATCTAATTATTTTTAATGCATATGACACATTTAAGTGGTGCTCAGCGATGCACAAACATTATAGATCATAAAATAAAAATTAAAATAGCAAAATATGAGATATAAAGCTATATTGAAGTTCCCCATTATACTGTCTAGTAGGCAGAGTCATAACAATGGCAGGTTATAGTGGTTGCTAAGGACATAGGCTCTGGTGTAGTGTAGTAACTAGGGTATACAAAGTTAGGTGTAGGTAAATGAGCTACGTTTACTGAATAGCAAAATGGCCCACCGTGTCCGCAGATACTTAACCATGTAAGGGCTACAATGTGGTAGTGTAGGGAAAAAGAGGCAGCTGGCATGAAAAGAGGGTGTGTCATGGTTTGTGTAAGCACATTGGAGCTCAATGACTTCTGCTCGTGGTCAGCTAAGCACAGTTAAGAAGGTGTGTGTGTCTGAGGCTGCTAAGCTGTGCATAGCTGGTTGAAGAAATGCTGAGCATGCTCATGTACAGAGAGGGCCCTTTCTGCTCAGCAGTGTTTACACTAGCTCCACAGGTTTGCTCTCAGTAATGTAGCTGGCAGGTGGAAGGTATCACAGTCAGCCAATCACACAGGCTGCATCTGCATCACACCAGTATAAGGTAGGCAGACACCCTTCAATCTGAATTTTCCCACATACTTTGCACCATTGGAGTTCACACTTGGGAATTTTAACATATAGATAGTAGAGCACTACTGGATGGACAAGGATATACCACAGCAACTCACCAAGCTCTGCTGCCCTCACCTTAGACCCAGATGGGAACTCATCCCAGTGGAAACAAAGGTATGTGTAGCATTAAGAATACTAGCTACAGATACTTTCTAAAGACCTACTGGGGACATCATGGGGATTTCAAAGGCATCCGCATCCAGGGTACTCCACTAGTTCCTGGATGTCATACTAACACATGCCAGTGAGCACATTTATATCCCCAACACCCCTGAGGAGAGGACCACCAATATGCATCTCTTCCACAGTGTAGCACACTACCCAGATTTACTGGGTGCCATAGACTGCACTCATCTCCACATCAAAGCACCACCCAGTGAAGAGGGTAGAGTCTACGTCAACCACAAGGGCTATCACTCCATCAACTGCCAGGTCATGTGCAATGCCCAGGGCATTAACATTAATGTGTGTGCTGGCAGCCCTGCCAGTTATCATAACTCCCACATCCGGCACGCCTCACAGCTGTACCATGCATTTGCCAGGGGGTCATCCCATATGGCCATCTAGTAGGGGATGCTGGTTAAGCACTGGAATCATGGATGATGACACCCATCAGAAATGCACACACACCCACTGAAGAATGCCATACTTAGGCATAACCACAAACTAGGAACATCATAGAACATGTGTTTGGGCTGCTCAAGTCACAGTTCCTCTACCTTGACATATCTGGTGGAGTCCTGCAGTACTCTCCAACCACATGTGCACACATGTTCATAGTATCTGCCATGCTACACAATATGATCCTGCAGAAACAGCTGTGGCAGGAACAGCACAGGAAAGGGTGACACAGCCCCCCACCATTACCAAGGTCCCCACAGGCACAGGGGAACTCAGAGGAGGAACCCCCTGAGCCTGTCCCTGTAGGCAGATGTAGGCAAGCCCACTATGCCCTGGTCTTGGCAAAGAAGCAACGCATAGCACATATACTGACACTCTAGGGCCTAAGGACTGACACTTCAACTCACATACACACGGTAAAATGGATGCCAGCCACATTACACTACCTATACCTTACTATGTATAGTCCGTGTACTGCCTGCATCCAACAGAGTCAGCTCTGAAGCACTGTCTTCTCAACTGCTGCTAGCACAAGGTAAGTCACTCTTATTCACAAAAAAATGAATGGGGTAGTAGACTGTGGTAGCATATGTATGGTATTGCTCCATGTATGCCTGGGAATGCTGTGGGTTACTAGGATAGCAGCAGACAATGGACAGCTATGGGGGACAACAGGAACTCTCACCCAAATACTGTCTGACCCACAATATGCAGTAGGCCCTAAGCCAGCAAATTACACTGCACTATGTGAGGGACTTACAAACAGTGAGGTCAAATGACAAATGCATGGATGTCAATATTGGAGTCTCATATATAGTTCTAATACTCTTACAGCAAGAACTCTGCACAAACCCATCATGAAATGTGGGGCAAAGGCCCCAAAATAGGGACAAGTCATAAATATTGCACTCACAAATATATAAAGCTGATAGAATAACAGCTGTTGCAGTAGCATGAATTCTCTGAAGGTCAAGAAGTCTTAAACTCAAATGTCTGTCATTAGTTTCTAACTTTAGTCTTTAATGAATTCACCATTATTTGTCATACAACCACGATTTTATGAAAAATGGACCCAAAAATATGAGCTAAACATCTACACAGTCTGCGATGATGTGTACAGTTGAGAGGTATGCTCCCCCTCCCCTCAACACACCTGTGTTCACATACAACTGCAGTAACATTAATGTATGTACATTCCCAGGGCTGTCACAATCAATTTAATAACTTGTTCCATGTCTACAACATGCAGGGGTCAATGTTCTATCTATGTTTGTGGCTAATAGTGTCAGCAAGTACAGTACTGCAGTTGTCAGCACCCATGGTTTGAGATTGGCCATGGCAACTATTTTTCCTGTCAACTATACCAATGGCAGGAGTTGTATACACTGGCCAGAAATCAATAATTGTTACTGCAGGAAAGCTGGACAATGGAGGGACAGGAGCCACACATATGGACAGTACACAGGTATGAGTAACCTACACAATGCCTACTCAACAGCAGGTTGTGACAAGTCAGTTGTGTGCCAGGATATAAAGGCTGCCACATCACTGTGTCAGTACTGACAACAAGTCAGTGGGCACCATCCATAGATGTGGAATGACAGGGTGTCGCAGAACATCCACATGTGTGCTTCATATATCTGTTCTACTTGTCATTACATTGCATTTACCTGTTAAAGTATTGACAAACCAATAAAGGATGACGTGAAATCAGCAATGACAGACAGTAGAGCTGCAGATGTCATACCCATAAGTAAATGCAAGCTAATAAAAAAAGTTCTACCAACTGTGCACATTTGGAAGAGCTATATTATGAACCTGCCCCCTTATCTGGGCCTGTGTTTGACTGTTATTTATGGGCCTGTCCAGATGTCTGTCTGTAAGAGTTTGAGAGCTATGGCCAACCTGTAACCTTAGAATAACAGTGCAACACAAACCGTCTGAGGATCACAGCAGATGTATGGGGCACAATGATGGACAACCTGCTAAACAGGTACAGTCAGAGGTGTGAGGTCTGTAACCCTTTGTGTGATGTTATGATTTCTACCCCACTCACACCATAACTACAAATACATAACAGCAGAAACTATAGACAAAGGTCGTGACTGCACTACAGATGGACAAAGAGACACATATAAGGGGAAGGGGTAACACTGGGCAGACAAACATAGAATGTGCACAATAGAACAATTTCTACTATAACATAGTTCCCTGTAGTGTATGGGGTCAGTAAACAAATGTCTGTCAATGCTTTCTCACATTACTCTATACTGATCTGCCACTCACATATCAGGAAATCACAGTGCTATGTCGAATATACCACACAGATATTATGGAAAACTCTGCTCAGTCCAATGCACTCTGTACCCACACCAGGATATGACTCAGTTAATAAGGATAGCACACAGCCAGGAGATTCCTCACACAGTATATCACTGTGGTGCTGGACTGATTACACAGGTTCATCAGCCAATCAGCTGTAGAATACAAAATCCTGGACCAGACTACAGCCACCTCTGGAATGGAGTCCAGCTCTTACTAATGAAAGGTCTTACTGGGCATGTTCCTACACTTAGAGAATTACAGTTCATGTATAAACCCACATCTAACTATCCAACTCTGTTGTCCAGATATGTCTTCACATGCAGACAGCTATGTACACCTTAACTGTGTCTCCCCACCCCCATCAGAAAGGATTACCCACAGCTATCTGGAGGTGGCACATATGTGATATATCTGCATCTGTTGAGTGTGATAGATGTACATATATATAGGTAACATATACAAATATATCAATTATAGACAGGCAGAGATGAGCGGAGGGAGAGACATACAGAAACGGATAAAGAGAAAGAGAGAGAGGGAGAGACAGACAGACAGAGAGAGAGGCATAGAGAGAGAGAGAGAGAGAGAGACCCTGAAAAGCATAGAGTGCTGTCTTGATGCAGACAATTGCACACAAACTGTAACCACTGGCACATGCTAGTACAAAGGTGGCCTCTATTGTGTAATAGTAGTGAGGTAGGGGTTGTAATCTCACTTCACCTGCTGTGTTTGTGTGTGTGTGTGTGTGTGTGTGTGTGTGTGTGTGTGTGTGTGTGTGTGTGTGTGTGTGTGTCTGTGTGTTTGTAGGGTAAACCATTTTCAGGCCTTTTCCACCAAGTAAACCTCCCATTACCCTACTTTACATGGCCTGCTGATGTAATTCACCTTAGAAATGCCTTTAGACACTCCTCAGCTGTGTAACTCCATGGTGCATGTTATACGTATGTAGCACTATAGTACATACAGCTAGATAGAGAGGGGTTCTAATCTCAGCACTCGCAACTGTGTGTGTTTATAGGGTAAAGTATTTTGACACCTTTTCCACCCAGTAACCTTCCAATTGACCTTCTATACAAGGCTTGCTGATGTCATTCAGCTTAGAAGAATTCTTTGGACACTTTTCAGCCATATAAGATCCATGGCACACACAATAACTACATAGCTCTATAGTACAGAAAACTAGATAGGTAGAGGTTCTAATCTCAACACTGGCATCTGAGTGTGTGTGAGTACCCTCTCCCCTTTGTGTGTGCTGGTTATATATTTTTGAGGCCTGTTCCACCCTGGTGGCCCCGCCCCATTGCAGTACTTTACAGGGCCTTGCATGTCATCCACCTCAGATCCACTGTTGGACACTGTCTAAGCATAGAAGCTCCATGGCACATTCAATAAGTAGGCACCACTATAGAAATAAAACTAGGTAGGTAGGTAGGGGCTTGAATCTCCATATAGCCAACTATACTACTGAATATGTATGTGAAGTATCTACCTTGTGGCTGTTGTGTGCATTGGTTATGCCATTTTAAAGCCTGTTGACCCCTTCCCCATGGCATTACTTTAAAGAACATGTTGTTCAACCTAAGATGCACCATGTCAAACTCTACAGGCCATACAAGTCATTTGTATAGATGTATGCAGAATGTCCAGCTGTTTGCAACATATAAGTGGTCCATGTCTCATAAAGCTGGGGTATTGTGACAAATCATTGGCAAATATGTGACAGGTCCTGTACTGACAGGCATGTCAGCTTCAGACGTCATACCCGTCTGAAATGTCATGCTGATGCAAACTTTGTTACCTTATCACTTGTGTAGGTTTGTAAGAGCAATATGTCAGAACAGTCCCTATTTTGGGTGGTTTATCCCACCATTCATGAATGAATTCCCAAGATTAATTGGTGTAAGAGGTTGTGAGTTATGTCCCTGGCATATAATCTCTGTGGTGCATGCAATATGTAGGTAGCACTATGGTAAATACAAGTAGATAGGTAGGTGTACTAATCTGATTGTTGACAACTGTCTGAGTGTATGTGTTTCTGTATGCATATCCCCTGTGGCTATCTTGCCTGTGTGTATATGATATACCATTTTGTGTGGCTGTTCCACCCTGTTAACTCCTCCATTGCTAACTTAGTTAGGGCCCCTTCAGATGTCATCCACCTTAGAAGCACAGTTACACATTTTCTAACACAAAGGCACTGTGGTACGTGCAATAGTCATGCCAGTCTGTATTGTACATAACAAGATAGATATGTGTTCTAATCAAAGTGCCAACTCTGTGTGCATGTGTCTTTCAATGCATATCCCCAGTCAGCTGTGTGTGTGTTTGTGATGGCTTTACCATGTTAAGGGCCTGTGAACCCTCTCCCCCCATTTGCAAAACTAACAGACTCTGCAATTGTCACTCAGCTGAATAGTAGTGGCAGACTTTGCAACACTATAGTAGCTCTGTGGTGCTTGTGTTCTGTATATAGCAGTATCGTATGTAAAACTAGGCAGGTAGAGGTTCTACTGTCAACAATGGCAAGTCATGAGTGAGTGTCTGTGTGTGTGTGTGTGTGTGTGTGTGTGTGTGTGTGTGTGTGTGTGTGTGTGTGTGTGTGTGTGTGTCCCTTTCCAGCAGTCTAACTGTGTTATGGCCACCAACATACCTCTCAAACCCTCACAGACAGAAATCTGGTTAAAGCCATATGGAACAGTGGAGCAAAGGCCAAACACTGAGCACAAGTTTCACATATTGCTGTGACAAACATAGAAAGTAGATACAAGAACAGGTTGTGCACTTAAATGCACTTTCTAAAGGGTATGCGTTGTGACATGACAATATCCATCATTAATATGTAATGTCAGTCTGTCATGCTTTTCCAGCAATTTGCCAGAAAACCACAATGTTATGACAAATGGAAACAAAATATTTGGCAAACATCAGGACATTCTACAGACATATGTAGAGGTCAGAGTTATGGCCACCATCTGTACCACCCTGTAGGTTGCAGTCAATGTTCAGCAAGGTGTGACTTGTGACAACAACTGAAACAATACAGAGGTTCTGAGAGTGTAGGACAACAAACACTTCATGCAGTTGTCTAATAATTGCATAGAGCAGTTATTGCACATCAGAAGCACTTTAATGTAATGACAAATAGCATAAGCTAAGGTAATGTCACAAAAAGAAGGTGCCATAGTAGCATCACAAAGGAAGTCCTGTGTGTTTCACTTGCTGTGGTATTGGTATGTCTTGCCAACTGTCACATTACTACAAGAAGTGCCTCACAGTCCATATTTGATAAGGTGACAACCACAATCTGTGTCGCCTATGTGTGTGCAATATATAGACATGTGAAGGCCCTATGACTACCTGGTGACCCTAGTGACCCACATGTATATATGCATGAATGTTAACTGGCAGCACTCACATATGTAGGTACTGCCTAAGACTGCGTCAACTGTAAGTATTGTGCAGTCTGTCATTGAGCCACAAACTGCTAACACACTGCAATGGGCCATACAGTGGGTATGGAATGGTGCCATGGTCCTGGCCTCATGCAGAATGCACACAACAGTGTCAGCATACCATACAGAGCAAGGGCATGGTCCACATGGTCCCCACTACAGCACCAACCCCATAAACACACAGACTACAATGACAGACCTGGGTAGTCAGGATGCCAAAAATGTTGCATTCAGGCAGCAAGTAGTGGCAGTGGTCAGAAAATGCGTGTATGTGGTTCACCACATAGGTAAAGAGACCACATCCAGAAAAATTGTGTCCAATATCTCTGAATAGTCCTCAGTCAGTACAGCAATACATTAGCAGCATGGCCAGTCTGCTGTGCACCTATACAGACATCTACAGAAACTGTAAAGGCTATGTTAACAACCACAAAGGTCAGCCATGGCTCTCAACACCTGTTCAACACAGACAGCCTGTAATCAGTAGTACCCCACTGGTCATTGTTCAGGTTGTCCACAGGTGTCTGTGGTATGCCTAGATGGCAATGTTGTGCTCAGCCCTTCAACAGATGCCCCATATATGAGAGTATAACACTATGCGCATTACTGGCACAAGAGGCCTGCATCGCATGTGAGATAGCAAAAACACATGCTGGAGAGTCAGGTTTGGCTCACAGAGCCTGCCCTGTGTCAGGACTACACTCCCCAAACATGTCAAACACACTACCATGCATACCCTCTGTGAAGACTGGTAGAGAAGGGGTGAAGGCTGCCAGCCTAGTCAAATAGAATTTGATACATAATTATGTCAATTGTAAATATAAATGTAAAATACAGGCTTGTTTCTTAAATGAAAGAACACACTGTAAAATGTGAACTTCAAGATTGTAGC
This sequence comes from Protopterus annectens, assembly GCF_019279795.1. Lineage (NCBI taxonomy): Eukaryota > Metazoa > Chordata > Ceratodontiformes > Protopteridae > Protopterus > Protopterus annectens. The sequence goes on along the minus strand of NC_056729.1, from coordinate 606,975,981 downwards.
AACATTGTCATTTGCTGTAAGGAAAACTAAGCCGAGCATTACACATCTGTACTTTTGAAGCTACAATTATGTCTTGTATACCCTCTGATCTAGATAGTGGGGCTGAAGAGGCTAACTGAACACATTCTTTCTATTGTTTTAACTTAAGGAATAATTACTGAAGTGTACATGTGAAATGTCTTTTATTGTTGTAGTTTCCTGAGCAGGTGTTATATTGCTCCATAATGTAGCCTGTTGGCCTAATAATGTAGCGTGTTGGTGTATACTGGGAAAACCTAAGTGTCAAAATGATGTAATCTGGGAGGGCCCAGCAAAGATGTTTGTGAGTGATCTTAAAAACTATTGCTGAGAGAGAGACTTTAAGCATTTTGATCTTGATATCCAACTCTCAGCACTGCCTTATGCTCTCTTTATGTAAGTAAGTTACTTTAGAAGTCTGTTTTCTTGTAGAAATAGGACTATAAAGATTAGACGTAAGTGTTTTTCTGTTATATCAGAACTTTCCTACTGCATTGTTTTAAGTTTCTGTGTGATCTCTGAACTCTTGAATAGCACTGTGATGTATTAGTATTGTCTTGTGTTTTTAATTATTTATTATTAAATATTTTAAAAACCTTTTACCTGTGGCTGGTTTATGTAGAGTTAAGTTAAGCTCTACAGTACATTGCATATTTATAGAGTTTATTGTACAAGGCCACTCTAATAAGCCTTAGACTGATTAGTCACACTTACCAATTGGATAATAATATCATAGTAATAATTGGGCACCCTTTTAAGGGCTTTTGGGTAGCTGATAATTATTAGCTGATGGCTGGCAGTGATTACTATTGTGTAGTCTGGGAAAAGTGGCACAGCTGGAGAATCTGTGTCAGCCTTTCCCAGGAGTGTCTGTGGAGTTGTATAAATACTTATCTCAAAGTGCGTGTGGTGTGTCAGCTACCTGGGCAGGGACACGAAGCACTGGTGGGACAGAGAGGGTACTGGTGGTTAGCTTGCCAGATAGGCTGAGATCTGGACCCTATAGCTGTGCCAGTGGGGAGTCCTACTGGGGACCTGGAAAGCAGGGAAGCAACCAGTCCCAGACTGACTGTGATCTCTATGTGCACTTAAGGGAAATTGTTCTTTGCTGTGTATATTTGTTATCCTTTCCTCTCTTATGAGACACCCTCCCTGGTGTTAGTGGTGAGGATTGATGCTCCTTGATTCCTGGGCTAGGCGGCTGGCATCACATTGTGGCTTGCAGTGGTGGGATCCACTTCACATACTAATTGGCTTGTAGTGGTGTGGGTAGAGTGAATCCTGTAGCTTATGGACAGTGATCTCTGAAGGTGTTTTGTACTCTAAAACAGCCATGAAGTAATACTCAGAGTTCAGATCACAATTGTTTTATTTATTTTGTTAGTTTAGTTAGTCAGGGTGAGCAGGCAGCATGTCAGCAGTGGAGTATGGAAAGCTGACAAGGAGCCAGCTGGTGGAGATGTGCCAGGCTAGGGGACTGGTGCATGGAAACCTGACTAAGGCAGACCTGATTACAGCCTTGGTTACAGCTGCATCAGAAAACAGCATCCAGAAGGACAATCAGACTGGCAGTGGAGATACAATATCCTCGGAGAATGGACAGCTCAACATTTTTGCCGTGCACTTAAAAATCCAGCTATAGCTAAAGAGACTTGAGTTGGAGGCCAGGTATATGGAGATAGAAGCGGAAGAAAAGGAGCATCAGAGGAAACATGAGATTGAAGTGCTGTCTCTTCGCCAGAGTCATAGAGGTGGTGGGGAGGGGAAAGGCTGAACCCCAGAGGCACAACAGGTCTGTAAGCTTCATCCACAATTTAAAGAAGGGGATAATTTTGATAGTTTCATTGATATGTTTGGGAGGGTATGCAGACAGTGTGGTGTTGACCAGGGGCTCTGGGTATGATTCCTGACCCTGTTCTCCATGGGAAAGCTGTAATGTGTATATCACAAATGCCTGTCTGTTTTGATTATACTACTGTAGAAATGTCTTTTAGAATGTTTTAAGCTAACATCTGAAATGTATAGGAAAATTTTTCATGAGCATAGGTGCAAGGCAGATGAAAATGTATGTGAATATGTTGCTGAACTGAGCACTTAGTTTCATAGCTGGGTGGGTGGATGTCGGGTCACCACTTTTGAGGGGCTGGCAGACCTTTTGGTGAGGGAACAAGCCCTTAGCACTTTGCCTGAGGACATGAGGATCTGGTTAGCCGATGGACAATGTGCTACTTCAGATGAGTTGGGGAAGAATGGAGACCTATACCTGGCCAGCAGGGCAGCCCTGCACAGGAAGGTTACCAACAGTACTGCTCAGGGGTCTAAAGGAACCCATGGTGGGCAGCAAAGACTTCCCCAACAGAATCTGTCAGGAGCAGGGTAAGCCACTGGTCCAGGTACATATCCAGGACCTAGGGAAACATGTTTTGAATGTAACCAGTGGGGCCATGTGGGATACAGGTGTCCACGGAGGCAAGGTGGGGAACCAAAGGTGAGGGAGCCAGTAACTGGGAAAGACAAAATGCCAATAGTAGGTTGTCTTGAGACAACAGGGGTTCTAATCTACCATCCTGCAGATGTCCTGAGAGGAAAGGATTTGGATGAGGCAGTACCATGTACTTATGCAGTTACATGCAGTGAGGCTAGGAGTCAAGCATGTGGGTCTGGTAGTCTGGGGGAGACCCAGACTGACTGCATGCTTGCAGCCATGACTGCTGAGGTGGTTACATCAGGGAGGGAACTACTCTGTAGCAGTGAGACTGAAGCAGTGAGACTGAAGGAGAGCCACAGCTGCTTCAGTCTCACTGCTACAGAGTAGCAGTGAGACTGAAGCAGCTGTGGCTCTCCTTCAGTCTCACTGCTACAGAGTAGCAGTGAGACTGAAGCAGTGAGACTGAAGGAGAGCCACAGCTGCTTGTGGGTATTGATGGTCCCTTGGACAGAGTGACTGCAAAGGTGGAGGTGAGTAGTAGTACCCAGGCTGACAGTGAGTTACCACTGTCAGAGGATGCCAGAATTCCTGTAGAAGGGGAGCTGGGAAGGGTTACAAGGAGAGAGTTGAGACAGGCTCAGCTCTCAGGCCCTACAATGCAAGGCCTGAGGCAGGTAGCGAGGGAGGCACCTGATTCTCAAGGGAAGGGGGAATCTGTATACTGGGACAAAGGGTTACTATACAGATAGTGAACCCCTGAGGGAGGGCTAGAAGTTGAGAGAGTACAGCAGTTGTTAGTGCCTAGAGCCTACCATCTGGCACTTCTAGTCATAGCTCATGATATTGCCTTTGCAGGTCATATGGGCATAAAACATACAAAGAGGTGTGTTATGCAGAACTTCTGTTGGCCTGGAATTTCCAGAGATATAACAGGGTACTGCAATACCTGTGAGCAGTGCCAAAAAGTAGGCAAGGCTGGAGACAAGGCGAGAGCTCCTTTGATGCCTTTGCCTATGATTAAGGAGCCATTTCACAGGGTAGCTATGGATATTGTGTGTCCTCTGAGTGCCCCACATTCCACAGGGAAAAAAGTATATCCTAGTGGTAGTGGATTATACTACACAATAACCTGAGGCAGTGGCTTTTTCCTCCATTGAGACAGAGAAGGTGGCAAATGCTTTGTTGGAGATTTTCAGCAGGGTAGGTTTCCCAAAAGAAATACTGACTGACCAAGGTGCCAATTTCATGTCAGACCTGCTGGCTTGTCTGTGGAAGTCCTCTGGGGTGAAGCACATGAAGACCACCCCCTATCACCCCCAGACTAATGGTCTTGTTGAGAGGTTAAACTCTACAATCAAGTAATGCATTTTCAGATAAGTCTAAGAGGGAGTGGGACAAATGTTTGCCCCATCTGTTGTTTGCTTACAGAGAGGTTCCCCAGGAATCCACAAGTTTTTCACCCTTTGAGTTGCTCTACGGGCATAGGGTGAGAAGATCTCTAGATTTAATTCGAGAGGAGTGGGAAGGTGAGTGTAAGTCTCACAAGGAGTCTGTTGTGGCATATGTCCTAAACCTCAGGACAAGGCACAGGGAACTCATGGGCTTGGCCCAGAAGAACCTTGCAGAACCCCGACAACAGAAAAAGGTGTGGTATGACAGGAATGCTCAAGCTAGAGAGTATGCTGTGGGGCAACAAGTAATGGTTCTCATTCCTGTCAGACACAACAAGCTGCAAGCAGCTTGGGGGGGACCCTACAAAGTGTTAAGAAAGTAAGTGATGTTAACTATGTGGTGGAAGTTCTGGGCAGATGGCAGGGTCACAAATTGTACCATGTTAACATGATGAAACCTTACCATGATAGGGAGGCCCTTGTGCTGAGCATGTGCAGTGAATTGCAGGAGGAATCTGAGGGAGATCTGGGGACTGATCTCCTCAGTGAGGCAGTGTCCCAGCAGCTATCTCCTACCCAGGTGTGAAAAATCCAAGCACTGTTGCATGAATTTGAGGATATGTTCACTGGGAAACCAGGGTGCACCCACCTGGTGCAGCACCGGGTGGATACAGGACCCCAAAGGTCTATTGGGCAGGCCCCTTTCAGTGTGCCTGAGAATGTCAGACCGACTCTGAGGGAAGAGGTACAGGGGGGGTGTTGGAACTGGGGGGTGATTTGGGAGTCCAACAGTCCTTGGGCCTTCCCAGTGGTGCTGGTGCCAAAGAAGGATGGCAGCACTAGCTTCTGTGTGGATTACAGGAAGTTGAATGGTCACACAGAGTCAGATGCTTACCCCATGCCTAGGACAGATGAGGCCCTAGCACAGCTGGATGGGGCTAAGTATCTTACAACTGTTGATCTTGCCAAGGGTTACTGGCGGGTGCCCTTGTCTCCCAGTGCTAGAGAGAAGTCAGCCTTTGTGACTCCTTTTGGCTTGTATGAGTTCACAAAGATGCCCTTTGGGATAAAGAATGCCCCAGGGACTTTCCAGAGGCTGATAGATAATATCCTAACAGGAGCAGGAGGGTTTGCCCTTGCTCACCTAGATGATATTGCCATCTCCAGCCATTCCTGGCCAGAGCACCTTCAGAATGTCAGGAAAGTGCTGGGCAGACTACAGAGGGCAGGGATGACAATTAATCCAAGCAGATGTCGGGTTGGTATGGCAGAGGTCTCTTACCTAGGTCATAGAGTGGGGATTGGTAAGATAAGGTCAGAACCTGCCAGGGTGAGGGCCATTTAGGCATGGCCCTGCACCTGTTACCAAGAGGTGGGTGGGGGCATTCTTGAGGACGGCGGGGTGCTGCAGAGGGTTTGTCCCCGGTTGTAGTGCCATAGCTAATCCCCTCACAGACCTGACAAGGAAGAACAGGCCAAATAAGGTAGTGCAGACCACAGCATGTGAGCAGGCATTTCAGAAGCTTAAAGAAGCTTTCGGAGGACCCCCTGTGTTAGCCAGTCCAGATTACAGCAACTAATTTGTTGTGCAAGTGGATGCTTCAAACCATGAGGTGGAGGCTGTACTTAGCCAGATTTCTTCAGAGGGGGAGGAGCATGCAGTGTTTTTTCTCAGTTGTAGGCTCCAACCCAGGGAGGAATGCTATGCAGCCATAGAAAAGGGATGTCTAGCCATAGTGTGGGACCTGCAAAAACTTCAGCCTTATCTGTATGAAAGGAAATTCACTGTTATGACAGATCACAACCCTCTAACATGGTTAAACAGAGCCAGTCAGCAAAATGCCAAATTGCTAAGATGGAGCCTGGGGTTGCAAACATATGATATGTCAGTGCAGCAACGCAGTGGGATTAGCAATGCCAATGCAGATGGGCTCTCAAGACAGGCAATGGGGTGAGGTGGGTCTACCTGACATGGTCGACAGTTCATATGGTTAACAGTTTATTTGGTCGACAGTTCATTTGATCGACAAGCATTTTAGGTGGGGGGCTTCACCCCCCACACCCCCCAATGTGGGGGGCTGTGCCTTCCACACACCCCCTAACTATATATATCAACTCCAGGGTTGCAAAACATTGGAGAAGGGGCAAGTCTGCTTGTCAACCAAATGAACTGTCGACCAAATGAGTGTCGATCATATGAACTGTCGACCATGTGAAGGGGACCCGGTGAGGTACCCTCAGATAGACCTAACCCTTTCAAGCAGCGTTTATCAAGGGTCATTTGAAAAACTAGCTTGAGTTCTCTGAGGGGGGGGGAGATGTGAAGACTGGTAGAGAAGGGGTGAAGGCTGCCAGTCTAGTCAAATAGAATTTGATACATAATTTTGTCATTTGTAAATATAAATGTAAAATACAGGCTTGTTTCTTAAATGAAAGAAAACACTGTAAAATGTGAACTTCAAGATTGTAGCAACATTGCCATCTGCTTTAAGGAAAACTAAGCCAAGCATTTCAGATCTGTTCTTTTGAAATTAAAATTATGTCTTGTATACCCATTGATCTAGATAGTGGTGCCAAAGAGGCTAGCTGAACACGTTATTTCTATTGTTTTAACTTAAGGAATAATTACTAGAGTGTACAGGTGAAATGTCTTTTATTGTTGTAGATTCCTGAGCAGGTGTTAGATTGTTCCATAATGTAGCCTGTTGGCCTGGGAACTCCAGACTAAGTGTCAAAATGATGTAATGTGTATACTGGGAAAACCTAAGTGTCAAAATGATGTAATCTGGGAGGGCCCAGCAGAGATGTTTGTGAGTGATCTTAAAAATTATTGCTGAGAGAGAGACTGTAAGCTTTTTGATCTTGACATGCAACTCACAGCGCCACCTTATGCTCTCTTTGTATAAGTAAGTTACTTTAGAAGTATGTTTTCTTGTAGAAGGAGCTAGGACTATAAAGATTATACTTACATGTTTTTCTGTTATATCCAAACTTTCCTACTGTATTGTTTTAAGTTTCTGTGTGATCTCTGAACTCTTGAATAGCACTGTTGTGTAGTAGTATTGCCTTGTGTTTTTAATTATTTATTATTAAATATTTAAAAAAACTTTTACCTGTGGCTGGTTTGTGTAGAGTTAAGTTAAGCTCTAGAGTACATTGCATATTTATAGAGTTTATTGTACAAGGCCACTCTAATAAGCCTTAGACTGATTAGTCACACTAACCAATTGGATAATAATATTGTACAGTAATAATTGGACACCCTTTTAAGAGCCTTTAGGTAGCTGATAATTATTAGCTGGTGGTGGCAGTGATTACTACAGTATAGTCTGGATAAAGGGGCACAGCTGGAGAATCGATGACAGCCTTTCCCAGGAGTGTCTGTGAAGTTGTATAAATACTTATCTCAAAGTGTGTGTGGTGTGTCAGCTACCTGGGCAGGGACACGAAGCACTGGTGGGACAGAGAGGGTACTGGAGGTAAGTTTGCCAGGTAGGCTGAGATATGGACCCTATAGCTGTGCCAGTGGGGAGTCTTATTGGGGACCTGGAAAGCAGGGAAGCAACCAGCCCTAAACTGACTGTGATCTCTGTGTGCACTTAAGGGAAATTGTACTTTGCTGTGTGTATTTGTTATCCTTTCCTCTCTTATGAGGCACCCTCCCTGGTGTTAGTGGTGAGGATTGAGGCTCCTTGATTGCTGGGCCAGGGCGTGGTTATCACACCCTCATCAAATGCTTCAAGGGTAAGTGAATGGGAAAGGCAAAATCTGTCCCTGGGGTTCAACCTGTGTCCAACAAAACCAGGGGCAACAGGTGCTGATCGACTATTTTGTTGGTGATGGCTAGGCTTGTAAGGGACCCAGGATCAGTACTCTAGAAACCTCTACTGTATCTATCAACGTGTGATCCTACAGCATACCCAGGTAAAAAGTATGAAGGTTAGCTGGCTGTGCCAAGGGTATGCATGCAAGGTTATGCTGTCTGTCTCCATTATTCTTCACACACACTGTTGCACGCATATGCACCTAGGTTAACATGCACATATACAGCCGTACCTTGGCAATGAAAAGGTCTCTGTGTTTCTACTCTGCCATACTCGGCTTTGTTAATGGCAGCAGCTTCCCAGGATGTATAGACACAGACACCTGGAACAGAAACAGAATAAGGTCTATGAGACAACAGTCAGTCAGCAGTACTAACAGCAATAAAGTATCATGGCACAAAGGTACATACACTTTGATGTGTATCCATGACAATTGGCAGCAGACAGCATCTTACATGGCATAACAGTAGTACACTGCACACTGACATTACCTGTACTATATTCACCTGGTGCATCAGACACATATTAGCATGTCCCTACATTGATGGTATGGATAACAGGGATGTGGCATGGGTATCATCACATGCACAGGGTGTGGTGTGGGGTTGACAAAGGCCTAGGCTGGGCCATACAGTTGACATCATATGGGTGTGTCTGGAGGGGTGGTATTTAGCTGGGCCATGGAGAAGAGCTGTGTGTGTCTGCTGGTGACCTGCATGTGATAGAGATGTGTGAGTATGTGTATGCCCACTGTCAAGTGATGTGCTAGCCCTACATGAAGTTATGTTGGACAGCCAAGGACTGTGCATGGCAGGATGTACAGCTCACCATCTCCAGCCATGGACATGGGAAATGGTCCTGCCAGGTGTGTCACTGGCACCACCTTGCAAGATGTGATACTACTTCCTGACCATGACTACTGTCTGATGGGTCCATGTCCCTCATGGGACTGACCAGGACCACATGCCCATGACCTGCTATGTTGTATTGTGGACAGCACCCTCCCTTCAGTAGTGCTGGTGGTACTGCCACTACGGGAGAGTGTGAATGTGCACGGCAACGTGAGCTCTCAGCTTATGTTTTTGCTGACCTACATCCACATGTTTGATGCCCTACTCCCACCACATGTTCAAGCACAGACATTGAACAGTTAAGGACTGACAATGTCTCACCCCACCATCTATCCATGACATTAGCGAAATGACGTATAGTATTACCAATACAGTTGGTGGTATCATGCATGCCAGGAAGTGCTGCATCCATGACCCTGAGTGTCCATCTGGTGTACTGTTCACAAAGTGCCTGTGCCTCCATGATGGACCAAAACATGTTTTGGGTGACACGTGCTGTGACACCTATGATATGGGCTGGATGGGCAGCAGTCCTCCTTTGAGAACCCTGGTCAATCTGCTTGTGTAGGACATTTCCAGGTCTCTGGCTATGGCTAGTGTCTACAGTCACAGATGCCATAGTCGCCACTCTACCCTGTTCAATGCCACCACCCTCTAACTGTCCAATATCTGTGGCTACTGGGGACTGGGTATGTGTGGGCATACTGACCACGTGCGGGGACATTGGGAGTGGAAGTGGGATGTCAGCCAATGGCATAGATTCAGCCCCCCAAAAACCCCATCTGTGCCTCACTATGGCCAATATCATCATCAGAGTCTGATGAGACACTGACATCAGGCTATGAGTGAGAGAGACCCCAACCCCCATGTTCACCTATGAGGGGAAGACAGCATAAGTAAATTACTTCCTGCACTATAATGTTTGCTAATACACACACACACACACACACACACACACACACACACACACACACACACACACACACACACACACACACACACACACACACAAATGTGGAGTGCCACAAAGGCATTATACAGACCACACCTTCTGACTGATGCCATGCATGACACAATCAGACACCAACAGACACACTCAGGACAGACTCTCGACAACATGCAGTGCAGCTACATTCAGTGTTAATGTTGCTACCACTATACACCCGTGAGATACATTAGAGGTGGGAGTATGTGATGGACCTTCACCTAACACACAGTGCACCCGTGTATATACTGCTAATGTACCCCTGTATAGCACAGTGGCTATACCTACACAAAAGTATGTGCCAATATGTTAAAGCTCTGCAAATAGGTTCCTGTAATGAACAATGTGATGCACTGCAGTGAACCTCACCACAAGTGAACATACACATATTGCAATATGGCTAAGCTTAACAGTTGTGTGCATGGAAACCTGGCTGCCCTTAACATGCCTAGGGTATAGGTGAGCCGAAACATGACAGTTCCACACTCACCTGTTTCAGGTTGATGTTCTCCAGCCACACCAGAGGAACCTATGGAGTTGTGGGAGAGAGTTACTGTCAGCACACACACATTTAGCCGTGGTACAGGATAAACTTTGCATTTATGAGCATGTATACTACAGGTTGTGATACTATCCAGATTGCTGACATTCACAAAATGTGTGCACATCTGTGCATTACAAATCCCCACCCACAAATGCGGATTGACCTGACATATGCGTACAGGTATGCAAAGGCTGCTACTATGAATGCTACAGTATTAATATGATGCCCACTCAGGGGTTTACCTGGATTCTATTCAGCTTTGGAATCTGTGACACCCACCTCCTTGACATATGTAGTCATGGTTTCCTGGGAAGCGGTGGCTGAACCAAGGTTTGCATGGACCTCCTTAGTGGCTGAGAGTTGTGCTTGAGTAGCAGGCCCTCCACCTGTTCCAGCACTGTCTCTGGCCACAGCTGCAGCAATTTGCTGTGCATTGTGTATGAGGTCCGTGGTACGGTGTTAGACCTGTTCGTAGCTTCTGTCCCGGTGGCCCATATTATTGACATTTGCTACCACTTCTGCCCACAGGGCAGTGCGTTTTTGCTGGTTTTGTTGGCTCCTTCCCAACAGTACCCAGTGATGGAATCTGAGGGCATCAATGATTGCAGCAGTCTCCATTTTTGAGAACGGAGGATTCCATCTTTGGTACAGCCCACCTGAAAGACATGAACAGAGGAACACATCACAGGACTGCATAGATTGGCCACCATTATGTACAGACCCTTAAAATCCACTATAACAAGCACTATCCACCGCTAATACCCACATCATAGCCCTGCCATCTGTAAGCACAATCTGAGTGTGGGTATAGGCAGCATACTGGCATCACATCATGTATTAGTCCCCTGAGCCTGATGTTTCATGTTTTACCCAATGAGGACCATTAATGTGCATAATTCTCTGTTCATCATTCACATCACACAGCACATGCAGCAGCTGGGGATATCACAGAGGTTCCCCACCAGGGAATAGCAGTCCATCAATCATCTACTGTACACCTATAGGCTATAAGGCCAACCCTCTACCCAGTTTCATACATGCTCCTTTGAGTGACCTCACTCTGGCATACCAAACATTCACGGTCTCCACATTGCTGGGGCTGCTGCATGAGTGCAAGTCATGCTTCACTCTGTTAACACACACACACATACACACACACACACACACACACACACACACACACACACACACACACACACACACACACACACACACACACACACACACACACACACACACACACACACACACACACACACACACACACACACACACACACACACACCTTCACCCATTGAGTGACCTGCACTGGTCTTGTTAGCAGCTCAGATGTGTGTCACACACAATCACCCTGGAGAGGAATGGGGACCCTGTCCATATCAGGCATAGGTAGGGTAGCTACCTACACCTTTGCAGGTGTAACCAACATGATGGTTAACAGTGCATACATCCTTAGGATACCACTTGTGCCCCTTTTGGACAGGACATCAGCTGCTACCTTGTATACACATGGGCTATCATGTGGCCTAGGCATATGGCTGCTCAGGGCCCATAGCTTAGTAACCTCATATGGTAGCAGGGATACCAGAAATGCCCTGACTGCTGTGACAGACTGTGTTGTTATGTGTCCACATATATCATTGCCATCGACTGCTGGGTGTCCCCTATGTGCAACATGTCATCCAGCATACATCCCGCAAATAGGTTAGTGCTACTACATGTGCATGTGGACATCCCTGGAACATCTGAGGTACACAATAACAGAGTGCAGTGCATACTGTGACCTCCTCATAGGTGTCTGACATTTGAAGTACCCAGATGTTTGTGGAATGTGTCCATATGCCTGATAGATGTACCCCCCCCCTGCCAGACAAATGTGTATTTCTGGACACCAGTTGGACAATAAGTGATGGTTGTCCCACAGAGTTTGGGAAATGTGTCTGTGACATGCCAGACCCCTGGGGACACAGTAATGGTACATGACTATCTGGTAGTGTATCCATTCCCTTACATTTTATGCTCAGTATGTATGCACTGCTGCTGAGCCAGAGCTAGCATCTTCCCACTACTAGTACCTATAGCCTGCTGTCATGCTGCAGGGGCTCACCAGGTATACTAGCCATAGGTGTCAGGCAATCAGATACAGATGTGGAGTACACACTGATCTAGCCATAGTATGCCAGGAATGGTCAAGAAGACCTGGACAATCTGTGAAATAATCCTGTATGACATTGGTTGACTGAGAGGGGCTCAATGATGGTGCATGATGTGTTATGCCAGCAGTAGCCACCAGTATGTACTGTCAGTGTGATACCCCTGCACTGGCCCAGTAATCATGTAGCCGCAATCCTCACCACTAGCACCAGTGAGGGACATACACAATGGGAGGATGACAATACATACACAGCAAATTACAAGTACACTTCAGAGCACACAGAGATCACAGTCAGTCTGGGGTTGGTTTCTCCCTCTCTCTGCAGATCCCCAGTAAGAATCCCCACTGGCACAGCTATACGGTTAACATCTCAGCAGAGTGGTCAAGCCAAAACCTCCATCACTCTCTCTATCCAACCAGTGCTTCATGTTCCTGCCTAAGTAGCTGATACACACTTTGAGATCACACACACACACACATACACACACACACACACACACACACACACACACACACACACACACACACACACACACACACACACACACACACACACATTCCTGGGAAAGGCTGGCACAGGTTAACTAGCTATGACCTCTTCTACCCAGACTAAAAGGTAGTTTTGACTGCCAAAATCCAGCTCTGTATCAGCTACTCTAAGGCTCTTACCAAAGGGTGATGAATCTAACTGTGTAATGTGACTATTATCCAAACAGTAAGTGTGACCAAGACCAAGGGTATTGGAGTGGGCTGTACAGTGTCACCAAATACATATGGAAGTACTCTAAGAGCATATTTAGTTCTATACAGACCAGCCACAATTACAAGGTTTAACGATATTTAATAATAACTAATAAAGGAACAAGACAATACTCAATCAATACAGTAACTACATAGTTCAGACTCACAGGGAATATTTTAAGACAGCATTGCAGGACAATCTGAAATAAATACAGCAAAATCTAAAGTAATCATTACTATATTCCCATCTATATGTAAACAATTGTACGTTTCCCTAGTTCCTTACTATTATCAAGGCAAATGCAGATGAGTGGAAGTTGTCAGATACATAGACACATACAACATGCAAACACCTTTATCTGAGATAGGTCTGAAAGTAATAATCAACATTAGTGCTGGGTTAGCTCAGGTTACATCAGTCTTTGTCACCTACCTTCACTCCCCAGGCTAACAGCAACTAGCATACCTTTTAACATATCTGCATCAGAAGTACATATCTGATGTTTGTGTAGAACTGGAAGCCATAACACAGTTAAACACTTTTAAATTTGCAACCTAGTAATGATTTATTTTTCAAGACAATAAAAAAAATCTAGCTGTAGGTATCTATGTCTGCTTGCTGCACTGAAACTGAGATAACACATTTGTAAAACAGGTTCAGCTTATTTTCTTGAAGTTTTGCAACTTATCTCTGTATGTTTGAGTATTCATGCATCTACTATTAATACATACATTTGCAAAGGTAATACTTTATATGCATTTCTGTACTTTTCCAGTATGATACACTGTGGTTACACTCTTGAAGTACAGTCATACCTCACAACCTCTTAGAGCAAGACACCTGGACAAAAGCACAACTAAAGGGGGGACAAAGGGCCAAAAATAGTGACACTTTTTAAATATTGATCTTACAAACTTAGACAGTTGATTGAATAACAGGTTTTGCACTCGCATGACTTTTCTGAGGGATATGATGTCTGACATTCAAATGTGTGCTATTACTTTATGACTTCAGTCTTTAATGATTTGCTAGTGATTTGCAAGAAAAAAACACAAATGTATGAGAATATGACTAAAAACATAAAGCAAACATATTGCCATTCTGCAAAAATCTGGACAGCTGAGCAGTATGAGCTCAATACATAACATACAGTTCAACACACACTTCTGCACCAGTTGTTTAATATCCACATAGGTTCATAGGTTCATAGGTTCATATTAGGCTATCTGCCCTAGGGCATTTATAAGCCTAGCCAGAGTGTGTGTGGCTTTCACCACCCCTTAGGATGAGAATACTATACCCATTAGTTTGCTGTGCCTCTGTCCAGCAGTGATACAGAGATGATTCCCGGGGTAAACCTACGATCTCCCATCCACTCGTCAAGATTTCTCTTGAACAGAGTCAGTGAGGGGCTCTGCCTCACATGGACTGGGATTCTGTTCCATAGTGTAGGGAGTCTCTGGGTGATGAATCTGTCCCTCCAGCACGTCCTATTTATATCCGTGTTGAGGTTTAAGTCTCTTGCTCTCGTGGCTCTGGTGGATTTGGATTTTTTGAGGTGGAGCATGTCCATTAATTCCGGGTTGGACATGGCCTTGTATGTCAGGCACAGATCACCTCTGAGCAGACGGTATGCGACTGAATAGAGCTGGAGTTTCTTCAGTCGGGCATCGTATGACATATGTTTGTGCCCCTTTATCCTTTTGGTGAGGAACTTTTGAGGTCTTTCCAACTGCTGCAGGTGTCGGGTAAGGTACATTCAATGGGCGTTGTACTCAATCATTGGTCTGATAAGTGAAGAGTACAGGGGTACAATGACCTCTCCTGATCTGGATGTGAATCCCTTTATGATCAGGTGGGCAATGTAGAAGGTCTTCCTAACCACTTTGGCAATGTGAGTGTCAAAAGAGAGGTTACTGTCAACTTGGGTCCCCAGGTCCCTGATAACTTCTTCCGTGTTTAATGGATTACCACCTATGTGGTAATTAGGGGTTACCTTGTTTTTCCCAAAGGGCATGACTATACATTTTTTGGCATTTAGCTTAAGGCCATGGCTCTGGCACCAGTTATCCATTTCTATGAAACCTTTCTGGAGGATGTCTGTGTCTGATGGAGTGTCAATTATGGTGCCCAGTTTGCAGTCATCTGCAACTTTCGTCAGCCACAATCCCCCTATGTTTGCCTGCACTTCAGAAAAATAAATGCCGAACAAGAGGGGGCCCAGGACTGAGCCCTGTTGGACACCGCTCGTGACCGGCTTAGAGTCTGACATGGCACCAGCAACTCTAACCCTGTGTGTTCTGTCCTTGAGCCAGTTTGCAACCCATCTTGTGACATATGGGTTTACATCTAAGCTGGTGAGCTTTTCTATGATGCCCGAGTGGGGTATTGTGTCGAACGCTTTTGCTAGGTCAAGGTAGGCTGTGTGAACTGCCTTACCCTCATCAATGGCCTTAGTGACTGTTTCGAAAAAGTCGACCAAGTTCAAGAGGCAGGATCTGCCCTTGACAAAGCCAAATTGGGTAGGATCCAATGTCTGTAGGTCCCCAATGTCTTTATTTATGAGTTCCATTATAATCCTCTCCATAGCTTTGCAGACAAGGCTCGTCAAGCTTATGGGGCGGTAATTTCCAGGGTCCGTAGAACATATATATAGTTCTCTTACATTTGTAAGACAAGCATATGAATCATATTAACATTCATAAATGACATATGATTATTTACAACATCCCAGTTAGGTGGGCTGGCAGTGTCACAGTCAGTATTGTACAACAGACAATCCAGTTGTAGTCATATGTCATCTGACCCTTGCTGGGGTGACTCAGGGGTCAGAGCTGTGATCTATGTCACTGCAGACAGAGCCATCAGAGATGGCTGTAGGTGATGGACAGCAGATTAACAGCTAAAATGCTAGCTTTGAAAACAGAATTGCAGCAGATAGTAAAGACAATCACAAGGCCTTCTATAGTTATGTAAAGAATCTCCATGGCAATACCCAGATTTACTCTGAAGCACTGCGCAATTGTTCCTCCTATACCGAGCCAACAGATATTGCCAATATACTGGCTGACAGATTAAGTGCCAACTTTACCCCTCCCCCCCAAAGGACCAATCACAATACCAGTAGATTGCCAGGCACCCAATATTACTGCTGCATGGGTTAAAACAGCACTGTTCAAGGCCAAGAATACAGCTTCTATGGGACCTGACAATATCCATGGCTGTATTTTACATGAACTACAGAGTGAGCTGGCATCTCACCTGTGTGCCTTGTTCAATCACAGCCTTACTTCAGGCTTTGTCCCTATCTAATAGAGCACTGCTATAGTCATCCCTCTCCACAAAGGAGGAGTGACTACAGACCATGGGAACTATCATCCTATTAGCCTGACAAGTCTGATATGCAAAGCTATGGAATGCATCATCATGGACCTAATAAAGAAGCATATAGGGAATCTCCAAACTCTGGAACTCACACAGTTTGGTTTTGTGAAGGGTAGATCATGCCTGCTCAACTTGGTCGACCTCTTTGAGTCAGTCACCAGAGCTGTGGATGAAGGCAAGGTGGTTCATACAGCCTACCTTGATCTGGCCAAGGCCTTTGATACCATTCCCCACTCAGGAATCATAGAAAAACTCACTAAATTAGGCATCAGCCCCTATATCACTAGGTGGGTTGCAAACTGGCTCACATATAGAACTCACAGTGTGAAAGTAGCTGACTCCAAGTCAGACTGCCTACTAATCATGAGTGGAGTCCCACAGGGATCAGTCCTGGGTCCACTCCTGTTTGGTATCTACTTCTCTGAAGTCCAGGTCAACATGAAGGGACTCTGGCTGACACATTTTACATATGATTGCAAGTTGGGAGCCATTATTAACTCTAAAAGTGATGTTGACATTCTACAAAAAGGCCTCACTGAGACCAACGACTGGTGTTAGAACCATGGCTTTAAGCTCAATGCCAAAAAATGCTTCATCATCCCCTTTGAGAAAAATCCAGTTCCCATGAATTACCACATCGATGAAAGTCCACTGAACACAGAAGGCATTATAAGAGATCTGGGAACACAGGTTGACAGCAACCTCTCTTTTGACCACCACATTGCCACTGTGGTCAGAAAGTCCTATGTGGCACATCTCATTACTATGGGTTTTGCATCCAGGAAGAAAGAGGTCATTGTCTCCCTCTACTCTTCCCTCATTAGGCCAATCATCGAGTACAATGCCCCATTTGGCATGTACCTCACTCGACACCTGCAACAACTGGAGATGCCACAAAAGTACCTCACAAAGAAGATCCTAGGCCTTAAACACTTGTCCTGTATGGACAGCCTCAAAAACTTCCAACTATTCTGTCTCATAACGCCTACTTAGAGGTGATCTCTGGGGACTTACAAAGCCATGTCTGACCCAGCTCTGTTAGAAATGCAACATCTAAAGAAATCTCAATCCCTCCACACCACATGCTCCAGAGACTTCAATGTCATTACCACAATCAACAAAACATGCTGGAAGGACAGGTTCATAACACAGAGACTGCCAATGCTATGGAATAGACTTCCCATACATGTTAAACAGAGCACCTTACTGTTCCTCTTCAAGAGAAATCTTGATGAGTGCATGGAAAATAGAAAATTCTCCCCGGGGATCACTCCAGTGACTCTACTCAACAGAGGCATTGGAAACTAAGGTCGGGTGGCAGATGCCGTGGTAATCCTATGGACTAGGCTTGTAAAGACTCCAGGACCATTAGCCTAGTACCCACCTATGAACCTATGATCATGTCAGTCCAGGAAGTGTTGTTGACACCTACTGTTTAAAATCCTATTTCCCATGACTCCATCCCCCATCTGCATTCCATTACATGCTTAATTGTATGACATACCTGGTATAGTGCTGCACTCCTTGGTCAGAAGAAATCCACTTGTAGTGTTGCAAAGAATCACAGACTGTCTTCACAAAGAAAGTGTCAGACCTGTTTACCATAGGCAGCAGCTTGCCTTTTGTAGGTAATCCTCAAGAACAAGTGATGGTCTGTGCACCAATCTGTGGCTCCCACATGCAGAACAGCTGGGTTGCCTTTCAATTAGACAATAGCATGGCAATACAGTGCTATAATTATGGCCTTCGTGTGAGCCTTGCCCCTTTTCCTGGCCTGTGAGGAGGACATTATCAAGGTGTAGGTGTTACAGCATCACAGATGGTAAGTGTAAATACTGTCCACTGTTTGGATTGATGTGTTATGTCCACAGCTTTGCATAGTATGTCTGGCCATTGTTCACAGACTTTCATATTCTATAGCAGTGTACTGTGTAAATGTATGTTTGGGTGAGTAAGGAGAGAGGCAGCGGTGAGTGTCATATGTCCTCTTCTATCTGACTGTGTATGCTGCTATAGTTGATGCTGGTCTATCAGCTGTATATGTTTGTAGGGGGAGGCTGTTACACTGGTCCCTTAAAACCTCAACATCCTCCACAACCCTTTATGTTTGGCTGTTGCATGGATGCCCTGCTCTAGGTGTTTGGGTGCAATGTTAGGCATGCAGCAGGAAACTGGACATACTGCTGTATGTGTATCAGGCTGCAGCTGCTTCATTCTGGCCATGAGTCAGACAATGGATTATGAAGACATTGGGGGGGAACAAGCTGTTACTGTCAGTGAGGGTGCAGTGTCAGCTATTGTGTCAGCATGGCCTGGTTGAGGGTACCCACACCATTCTAGGTGAGGCATGTGCCTGTGGTGCATATGTTACATAATAATGCCATCCAGAGAGTGTTAGGCAATATTTGGTACACATATTCATAATTGTGAAATGTGTCACACCCTGCAGGTTTTTAACATGCTACTGTGGGTGCCAGTGACTATGGTAGGAGCAACCAGTTTTGCTGGTCATTGTAGTGCTCAATTATTCCTATGTTGTATTGCCATGCATGTAGTTGTTGTGCCACAGACTGGGCTGTGGGCCAGGATTGTGAGTGTCTAGATGTGACAGATGCTAGAGCTGTAACAGATGGAGCTACCAAGTCATTATGGCAGGTCTATTTGTAAGACATATGCGCATGCATACAGTGTGTAACACAGGCTTGGCATTGACATGTGTGTTCTGATGGGTATGACATGTGAGACTGAGCTGCCTGCCATGCTTTTGTAACCCCAGTCTGACTGCCTTGTCAGTATGTGAGCACACAGAGTCAGTTTTATGATGAGCCTGTCATAAATAGAGACCACAACTGTGGATATTCAGCAACAGTCTGTGCAGTTGTCAGCTCTACTTGATATTGTAGGCCTCCTGTAATCCAGCAGCATTTATTTGTCCATGTACTGGTTATTTGTCTGCATTAGAGACCCAAGTACACTGTGATTTGTGTCACTATATATAGGAGTAGTGTGTGGCTGGCGATCAGGATATGTTTGTAAAAACAGTTGCTATACTTCAGAGGTCAGTTGGCATGCTGGGATGCTGGTATGTTACTCTGATTGTAGTTCAAATGGTTCTGTGTCCAAAAATTGGCAGTGATGTTGTTTTTCCCCTAAAGTTACATCCCTGTAGTGCATGACTGCATCAGTAATTCCCCAGAGTTGATTTGGTGTAGTGGTATATTGCTATGAATCTAGTTCAGAAAGTCCTCGGTTTCAAGACTTGGCAGCTTTGGCTTTTTTCCCCTAATGTTACATGACTGCACTGCATGATATATTTACAAAAGCAGTGCTAACTCCACACAGCTGGTTTGCTTAGTGGTGCATTGCTCTGACTCTAGTGCACAGGATTAAGGTTTTGAGACTTGGCAGGGATATCTTTTTTCCCTAATGTTAAATGACTGTAATGCATGATATATTTACAAAAGCATTGCTTACTCTCATAGCTAATTTGATGTAGTGGTAGACTGGTCTGACTCTAGTGCACAGGGTTCTGGGTTTGAGGCTTGGCAGGGCTGTTTTTTTTTTTTTTGTTGTTGCTAGGCAGAAGAATGGCCAAATGGGATAGAGTGATTAAAGCGGTTTTAAGCAGTTTTAAGCAGGTTTGTGTGAAGCTAAGCAATGCCAAGTGGCACTTAGGTACACTTAGTTTTGCTTAGTGATGCTTATTCTCATCTAAACCCACACTAATTCCTAAAAAAGAAAATAAAAAAGGGGTGATATGAAAGTGGTGGAACGGGGGCAAGCAGGGGGAAAACATTATGAAAGGTAGCTAGGGATGTGCAGGATGAGTGTTGGAAAGGTCCATAGCTCTCCATTTCTTGTGCAACAACAGTTGTGAATGATGTGGGGCAATTTGGAATTTATAGCCTCACACCCCACAAGGAAGGGTGTGGATGATGTACATTTGTTGAGTAATTCAAGGGTAAATTGATTAACATCAGTGTACATGAGTTGAAATTGAGAGCTATGTGTGGGACAAGTTTTTTTTGGGGGGACAGATGCACCCCATTTTTTTAAGGTGTGAGTAGGATGTTGGGGAAGGGTTGTAGGTATGTTTGGGGAGGTAAGATGGGTAGGATAGGTTGCTTTTGCAGACAAACAAGACAACAGACAGGGTCAGTGTATGACACATGAGGGGATAAACACCTTGGGTGGGGAGGATGGTTGGGAATTGGAGGGTCATGTGCCCCAAGATGGGAACAGTGGAATTGAGATCCCCACCTATGGGCAGTCACTACTGCATATCCTGTAGATAATGAATGTATGTCAGTTATTACTTTCACAGTAGCAAGCACAGTATACTTTAACAGATTCATTCCTACACAGTATTACAATATTGGCTTCCTTTCATCAATAGTAGCTTGTTTGCTGCCTTCATATGTATTACACAGTACGTGGCATTAATCACTTATATCAATGTTGGTCTAATAACACATTTATTCAGTACACTCAGGACACACTATACCTAATGGCAGTAAACAATTACACTTTCTTATTTATTGAACTATAAATATATATTGCAAGTTATATAAGTACTCACCACACTGTCGGAGCAGCCTCATCAGTCATCCTGCATGGACCTCCATGTTATGAGCCCTATCCTCTGTATTTGTGAGAGGAAAACATACCATTATGCATACCTGTCTATCAGATATTCATACTATAATTTGATAAATCACCAGTGGGTATACTTACAAACCTCTGAGGCATTCCAGGCCCGAGCATTTTGGATCCATTGGGCGGCCAAAAGTGCACTATTCCTCCATTTCAGGTCATCATAATGATGATGGACATACTCACCAGTGTGGAGGATGCCAGTGGCATTGGTGAGCTCATGTACCAGATGGTTCCAGGCCTCAGACTTGCATTCTGAGCCCTGGTACTGGCCCTGCAGCAGTCTGTCATCATGGTTCTTTATGAGGACCCCAGCCATGACCCTCGACTCTGACATGTCCCAGTGGTGTGCCCGAAAGCATGCTCCCTCTCCTGCACCTGCCATAGTTCCTACAGGCATCAAACTCTAAAAGGTTCTGCTTGTATTCCCACCTGTGTGGTTTAAATAAGGCCATATTCCTGCCCATTGCCATCACTGGACCATTTAAAAAAATACTGAGCAAATCTCAGCAGTACACAAACCCACTAAGCTGAATTGAACAGTGCTTAAAGTGGCAAATGATGAACAGTGCTTAGCAATGTGAAAATCTGCTTAGATGAGCTGAATACTGCTTAGAGTGGGACTTCTTAGCAATGCTCAAACCAGCTAAGCAGAACTATGCATTGCTAAGCATTGCTTAGTTTGGCTTAGCAGTGCTTAGCAGAACTGAGCTAAGGACAAACAAAATTTTCCTTTACAAAATCAGAATTGGATAGTAATTACTCATTACTGCTACATTATTATTAAGTGTATGTATTTTATTTTACATGACCCCCTATGTGCTTTCATTGCATTACCTTGGGGTTTTAGTGCATTGTATCAGATACTTGTATTTAAATGGTGGTTTTCACCTCATATCTCCATATCATACAGATGCTGTAACACACCCCTTACATGTTATTACAGTACACAATTACTTAAGTGCCCAAGGACACTTTTTTTCATTTATTTAGTGCCGTATGGCATTTTCACAATGCAGGGTGTATGTTACAGATAGTGTAACAGTGCCTACATGACATTCATTTCACATCTTGCATTTAAGTGTCTGAGCACACTTTTTTTATTGGAATGTACCATACGCACTTTGAAAGTGCAGGGGGCATGTTACAGATCTGCGAGCACTGTAACACACCCTCTAGCAATGATTTGGTGTTGTGTACATGGCTCTCCCTCAGTATTACGCCTTCATTAATATGCAAGGACCACTGCTGAGAGGGAGATGTGGACATGGACACCATTCACTCTGTGCAGGAATAACACTGTTCCTACATGGGATTTATTAAATCGGGGGGGACTATGTTCTAGATCCTTAAGGTTCCCATACAGAAGCATACATGACCAAAATGTGCAATATTTCATTTATTTGCACGATAACTTGCAAAATCATGCTTGTGCTTAAACATGGCATAAATAACTACATTTTGAGTAAATGAAATCTGTAGCCAAAATGCTTAAACTGCAAATGTTCAAAAATGAATATTGTACTCTTTCAGGGTAAACTTGAATTAAATATATGACATACTTATGGCCTTTTTACCACAGGTAATTGATTACATATTTTTATAAATACTCATGCATATATGTAATATCAACATTTTATTATCAGAGTTTTCTGCACTTACATTTGTTATTGTTACTTTGTTATAGATCAGTTATGGAGCAATGGATGCATCTTTAAGCAACAAGAACATTTTCCCTTCTTTTCTTCGTACAATATCTAATTATCTTTTCCCAAATAGTTGTATAGCTAAATTGGTATGGCATTTTGGATGGACATGGGTAGGAATAATAACGACAGATAATGATCTTGGTGAGTTTGGAGGACAGTATTTAAAAACAGAGATGTTAAGATTGGGCACTTGTGTTGATTTTATGGAAAAAGTCCATGTTCAACATTCCAAAGAAAGACTTCTGAAAACTATTAAATTAGTCAAGAAATCTACAGTAAATGTTATAATTTTGAACAGCAATGAAATTCATGCTCAGGCATTCATTGAGGCACTTTGTTACCATAATATTACTAGGAAGCTTCTTGTATTAACAGCTTTCTTTACAATATCTGCAGCAGTTTTATCAAATGAAGCAAGGCTGCTAATGAACTGTACATTAGGCCTAACCCCCTTCACTGGCACCATGCCTGGATTTAAAGATTTCCTGCAAGGACTGAATCCTATAGTATTTCTTGATGATATCTTTATCAGATCATTTTGGGAGAAAGTGTTTGCTTGCAGCTGGCAACAAAATTCTAGTATTTACTCAATGACAAGAAATAAAATGGATAATGAAAATGTGTTCTGCACAGGCATGGAAGTGATCGATGAATCCGTTTTAAATTACTTTGAATTAAATGACCTCAGTTATACATATCATGCTTATCTTGCGGTTTATGCTTATGCTTTAGCATTAAGCAGTATAATTTCCCATATGCTTGGTAACAAATCTTTAAATTCTGGATATAGTGCTATAACGCATGATATTCGGCCTTGGCAGGTAAGATATAACAGTATCACATTTTTAATATCCTGTGGTATTAAAGAGTCATTCAAAGTGATGCAGCTGACTGTATCCCAATTTAAAAACAGAATGGTTCCACCGTTCTGTTACTGGGAAGTATATTTGTGCAATTTTGTGATGACAAACTTCTGCACATGTGCACATTATTACCAAATAATGTTAAATTAGCTATACATTTATTAATGGCATTAATTCAGTTTCAGATATTTCATTAGTAGCAATATGAACAGTATAGTTGTATTAAAGAAGTATATAAAATATGAGAAATTCATGAATTATTTTCAAAAAGAGAATTTGTCAGGCATAATGAAATTGTTTCTGAGAATGTCAATGCTCTACCAGTAGTGTTAAACCTAATGTACTGTACTGTGCAACAATGCAGATAATACACATCACTGAGGGACACAAACTAAACTACAACTTTACAACAGTCTGAATATTACAGAAAAGTAGCTAAAGAGGATGTATACTCATACATTCATGTATGTTCAGTAGTCTTTTGATTTGCAGCACTTTCTCATTTATTATAAAGACATGGAAATTACATGATAATTTTTGATATTATGTATGCGTGGGGGCACCACCCCTTATTAAGTTAAATGGCATTTGTTTGAATCACAAAGCATTTAAAATATGTTTGAAAGTTGAGATATTCCTGTAGCTGAAATTGTACTAAAGAGAATGAAGTTTAGATATAATATGTAGAAATATGGAAGAAAAAGTAAAAAGATGTTCATCTGGCTAATTGTGAACATGCCGAATGGTGTTTCATATACACAATCATTGCTAATACGCTTTTAGTTTGTGTACCAGAAATGGTGCATTTTGTGTGTGTGTGTGAGCGCATGTGTGTGCACGTGTGTGCGTGCATGTGTGTGTGTGTCTATATTATTTTCATATTTTATTTTTATAGGTGTTCATTGAACACCTATTTATCGAAGCCGCTCTTCATTGAACAGTGAATTTTAACTAGGGAAAATAGTCACTGTCTGGAATTTGCCTCTTTCCCCACTGTAGTGAGATCTCAGAGTTGGTATATTTAGTTGGGGTTGTGGGGGGTTCAGCACCCTCATTGGGGGTTGTCAGGGGTGTAGCCACCCACCTTGGCAGGTTTTGAATTTTATTTCTTTTTTTTGCGATCACTCAGTTAGCCAGTTCGATGAAGAGCGGCTTTGAGTAATCACTGTTTGATGAATGATATAGACCCATGTGTGTGTGCGTGTGTGTGTGTGTGTGTGTGTGTGTGTGTGTGTGTGTGTGTGGTATATTTAAGTGTTTGCAGATTAAGCATGGAAAAAGGGCTAAGAAAGTGAATAGATTTATAGTAGTGTGCGTTGGTGTTTTTGTTGGATTGAAAATGTTTTCTAGTATTTCTATGTTAGTTAAAGGAAGAGCAAAGCCAAGGATGTATGTTTTTTTCCATGTGTGCTGCTGTGCATGGTGTCTAGTGGTCTTATTTGGTGGTAGTACTATACAAAGTGTTTTTGAAGGCAAATTATAGGTTTAGGGTTACGGCAGTGGCAGTGTTAGGATTAGCATGTATAAATAAAGCAGAGCAGGGGATAAATCCTTACTAATATATGCTAAACCTAATACTACCTTTAACCCAAATGTGCATCTTACATTGTAATCTGTATATATTTTTTCTATCTGTATAATTAGATGAGGAGGCCTCACAATACAAAACTTCTCGTATCTCCACTCTATCTAGCAGTTGCTGCCTTTCATTAAATTTACTATTTTATCAGTATAAACTAAAAGCAATTCATTGTCATCCATATATAGAAAGGAATTTCACTCTAAAAATCTATCCATTAAAATATCTTTTCCTTTTTTAAATCAATTTCTAGCATTTTATTGTTTCTAAGTCCCGGTACTTGACATTTCAGAATATTAAAGTTCTTGCAATTTAGAAGCATATTATCAAAACATAGTAGACAATTACTATTGACATTTTTTGTTTGCACCATTGCAACTTACCATTTGAAAGTCAGATCTTTGCAAGTAAATACAAAAGGCTTAGTCAGAAATTGTATATTATAGAAATGTATATTTTTGTTGAACATCATGAAGAAATTTAGCACATTTTAATAAAAATAATTATTTTACCAGTTTGCAATTATATGCATAAATGGTTATCCATTTCCCACTTCCTTGTTTTATATCTGAGATGGAAAGATCTAATAACATGTGACTCATACTACAGAACCCTGTCGGATGCCAATAATTATGATATTGGATAAACAGGTAATGTGTCACCCTGATGACATTTTGTGTCCTGTTGCTTAACCAGTGTTTAATTCCCTGAATTATTTATGAACTGTTTTTTTTAATCTGTCATTATTTCCTTTCATGGGATAGTACTAAATACATTAGTAACATGAAATTAAACAGCATACACTAGCAGGCCAGTGATTATTTTATTTATGTATTTACATTTCTTTACCAGGCTAGAGAAGTGACCGTTTCTGATTAATTTCAGTCCCAGTCTTAGGTCAAAACTGACCAGACAAGCAAAATAGCCAAAAGCACAATAACACACAAGTGAGAGTAAAAAGTACAATAGCAGAGTAATGCTTTGGATACATAATAAATCTAATGCATTAATTTACAGTATGCACAGCAATTTCAAAACATTTCAGAAATTACAGTATAATAAATTGTACAAGTGAAAGCAGCATGGGATCTTAGTAGCTGAGTTAGAGTGGAGACGAGTTAAAGTACAGTGGAGAAGAGAACATCATCAGATGCTGCTGTTACTGCTTAAGAGAAAACAACAAAAATTCAGTGGGTTAGATCTCCCCTTAACAAACCCATGCCATTCCACATCTAACAGAAGTAGGCCATATCATTTTTGAAAGGCTCCATTATGATGCTGTCCATGATTTTACATGAAATACTGGTTAGGCTGACATGTCTAAAATATTTATCCTGGTGTGAACTCAACCTCTCCTTTGTGAATTGGTACAACTATAACCTGTTGCCGTAGGTCAGGGATGCATTCATATGCATTTTGTTTAACACCATTGACACAAATTTAGTTATTATTTCTTTGGTTATGTAGACTCAGCCGTGAGGTATGTTGCCTGATTCATGAAGTTTAAGTGTTTACAATTACTTATGACAGCATTTATCATGCATCTAGTAATATATAAGATGTCTTCTCATGTCTAAATAGCACTCTGACATATGCTTTTGTTTATTGTGAAATTGGCAGAAATATTTCTTCATATGCATTTGATATGTCTTGTAGCTAGGTGATGATGATTTATTGATAACATTTTATGTTCACAAACTCATTCCCTCCAGTAGAGCTCTTTTGAGTGTGTAACTTTAACTGCTAGTGGGCGTGGCTTCAGCATTTAATAATTGAAGTTATCACCTTACATTTTTAACAAATACCCATTGACAGAGGTCATATATCAATACAATTGTGTTTCCTATCATGTATGCCTCAAGATAAAATTTTCCGATACCTTGTATGTAACATGGTTTAGGAATTATTAATGCAAATATGAACAGGCAATATTTGACGCCTAGAGGAGCAGTAGGATATAACTGCAGAAACACCTGGAGACGTCACTCGGCTGTAATGAGTAAAGACTACATTTTATATATTTCATTCTTAGAAATCAAACTAATTTTGTAGTAATATATTTAAGGCTGAAAATAAACGTAAGTCATTTCTGCACTTTACTTATTTTCTATAACTAAGATATTTTTGAAAGGCATGTAGTACATCTGTTTTACTATTTTATGTGCCATTCATTTTGTAATTTCACTAAAGAATATTTTTGTTGGTTTGACCAATAAATCATGTCTTGTCAATATGTGTTATTAATGTGAAAGTTAATAATATCACAGAACTCACTTGAATCCTGCCCAGTATCTTTTTAGACTGTTATGAGCCACCGAGGACTGTATCACATTTTGCTTTCTTAAGTATATAACCCACTGTAATACAATTTCCTCTGGTAAAGTCTAGAAAGTTTGATTTATTTATAACTGAGCTTGATGGGTTAAAAATTATGGTATCAGTATGTTAATTAAAGGAGGTTTAGCCATGTATTATGAACAGAAAAATTCCATGATTTTCAGTACATCTAATATATTGTCATTGGTGATTGCATTTCATATTATTACACATTATTTTGAGTAACATAACCACTTGTATTTGAACATATTTAGTTGACAATGAGTAGTTTACACAGTTGATATTTGGGTAGCTAAGATCTATATCATGGAGTGCAGTCTAGAAATTCTTATATCCTGTGGGGGACACAGAATATGTTTAGTAGACTTCAAGCCATCTGTCATAACAGAATAACTGGAAAGTATGTGTATAATCTTAGTCTTTTTGCTGGAACCTAGTTTTCTGATACTTCACCAACAGTTCCAAAATCTACCTTTTTGCTCCCAAGTACTGCTGATCTGATGATAATTCATACTCAGTTTGCCATCAGTTGCTGTCATTAAAATTGCAGTTACAGATGGTGCCATCCTAGTTTAATGACCCCCATCTATCACACTCTGAGTTTCTGGCTCACCACACACACATCCTGTTTCCAAGGTATAAAACAGATTACTTCATGCATTTTACATACAGCCTGTGCCATGTGGTCACATGCCCCAGTAGAAGAGTGATGTCATTTAGTACTTTTTTTACTGCAGATTTCTGCAGAAGACAGCACAGCCTGTTTACCATCTGATAGACTCCTTCTGTCTGCTGACATATGAAGTATAAAACATTTTATGCTATGTTAGTGAATGTCTCAAAAAAAAAAAAAAAGAAAACCTTTCACAGAATAAAGAACTAAAAGAAAATATAAGCTGAAATATAACAGAGGACGTCAAGAATGATCTCTGTTTTTTTACAGAATTTGCAACTGTAGTTTGCAGAATTCATTCTGACGTGGGAAATGTTGATTGACAGTTACAAAAAAAGACAGTCAAGCACAGCTGTGTGTGTGTGTGTGTGTGTGTGTGTGTGTGTGTGTGTGTGTGTGTGTGTGTGTGTGCATGTGAGACACAATTCCTATGAGAAAACGTGATATAGTATGGAAATGATGCACTAGAAGAAACAGCTTACTTCATCCAATGTGAGTCAACATTCATCTGTGAAAGATCAGCTATTGTGTGCAAAGTATATTTTATACAGAAAAAAGTGTTATTTATTTATGTATTTATTTATTTATTTATTTATTTTTTTTTTGCAAAAGTTTTCAAAAATATCTGGAAAGATACCATCTGGGATGTATTAAAGGCAGTCTTGCACATCCTTGACTGGAACATACTAGATTATGAGTTTATATGTAATGAAAGCAGAACTTTTTTTGAAGATATCTATAAGAAAAAATTCTAGAATATGTAGTCACTGGATTGAACATACTAGATTTTAAATGTATATATACAAAGATAGAATATTCAAGAAGATATTATAGCAATAACTCATGACTGGGTGTGGGTAATGCTGGATTTACTGATGGTTGGTGTGGTTTGGTCACGAGGGAGAAGCCAGCTGTGGGTAAATCCAGCATTACCCACACCCAGCCATGAGTTATTGCTATTATACAATGACACTATTTTTAAAAAAAGTTAGTAACTTTTCTTAAATAATGTCCTTGTGTAATGACACTGTTCTGTGCTTCCGCATTTTTCCCCTAGTATCCTGGGGCTTTCCGGATGTACTATGCATGTGTATGGGACTTTCTTTCCACATTTATGCAGCACATTAGTGCTGTGTAAAGGAAGGAATGGGCATTTTGTTGTTGTGTTTTTAAATAAAAAAAAAGAAAAAGAAAAAATAAATTGGGAGACATTCAGTGTGAAGGAGAGATGGGGCAGATAAAATAAAAGAATAATCAGGTAAGTTTCCCTAGGTTTGTATAATGTACCAGATTAGCCTTTCATTTGTATCTGTCCCATCACAGTTCTCTTCAGAATGTTGCTTGTCTGCTTCACTTTAACATCCCTTACAAACGTTAACTTTCTCTTCAACGTTCCGAAGCTTATTAAAAAAAATAAAAAGATAGAGTTTCTATTGCATATATTAATAGAAAAAAGTCTGGACTACCTGTGATGACCGTGCCCTGGCCCAGCAATCAAGGAGCCTCAATCCTCACCACTAACACCAGGGAGGTTGTCTCATAGAAGAGAAAAGGATAACTAATACACACAGTAAAGTACAATTTCCCTTAAGTGCACACAGAGATCACAGTCTGTCTGTGGCTGGTTGCTCCCTTGCTAACCAGATCCCCAATAAGACTCCCCAGTGGCACAGCTATAGGGTCCAGGTCTCAGCCTAGCTGGACAAGATAGAACCTCCAGTACCCCCCTCTGTTCAACCAGTGTTTCGTGTCCCTGCCAAGTAGCTGACACAATACACACACACTTTGACATAAGTATTTATACAACTTCACAGACACTCCTGGGAAAGGCTGACACAGATTCTCCAGCTGTACCCCTTTACCCAGACTATGCAGTAGTAATTACTGCCAACATCCAGCTAATAATATCAGCTACTAAAAGGCCCTTAAAAAGGTGTCCAATTATTGCTGTGCAATATTATTATCCACTGGTAGTATGACTAACAGTCAAGGCTTACTTTAGAGTGGACTATTACAATAGCCTCTATAAATATGCAATGTACTCTAGAGCTTATCTCTAAACAAACCAGCCACAGGTAGAAGGTTTTAAAAATATTTAATAATAAATAATTAAAACACAAGACAAAACTACTACACCACAGAGATATCTAAGAGTTCAGAAATCACACAGAAACTTAAAATAATACAGTAGGACAGGTCTGATTTCAAAGAAAAAAATACCTAATTAATCCTTACTAGCTTTAACTATTCCTACACGAAATCACAGTGCTATAAACTTACATGTGAGCTTAGGCAGAGTGCTGAGTAAGTTGGATATCAAGATCAAAATGCCCCCCTAGTCTCTTGTCAGAAATAGTATTTAAACATTACTAACAAACATGTCTCTAAGGCCCTCCAAAATTGCATCATTTTTGACACTAAGGTTTTCCCAGTATTCATATTGCATCATCTTAACACCTGGTCTGAGTTCTCAGGCCACAAACTGCATTATTTAGCAATCTAACACCTGCTCAAAACTTTACAACAATACAAGTCATTTCACATGTATATTCTAACAGAAACTAGAGCAATAAAGCACATTCCACATCTAAATTCTGGTCATAAACTTTAGCCTTAAAACAATGGGCATGAAACTTTTATCCTGCCGCACTGGAGCCGAATTCTAACATGAAAGGATCACAACATGCTTCACTGCGCCAGTAGAGTGCAATGTTGTCACATATTGTGCAGTTCCACATTTTACAATATTCTTTTACACTCAAGAAAACATGCCTGTATTTTACATGTATTTACAAATGCCAGAATTATATATCAAATTCTATTTGACTAGGCTGGCAGCCTTCGCCCATCTTTCCCCAGTTGTCACATCCCCCCCCCCCCCAGGGAACTCAAGTAAGTATTTCAAGTGCCCCTTGAGAAACATCACTTGACAGTGTCAGGTCTATCTGGGTGTACCTCACCCCATTCCCTGTCTTGAGAGTCCATCTGCATTGGCATTGCTACTCCCACTGCGGTGCTGCACTGACATATCATATGCTTGCAACCCAAGACTCCATCTTAGCAACTTGGCATTTTGCTGACTGGCTCTGTTTAACCATGTTAGAGGGTTGTGATCTATCATCACAGTGAATTTTCTTCCATACAGATAAGGCTGAAGTTTTTGTAGTGCCCACATTATGGCTAGACATTTCTTTTCTACCGCTGCATAGCATTCCTCACTGGGTTGGAGCCTATGACTGAGATAAACCACTGGGTGCTCTTCTCCCTCTGAAGAAATCTGGATAAGTACAGCCCCCACCCCATAGTCTGAAGCATCCACCTGCACAACAAAGTCTTTGCTGTAGTCTAGACTGGCTAACACGGCGGGTCCTCCCAAAGCTTCCTTAAGCTTCTGAAATGCCTGTTCACATGCCGGGGTCCACACTACCTTATCTGGCCTGTTCTTCCTTGTCAGGTCTGTGAGGGGAGCAGCTAGGGTACTATAATTGGGAATGAACTTTCTGTAGTAGCCTGCTGTCCCCAAGAATGCCCTCACCTGCTTTTTTTTGGTAAAAGGTGCAGGCCATTCCTGAATAGCTTCCACTTTGGCATGTTCTGGCCTTATCTTACCACTCCCCACTCTATGTCCTACGTGGGAGACCTCTGCCATACCCACCTGACATTTGCTTGGCTTAATGGTCAACCCTGCCCTATGTAGTCTGCCTAGCACCTTCCTGACATGCCGAAGGTGCTCTTGCCAGGAATGGCTGTAGATAGCAATATCATCCATGTAAGCAAGGGCAAATCCTCTTGCTCCTGCTAAGATATGATATACCAGCCTCTGGAAAGTCACTGGGGTATTCTTCATCCCAAAGAGCATCTTTGTAAACTCATACAAGCCAAAATGAGTCACAAAGGCTGACTTCTCTCTAGCTCTGGGAGTCAAGGGCACCTGCCAGTAACCCTTGGTAAGATCAATGGTTGTAAGATACTTAGCCCCACTGAGCTGCTCTAGGGCCTCATCTGCCCTAGGCATGGGGTAAGCATCCAATTTTGTGTGACTATTGTATTTCCTGTAATCCACACAGAACCTGGTGCTGCCATCCTTCTTTGGCACCAACACCACTGGTGAGGCCCAGGGACTGTTGGACTCTTGAATCACCCCTAGTTCAAACATCTCCTGTACCTCTTCCCTCAGAGTATGTTTGACTCTCTCAGGCATCTTATAAGGGGCCTGCCTGATAGGCCTTTGGGGTCCTGTATACACCTGGTGCTGCACCAGGTGGGTGCTCCCTGGTTTCCCAGTGAACATGCCCCTAAACTCCTGCAACACTGCTCGGATTTCTCAAACCTGGTTAGGAGATAACTGCTGGGAGATTGCTACCCCTTCCACTAAGGTGTCCACCCAAGCCTCACTGAGGAGATCAGTCACAAGATCTCTCTCAGACTCCTCCTGCAGTCCACTCCAAATGCTCAGCACAAGGGCCACCCTATCATGGTAAGGTTTCATCATGTTAACATGGTACAATATGTGCCCCTGCCATCTGCCTAACACTTCAACCATGTAGTCAACATCACTTACCTTTCTTATCACCTTGCAGGATCCCTCCCAAGTTGCTTGCAACTTGTTGTGTCTGACAGGAATGAGAACCATTACCTGCTGCCCTACAGCATACTCTTTACCTCGAGCATTCCTGTTATACCACACCTTTTTCTGTTTTGGACTTCTGCCAGGTTTTTCTGGGCCAGGCCCATGAGTTCCCTGAGCATTGTCCTGAGGTTCAGGACATATGCCACAACAGACTCCTTGTGAGCCTCACACTCACCTTCCCACTCATGTCAAATTAAATCTAGAGTTCCCCTCACCCAATGCCCATACAGCAACTCAAAGGGTGAAACACCTGTGGATTCCTGGGGAACCTCTCTGTAAGCAAACAACAGATGGTGCTAATATTTGTCCCACTCCCTCTTAAACCAATATCCAAATGCCTGTAGCATGGACTTGATTGTAGAGTTTAACCTCTCAACAAGACCATTAGTCTGAGTATGGTAGGGGTGGTCTTCATGTGCTTCACCCCACGGGACTTCCACAGCAAGCCAGCAGGTCTGACATAAAATTGGCACCTCTGTCAGACAGTATTTCCTTTGAGAAACCTACCCTGCTGAAAATCTCTAGCAAAGCATTTGCCACCTTCTCTGCCTCAATGGAGGACAAAGCCACTGCCTCAAGGTATCATGTAGCATAATCTACAATCACTAGGATATACTTTTTCCCTGTGGAACTTGGGGTAAACAGAGAACCCACAATATCCATAGCTACCCTCTAAAATGGCTCCTCAATCACAGGCAAAGGCATCAAAGGAGCTCTCACCTTGTCTACTGCCTTGCCTACCTTTGTCACTGCTCACAGGTCCTGCAGTACCCTGTTACATGTCTGGAAATTCCAGGCCAATAGAAGTTTTGCATAATACACCTCTTTGTATGTTTTATGCCCATATGACCTGCAAAGGGAATATCATGGGCTATGGCTAGAAGCGCCAGATGATAAGCTCTAGGCACTACCAACTGCTGTACTCTCTCACCTACTAGCCCTCCCTCAGGGGTTCACTCTCTGTACAATAACCCTTTGCTCCAGTATACAGACTCTCCCTTTCGTTGAGAAACAGATGCATCCCTAGCTACCTGCCTCAGGCCTTGCAATGTAGGGTCTGAGAGCTGAACCTGTCTCAAGTCTCTCCTTGTAACCCTCCCCAGCTCCCCTTCCACAGGAAGTCTGGCATCCTCTGACAGCGGTGCCTCATTGTCAGCTCGGGTACTACTACTCACCTCTACCTTTGCAGTTACCCTGTCCAAGGGAGCATCAGTAACCACAAGAAGCTGTGGCTCACATTCAGTCTCAATGCTAAAGTGTAGCTCACTCCCTGAAGTAACCACCTCCACAGTCCTGGCTGCAAGTATGCAGTCTGTCTGGGTCTCCCCCAGACTACCAGAACCACATGCTTGTCTCCTAGCCTTACTGCATGTAACTGCATAAGTACATAGTACTGCCTCATCCAAATCCTTCCCTCTAAGGGCATCTGCAGGATGGTAGTTCCATACCCCTGTTGTCTCAAGACAACCTACTGTTGGCATTTTGTCTTTCCCACTTACTGGCTCCTTCACCTTTGGTTCCCCACCTTGCGTCCATGGACATCTGTATGCCACATGGTTCCACTGGTTGCATTCAAAACATTTAACCCTAGCTCCTAGACATGTACCTGGACTAGTGGCTTCCCCTGCTATTGGTAGATTCTGTTGGTGCAGTCTGTGCTGCCAACCATGGGTTCCTTTACTCCCAGGAGCAGTAATGGGGGTCCCTTTCCTTTGCAGGGCTGCCCTGCTTGCTAGGTATAGGTCTCCCTTCTTCCCCAACTCCTCTGAAGTAGCACACTTTCTATCAGCTAACCAGATCCTCATGTCCTCAGGCAATGTGCTAAGGGCTTGTTCCCTTACCAAAAGGTCTGCCAACCCTTTAAAAGTAGAGACCTGACATCCACTCACCCAGCTATGAAAATAAGTGCTCAGTTCAACAACATATTCACATACATTTTCATCTGCCTTGGGTCTATGCTGATGAAACTTTTTCCTATACATTTCAGGTGTTAACTTAAAACATTCTAATAAATGTCTTTTTACAGCAGCCTAATCAAAACAGTCAGTGTCATGCATTTTTGTTAAAGAAGTTACAGCTTTACCATAGAGTAAGGTGGTCAGGAACTGTAGTCAGAGCCTTTGGTCAACTTCATACTGTTTACATACCCGCTCAAACATATGAATGAAGCTATCAAAATTATCCCCCTCTTTAAACTGTGGAAGAAATCTACTGACCTTTTGTGGTTCTGGGGTCTGGTTACTCCCTTCCCCATTACCTCCATGACTCTGGTGAAGAGTCAGCATTTCCCTCTCATACCTTCTCTGCTGTTCATTTCCATGGGCTTCTAGGCTCATCATTCTCTCAGCTGCTTCTAGTCCAATACACCTGGCCTCCAACTCAAGTCTGTTTAGCTCCAGCTAGATTTTTAAGTCCACTGCAGAAAGGTTGAGCTGTCCATTTTCTGAGGATATTGTATCTCCACTGTCAGTCTGCTTGTCCTCCAGGCTGCTGTTTTCTGATGCAGCTGTAACCAAGGCTGTAATCAGATCTGCTTTAGTCAGGTTTTCATGCACCAGTCCTCTAGCCTGGCACATCTCCATCAGCTGGCTCTTTGTCAGCTTTCCATACTCTTCTGCTGACATGCTGCCTGCTCACCCTGACTAACACTAAGCTAACAAAAGAAATAAAACAATTATGATCTCAACTCTGAGTATACACTGCATGGCTGTTTTAGAGTGCAAAACACTTTTAGAGATCACTGTACATAAGCTACAGGAATTGGCTCTACCCCACACCACTACAAGCCAATTAGTATGTGAAGTAGATCCCACCACTGCCAAACACTTGTGATGACTGTGCCCTGGCTCAGCAATCAAGGAGCCTCAATCTTCAACACTAACACCAGGGAAGTTGTCTCCTAAGAGAGAGGAAAGGATAACTAATACTCACAGTAAAGTACAATTTCCCTTAAGTGCACACAGAGATCACAGTCTGTCTGGGGCTGGTTGCTCCCTTGATCACCAGGTCCCCAATAAGACTCCCCACTGGCAAAGCTATAGGGTCCAGGTCTCAGCCTAGCTAGGCAAGCTAGAACCTCCAGTACCCTCTCTGTCCAACTAGTGCTTTGTGTCCCTGCCAAGTAGCTGACACAACACACACACACTTTGAGATAAGTATTTATACAACTTCACACACACTCCTGGGATAGGCTGACACAAATTCTCCAGCTGTGTTCCTTTACCCAGACTATATGGTAGTAATTACTGCCACCACCCAGCTAATACTATCACCTGCTAAAAGGCCCTTAAAAGGGCGTCCTATTATTACTGTGCAATATTATTATCCAATGGCAGTATGACTAACAGTCAAGGCTTACTTTAGAGTGGCCTATTACAATAACCTCTATAAATATGCAATGAACTCTAGAGCTTATCTCTACACAAACCAGCCACAGGTAGAAGGTTTTAAAAATATTTAATAGTAAATAATTAAAACACAAGACAAAACTACTACACCACAGAGATATCTAAGAGTTCACAGATCACACAGAAATTTAAAATAATACAGTAGGACAGGTCTGATTTCAAAGAAAAATACCTAATTAATCTTTACTAGCTTTAACTATCCCTACAAGAAATCACAGTGCTAGAAACTTACATGTGACCTTAGGCAGAGTGCTGAGTTAGTTGGATATCAAGATAAAAATGCCCCCTAGTCTCTTGTCAGAAATAGTATTTAAACATTACTAACAAACATGTCTCTAAGGCCCTTCCAAATTACATCATTTTTGACACTTAGGTTTTCCCAGTATTCATATTGCATCATCTTAACACCTGGTCTGAGTTCTCATGCCACAAACTGTATTATTTAGCAATCTAACACCTGCTCAAAACTTTACAACAATACAAGTCATTTCACATGTATATTCTAACAAAAACTAGATAAATAAAGCACATTCCACATCTAAATTCTGGTCATAAACTTTAGCCTTAAAACAATGGGTATAAAACTTTCATCGAGCTGCACTGGAGTCAAATTCTAACATGAAAGGGCACAACATGCTTCACTGGGCCAGTAGAGTGCAATGTTGTCACATATTTTGCAGTTCCACATTTCACAATATTCTTGTACACTCAAGAAAACATGCCTGTCTGTATTTTACATTTATTTACAAATGCCAGAATTATATATCAGATTCTATTTGACTAGGCTGGCAGCCTTTGCCCATCTCTTCCCAATCGTCACACTACCTAAAAGACTTTCAGGATGAAGAGAGAAAAAATACAGTGAAATCCATGGATCTGGTATCCCAAGCTGCAGCCTCAACAGTCTGCAAGTCCTAATAAAAGATTAGGAATAAGGATAACTGTTCACAATGATGGAATCCTGGCTGTAACTAACTTAGGAAAACTTGGGAAAAATAAAGCCCTCTTTCTAGAGGGAAAACAGTTCAGTTAAGGGTTTAAACAGATCTTTATTTTTTTGATGCATGAGCATTCCTGTCTGACTCCCAACTAGCAGCTGAGCAGCTTAA
This sequence comes from Protopterus annectens, assembly GCF_019279795.1. Lineage (NCBI taxonomy): Eukaryota > Metazoa > Chordata > Ceratodontiformes > Protopteridae > Protopterus > Protopterus annectens. The sequence goes on along the minus strand of NC_056729.1, from coordinate 606,938,699 downwards.
ATCATTCCAAGAGGAAGGGTCAGGTCTGCATAAGTAGAGATGGTTTTATTGGTGGAAAACGTTAAGTGATAGTTTGTATAGCCAGTAGAAAAGGGCAGTACCTGCTCTCTCCAAGTTATGCTGAAGTTACAAAGTCATATAATTTTACATTTTAACAGTTTTAGATATCTCATAAACAATAGATGGCCAAAGAGATAACCCACCACATTAATGCAATGTAAAGGAGCAAAAAAGTTTACTAAAATAAAACAGAAAACATAAGGGCAGAATTCGATCAGAAAGGAAACATTTGGAAATTTATTTTATTTTACATTTGTTTACCAGGAAATCTGACTGGGCAAGAAGCTCATTTTCAGCAGAGGCCTGGGGAGAAAAGCTTCAATACAATACATCTATGACAGTTACAGCATAGTTAATATGCAATGCATTAGAGAACATTTACAGCTGTATTTATTTATTTATTTTACATTTGTTTACTAAGTAACTAACAATGGAGAAGTAGGTAGCGTTCAGGAATAAAGAGGAATTTGCATACATTAATAAGGAACATTACATTTTTTTCATTATTAGGCTTCTTTATTTCCATCTCAAAAGTACATTGCAGTTTTGCTAGCCACTTGGTGGTGAGAACCTTGGCTCTTGATGATTGTCACTGTTGAAGTGACACTCCAACCCCTTGTGAAAAAACAGGAAAGGGAGTTTTGGATATGTGTGTGTGTGGTTGTGTGATTTTGTGTGTGTGTGTGTGTGTGTGTGTGTGTGTGTGTGTGTGTGTGTGTGTGTGTGTGTGCGTGTGGCTGTGCCCATTATATGGGGTTCATAGTTTTAGAATATGCAGTGCTCTCTTTCACAGGGCTCATGCTGTTGAAGATGTGCAGTGAAACAAAACATTTTGTGTTGCTGAAATTGTGCAGTGATACAGAGAATCCCACTCCAGAATCAATCCAAAACATAGCTGGCAAGACCCATAAATGCAAAGAGATTGTAGTGTCTGTTTTCCTGAAAGTGGGGTAAAGTTATTATCCTCATCTGATCTTTTTGTATTAGGTGGAATTGGCCACTAAGCACACTTGAGACCTTTTGCAAACTTCCTTAATTTTTAAATAAGTACTATTTTATACAAAGTATAAGGAAAAATAATGTTATATAGCATTTTGAAACACTGAAATGCAAGAAACACTAAGGCTAGCAGGTCTTGGTGGCTCTTTCTTGGAGAGTGGGGGCTGGGTAAGATACTTAACATCTTCAGACCTTTTTGTTGAGGTGGAAATGCATATTAAGTAAACCTGAGACTTTTGCCAGCTCCTTTACATTTCAAAACAACAGCTTTTATAGTGACTTTGTGGTTATTATTCTGGACTCAGAATCCGGTGATCCGAGTTCAAATCTCAGTGGAATTTGCCTTTTTTTTGGAACAGTGTGGATTTGGCATAATGGTCAAGGTCTTTACCTCACAGACACAAGGCATAGGGTTTGATTCTAATCTGGAGTTGTTAGATGGGGTTAAAATGGTCCTTAGGGCAGTTAGTTATGTTATTATTCACTTACATGAGGAATTAAACTTTTTATATAACACTTTAAGACAGTATTACACAGTTTTCAGTTGTATAATACAGTTTAAATAACTTTATCTTGTCCTTTGTTCTTCTTGCATCCCTTACAGTGGGATATTTTCCTTTCCCTTGGTGAAAATTAAGGAATTCTGTCTTTTGTTGTCCAAAGTTCAGTGAAATCTTATTAGGTTCTTTCTGCTCCGTTTCATCCTTTTCCATTTTGTTGATTTTCTTTGCTTTGATGTTTTTCTCCTATTCAGTGATCTTGTTCTCCAGACCATGAAATCTGTCTCTACTTCCTGCATAATATTTGCAGATGTTCTCTAGTTCAAGAATGTTTTGCGGGGTGGCTTCCCGCTATATTTTATTGTGCTTCAGCAGGATGTCAACTAACTTCAGGCTGGCGTCTTACATCACTTTGTCCCATTCCTGAATCAGGGCCTCTTGAACATTGTCTAAGATAGGTTATTTGATGAGTCTGAGGACCCTTGGGACAAGCTTTTTATCTGGGCTGTTCTTAATGTAGATTTTCTCCCAGTGTAACTCCTTTAGCTTTACTAGTTGTTGTTCTAGAAGGAGGAAGTCATTGTCCATGGGGAAGTAGGAGAGGTACATTTTATGGAGAGAGCTGCAGAAAATTAAATCAAATTCTGACAGAGTGTATTGTGTAGAATATTTTGACAGAGGACAATAATAGATTAGTTTGTGATGAAGTGATTGGAGTGGTTGAAGCAGACTAAGAAATTCAGTAGCTGAGTGAAGGCAGCACAGGTGTAAAATATTCTAATCAGATAGTGTTACAATATTTAAAAATAAATCATTTTTACATCATGCTACTTAACAATGTCTCATAGCATGCAGTGTTCTCTAACACTATAATGTGTTTTACAGTAAATTGCCACAGATACTCAAAATACCTGGTGAATATGAAATGGGTGTAATGTTTATTCAGTATCTCCACGTGTGTCACAATGTACCTGCAAAGAAAAACATATTCATCACTTTTTATCATAGGTTCATAGGGTCATACTAGGTAAATGGCCTAGTGGTTCATTAGGAGCCTAGCCATAAAATTGTGATTATTGGTTCCTTCTGTCAATGAAGGCATCAGATGATGGTCCTTCATAAATGTATGACTCTGTTTTTGATTTGCCAAGGTTTGTTTTAAGGGGGTAAGCAAGCTGCTATGTGTAACTTTGATAACAGGTTATGTTTATAAGGTGGTATAGATTTAGAGCTCTTGATTAAGTATTGGTGGTATTGTCAATGTTATGCATATACAATGCATCACACTAGACTGTGTCATTCACAGCACTATAAGTAAAGCATAGATCAACTCTTAGGATTATATTAGAGATAGAAAATAGTGACTGGGCTTCTAAACAATCAGTGTAACATAAGGAGGACATACCCAAACATTTTTTTGTTACAAATTGCCTCTGAAGATGGTCTCTGTGTAGGCAACACAAAGATTGGTAAAGGTGTCTGCAGGATGTTTATGCCATGCAAGCTGGAGATATGTGTTTAGGTGCATTAGAAAAACATTATAATGAATACAGGAGTTTGATTAACACAATGGAAAATACAACTGCTTCTTTGAGGAACATATATTAATATTAACAATATATTAATACATATTAATAATATATTATTAATAAAATTAATGTCTCATGAATGGTATGAAATCCATTACAAAGCAGTGTGTCATCTGCTAGTCAACAGACTATATAGTCATTGACACTGAGCATTATGTGAGATGTACATGGTTTGAGTTGCTGAAGAGTGCTTACAAAATATATATTCTAAGACATGCTTGGAGATTTAATAAAATCCATGTAGGAATAGTGTAAGTCCAACACAGAAGGTACCATGGCCATGTCTGCAGCTCCCTCTAAGCAGTGCACCTTGCATATTAATGAAGGTGTACTACTGAGGAAGAGCCGTGTAACATGGTTATAGAATCATTCTAGGGGGTGTGTTACAGTGTCCAGAGATGAGTAGCACACCCCCTGCACTGTCAAAGTGCCACATAGTCAGTGTATGGTGCTGAAAATAAAATTTAAATAGTTTAATTTTTTTGCGTGTTTGCATGGCACGGCTTTAAGACTAGAAACCGGATGGATTCAATTATAAATGGAAAGGTCAAGTTTAAGCATAGCTGAGTGGATTTGTGCAACATGCTGTGGTGCTCAGTGATGCTTAAACTAGTGGTGGGATATATAAAAGTACAGCAGTGATTAACATGGCTATGTAGATGAATGGTTAGAGTTACAGCCTCATATGCAGTAGGTACAAGGTTCAAATGCACAGACTGCTTACTTTATAAATACACATGCTGAGAGTTACTTTAAATCTTGATGGAATAATTGTGAGATTACACAGACAGGCTATTAATATTATTGTGCAAATACACATTTATGAGATGTACTATTAAGTCATGATTGAATTTTGTATGAATACACAGACAGGTTATTAAGCATATATGTTGCAAATACATGTAAGATATGTATTTTAAATCCCTGATGGAATATTGTATGTATGCACAGACATTTTATAATGCATTTATTTTGCAATTACACAATTATGAACTATATAATGAAATCCTGTGGTGCTGTGCCCAATTATGCTCAACAAAGCATATCCAAGCCTAACCAAGCACTGCTTAAGCAAGGAATTGTTTAACAGTGCTTAGCCAGTTTGCACACTACTAAGTGGGGAGAAGCACTGCTAAGCAGTCTCTGTTTGAGACGTACTCAGCCCAGCTAAGCTGGTTTGTGCACCACCAATCATTGCTAAGCATTGCCAGTTTAAGCACTGCTCAGCTGAGCTCAGCAGGTTTGCATGGTGCTATGTGAAGCACTGCATTTTTAAAAATGGCCCAATGGTGGCAAAGGGCAGAAAATCAGGCTTATTTAAGTGTAACAGGTAGGAATATAGCTGGAATCTGTTGGAGTTTGATCTTGGCAGAGACTATGGCAGGAGTTGGAGAGGGTTTGTGCTTCTGGGCACAATGGTGGGGCATTCTGAAGTCCAGGGTCATGGTTGGACTCCTTGTAAAAGACCTTGACATCTGGCTGCTGCAGAGACAGTACCAGGGGTTGCAATACAAATTGGAGGCCTGGGACCAGCTGACATGTGACATCACCAGTGCAACTGGTATCCTCAGCACAGGTGAAGAGGTGTGTCATGATTGTGATGACCTGAAGCATACGAAAGGGGATGTCTTGACCACTTGAATCCAAGATGCCCAGGATGACAATGCCCAACAAGTTTGTAAGCATTGTTAGCATTGTTTAACCAATAATCTCCATGTGTGATAGACGGGTACGCATAATGGTGGTTTTCTCTCCCCACAGCTACAGAGGAGAGAGATCACGAACTGTAAGTCCATGCAGGGCGGCTGGCCAGGTTGCACCGAGAGTGTGGTGAGAACAGATGTATCTTGCAATCTATAGTCATATAAGCAAGAAATAGTACATTAGTAACTGCCAGTATGTTTGAGTGTACTGCAACAAATGTGGTCCTAGACCTGGACTGATATAAGTGAGTAATGCCACATGCATTTCAATAAAGATGAAAGCATGATACTTGATAATGTTAAGGGAATAAAGTTTCTACTGCATTAATAATGTTAAGGAAATAAAAGTTTCTACTGCATTAATAATGCTATGGAAATAAAGTTCAACTGCATTCATAATGTTAAGGAAATAAAGTTTCTACCACTTTAATTGTGGAATTACAGCTGTATTGCAACACCTGCATTATATGATCTTTTCATTAATAAAGACTGTTACATGTATATAAATGACTGCATGATGTCACCCCTAATAAAGCTGTGTTATGCAATATGTGTGTATTTTGGACTATTGGTCATAAAATCGAGTAGTACAACTGCTGTGAAGTAAAATCAGGAATAATGCCACAAAGTGACTGAAGATTAGCTAATGAAGTGTTTTGCTAAACTCTAGATGTGGAGCTATACTACAAGATATCATATTTTATGATATTTGTTCTGCACTAAGATCTGAACCTAGAATAGGAACAGCCAAGGTGTATAGTGTGTATCTCAGAATTGCCTTGGGTTAATCATTGCATTTCAGCTATATTCATTCCTGATCTTAGTTATGCTACTGCAGGCAAGTATGACACTGTAATAGCTGTAGACTGCAAATATACCATCTGCAACTGTATATGGGTCAGGTAGCCAACTCAGCACTCCAGTATGGTCTGTACACATCACACATAGTTCCACTCACTAGGGGTTAATTGTCTACACCTGCATTCCATGTATTAATGTACAGTTCAGCTACTATCTCTGTCATGCATGAATCTCATGCATGTGTGTTCAAGTGTCACTGCATTCTTGTATAACACTCTACCTCTATTACCTGGTCACAGTTTCTTACCAGGTGAGCTTTAGGCACATATAAGTCAATGAATATTCAGCAGTGGCTCAGTAGCTCAGTTTGATAAATGCTAGGTATGATGTACATTTTGTCACAAATAGACTGGGGTTTGAATCCAGGGATAAGTACTACTAAATATTTATAGAAACAGTTATGTATTGTTAACATATGTTCTCCAAACAGGAATTACAGGTAAATAAATGGCTGTAGTAGCTGTTCAAATGGGTTACTAATTTGTATGTACAGATGTACCAGAGTGTTAACAGCATTGCTCAGCATGGTGATAAGACTGCAGTATATAAAAAATTAACAAGTACAATACTAATAAATAAAACTGTTTAATCTTGATATGGCTGTATGACTGGTGTGTCTGTGAATTTCTACTGAAAGTCTAACCCCATGCTTGCCAAAGATGGCATGATAAGCGTAACATCTCTGTACTGTGCAAGATACATGCCTCTCAAGTGTCATGGTCTCACTGACTGTGATCACTGTTGCCAAATCCCTTGGACACAGATTTAACATACTAATAAAACCAAACAGGTCCGCGACTTGAGGGGAACACCAGCTTTAATGTACAAAAAGATACACTGACTAAGCGATTTCACCCATAATTGGGATTCCTCAGAGTCAGTCTAATGCAAACCAATTAACACTTTTATAATAATTAGAATCGATTAATTACATCGTTAAAAAATTACAGCAAAAATAATTAACCCTCTAGTACCTTTACACTCTTGAACGAAGCAAGTACTAAATACAAATATTTCTACAATCTAACATAATAAAACCTCCACTAAGACCTTGTAACATTATAAAACTACATAAGAGTAAAATGTTGTGTGGTTAAATATACCTGTAAACCATAATTAAAAAATGATATAACCATTAAATAGTTACTGACCAATTTTATTTAAATATTATAAGAACTGAGGTTTGTACTTCAAAACACTAGCTAGTGAGATATTGGGCCGGATTCACGATGGCTTGCACGAAGTCTAAGAGTAGAGTAAGACTCCATGCAGCCATCATGTCCGACGAGCGATCCAGGAACAGCCTGCAGGGGCGTGCAAGAGAGTTCCTACAACGGATCCTACAAGGACAGGGCCGGGTCATGCAAATGACCTCAATTGCAGCCAAAAGGCATGCAAATGAGGTAGATTTGTGATGCAGGAAACCCAAACCTGTCCGAGTAAGAGCAGTGTTATTTGCAGAAATGTACTCAGTTGACAACTGAGTACCATTCTGTAAATAGCAAAACGGAGCCGTGACAGCTATAAATAAAGGTTGCATCCAGTAAAGGAAGCATGCCAATGGCCAAATATACGGCCATTGACAATGTTTCCTGATGCAATATGAAAATAAAAATAATTATTTGTTTTTCTCCGATTTCTGATGTTTAAGCGTAGCGCAGCACCGCACAAACAGGCTGCGCTCTAAAAAACAGAAAAATCAAAATTTAAACCCACAAATGTGGATTTTATTTAAATTTTTAATTTACAATGCAAGGGAATGGCAGGCTGAAGACAACATGGCCACCGAGTACAGGTTGCTAAGGGGGGAAGCACAGTCTAAGAGATGTAACCAAGCATTAGTAGGCAATCCTATGCAAAGGAGGGTTAGGATAGTGAATCGCAGGTTTACATAGCAAATGAGCACAGTCAGTGGAGTGTAGGAGTAGGATAAGGGGAGTAACAGAGTAGAAGATAGGTGACATCACGAATGGGGTATGTATGAAAGAAGGGAAGTTCATTGGAGCAGAGTGGCATGTGTCAGCTGTCATTTACACATCATTGAAAGACGTGTGTCAACAGGTAGGCTAAGTAAAGGCAAGAAATGGAAGGTGTATGCCATGAATAACACTAACGTTTCTTGCTGAGTGTGTATGCGCGTGTGTGCACACCTGTAAACCCGAGTAAGACAGCGTGCGCGCATGGTGTGAGTGCATACGTTTAAGCCGGAGTAAGCATGTATAAGGCAGTTTAAAGTGTTGTAAGCGCGTTTGCACTGGTGTGCACACGTTTTAACCTGAATAAGCAAGTTGTAGTCCATGTAAGCATGTGTGCGTGTGTGTGAGCTGCTGTGAGCATGTTTGTGCTTGTGTGCACGGTGCTGCCCCCCACCCCCCGAGGAAACAGAAAGGAAATAGGAAGCACAACAAATAGTAGGAAGCTACCAGGGAGTACTAGCAGAGCTAGCAGATGAAAACAATTAGAATCAGGTAATTACACAGCCAGTACACTAGCCCAGCCCAGCCTAGCACCTAAAACTCTGCAAACAACAGTCCATTATGTTTCTCACAAGAGACACTGCAGTAAGCTAATAGAAGTGAAAATGGAAAAAGCTTTACTGAGACAAAGAAATGTTAGGGGCTGCCATTGCTGTTATAAGGCGACATATGCAACATGCTGAGGGTGGTGACAATGGAAATGCTGCTGGACAACCCACAGTGAGGGGGACAGAGAAGAGTGTACAGGCCCAGGGTAATCTACCAGGGGCTACATGAGCTGGAGATAGTGGAGCACTATAGAGTGGCCAGAGACCTCCTGCAGCAAATTGTTGAGCTGTGCAGGCCACGCCTCACACACAGAACCAGCAGAGGGCAACCCGTCCCAGTGGAAACCAAGGTATGTGTTGACCTAAGAATATTAGCTACAGATACCTTCCAGAGACCAACTGGTGATATGATGGGGATATCACAGGTATCAGCATACAGGGTACTGCACCAGTTCCTGGATGCCATGTCAGCACATGTCAGTGATCATGTATATTTACCCAATTCCCATGAGGTATTGGCCAGCAATATGCATCTCTTCCAACAAATAGTGGAATACCCTGAGGTAGTGGGTGCAATAGACTGCATGCACATACGCATCAAAGCACCAGCTGGTGAGCAGGGTAGGGTCTACTTCAACCGCAAGGGCTTCCCCTTCATCAACTGCCAGGTCGTGCATGATGCCCTGGGCATAATACTGAATGTGTGCGTTGGCTGCCCTGGAAGCTACCATGATTCCCATATCTGGCATCTGACGCAGCTGTACCAGACATTTGCCAACGGGGACATCCCACATGGTCACCTAGTGGGGGATGCTGACTATGCCCTGGAGCCGTGGCTGATGACACCCATCAGAAACCCACACACACCTGAACAGGAATGCCATAATGAGGCACATGCACAAACATGAAATGTAATCGAGCATGTGTTTGGGCTGCTCAAGTCACGGTTCTGGTTCCTGGACATATCTGGTGGTGCCTTGCTGTACTCACCAACTACATGTACCCAAATTGTCATGTTATGTGCTATGCTACATAATATGATCCTGTGAAAACAGCTGCAGCAGGACTAGCATAGGCCTGGGCCAAACAGCCCCCCACCATTGCCAAGGTCATCACAGGCAGAGCGTGACTCGGAGGAGGAACAACCTGAGCCTGCCCCAGTAGGCAGAAGGAGGTGTGCCCAGTATGCTTTGGCCTTGGCAAAGAGGCAATGCATAGCACATACACTAGCTCAGTAGGAACTCCAGAAATGATACCTCTCTCTGACTCGCACATATAGTAAAAGGGATGCTTAAGTCGACACTACCTGCTTTCAAACATGTACAGGGAGTGTAGTATGTGCATCCGACATAGGCAGCCCTGCAGCACCACATGAGGCATGATTGCCATGTGTTAAGAAATTTAAGGCAGTGCTAAACAGCATTTACTACCATGTAGTATATGCAAACAGAATTGCACACACCAATTAGTACAACAGTGGTCAATGTCGAGTAATACTGGGCAATGTCCAGCAAAGTTGGTGAATATACAGCAATGTCAGACAAGCCTGGTTTAAGTAGGGCATAGCTGAACAAAAGCCAACATGCTCATATTTGCTTAACTGCCCCTTAAGCAGTCTGGTCTGCCCAGTATGAAAATATAATGTAGTGATGGGTCTCGGACCAAGGATACTGTGCACTACAGTTAAAGTACTGAACCACTAAACCATGACAGTATTGCAGTGGTCAGCCAGTATGAAGGAATGTTGATAAGTCTATGCAAAGTATCTCATAGAAACCCTGCAGGCACAGCAGAATCCTTGTTGAGTTATGACACAAAGGTGAGTCCTGCAGTAAGAACAGAACTTGACTTCCAACACACACAGTATAAATGTTAATATTGGTCATGTTCACACACATCCACAAATGTAGTGGACTTCAGATCGCAACATACTGAAAGGTCACACTGGGCATGCTCACACACTTGAATAAATGAGACATATGTCAGGCAACAAAACATGGAAAGCCTGAACTGGGCATGCTCACACACTTAGGCCATGTCTGAGTACAGCAGTGGGCCACACATATCTGGCAGTTGCATGTGTTAACCCAGGAACCTCTCACTATCCAGCAATCCATCCTGTGCACACAGTTACATGACAACAGACACATATATAATATAGTGGAACCCTGTCATGATCAAACATGTTCTGCAGATACCTAAGTTGTTCATAGAAACTAGGAAAGCAAAGACGATAAAGACCTGCAAACAGTATCAGCAATAAATATTGTGCATCCCGAACATAAGCATAGGTTCAGAGGTTGATACTAGGCTATCTGCCCTAGGGCATTTACAAGCCTAGCCAGAGTGTGTTTGGCTTTTGCAATCCTGTCAGATTACTACACTGTGCCAGTGAATAGTAGGTCACACAAGATAGCCCATGTACGTTTAGGCTAGTGTGCCTCTGTCTAGCAGTGACACAGAAGATATCCCAGGGGTAAACATATGATCAGCCATACAGCCATTAAGATGTCCCCTGTAGGTGGTCAGTGGGTGGCTCTGCCTATGTGAAACTGTGATCACAATCCGGAGTGCGTGGTGGCCCTGGGATAAGAATCTGTCCCTCCAGCATGTCCTATTAACATCTGTGCTGAGGTATATGTCCCTGGAGTGTGTAGCTACAAGGGAGTCGGATATCCTGAGGTCGAGTATGTCCAGTAATTCTGGGTTGGGTATTACTGTAAACAACAGGCACACATCATATCCAAGTAGGTGGTAAGCAACTGAGTAGAGCTGGAGTCACTGCCTCCGAACTGTGCAGGACATCCGTGTGAGTCCCTACATCTACTTGGTGTGGAACTTCTGTGACCAGTACAGTTGCTGCAGGTGTTGGGTAAGGTACACCCCAAAGGTGGCATTGTAACCAAGCATGGTTGTGATGAGTATAGGGGCACAATGACCTCACTCGATCTAAATGTGAAACCATATGGGATAAGGTGGCTTATATAGAAGGTCTGTCCAACCACTTTGGCAACATGAATGTCAAAGGTGACAGTACAAACAAGTCATGCCCCCAATCACCTAACAACTCCTACCGTATGTAATGGAGTACTACCTATGTGGTAATGTGTGGGCATGTTGTTATTCACAAAGGGGATGACTATGCAACTAATGGAATTTAGCTGTAGGCCATGGCTCAGGCACCAGTCATCCATCTCTGTGAGACCCTGTTGGAGTATGCATGTGGCAGCTGGAGAGTTGATTATGGCACACAGTTTGCAGTCAAGTGTGAACAAGGTCAGCCATATTCCCCCTGTGGTAGCCTGTACGTCAGACAAATATATACTGAACAAGAGAGGTCCCAGGACTGAGCCGTGTGGGATGCCACGTGTATCTGGTGTATAGTCAGACATGGCACCTGCAATTCTGACCATGTGTGTGCTATCCCTGATCCAGGTAGCAATCCATCATGTGAGATATGTGTCCATATCGATGCTGGTGAGCCTATGCATAATGGCCCGGTGGGTTATTGTGTGGAAGGGTTTTGCAAGGTTCAGGTAGGCTGTGTGTACAATTGTCCCTATGTCGATGGACCTGTTAACTGTCTAAAGAATACAAACATGTTCAAGAGGCAAGATCTGCCCACAACAATGCTGAAATGTGTAGGACACAGTGTCTGTAGGTTCCCGATGTCTATGTGTAAGAGTCCCATGACAATACGCTCCATAGCTTTGCAGAACAGGCTAGGTAGGCTTATAGGGCTATATTGTCTGTGGTCTGTTGTGGCACCAACTCTGTGGAGTGGGACCACTGTCGCTGTACACCATTCTGTGGGTACATATCCTGTAGTAACTCCGATATTGCACAGTGATATAATGTGAGGGTTATGTCTGTCATGAAGCTTGTGTAAGATGCAGGTCGGGACACCATCTGGTCCCATTGATGCTGTAATGTATGCTTTGGGGAGGGCAGCACTCACCTTTTACTGTGTGATGTCAGGGAGGTTACACTCTGTTGGGATGGATAGTTGATCCCTAGGAGGGATGGGGGAGACATCTGCACTGTGTGGTTGGGAGGGTGGCCTAATGGTTAAGGTGTTTGCCTTACAAACAGAAGGTGCAGGGTTTGAGTCCCACAAGGGATAATTGGCTAAACTTAAAATGGCTTGCAAGGGCCGTTAGTCTAGTACTAACCTATGAACCAAGATTTTCCCAGAAATGTCAAGTAGAGTGCCTCTTTGGCCCTCTTCAAAAGGAACCTTGACGATTGGATGGGAGAAAGGAAATTCACCCTGGGGTTCACGTCAGTCACCCTGCTAGACAGAGGTCCAGGGAAGTAAATAGTGTGGGAAGAAATAGCCAGGAAATTGTTATGGCTAGGCTTGTATAGGCCCTAGGGCTGATAGCCTAGTACCAACCTATGAACCTGTTTGCCAGTATGCTGGCTATGCCAGTGGGTTTGGGGTAAGTTTAGTCAGTATGCAGTAACTCACAGCATATCAGTGAGTGTCCACCCAGGTTCCTGACATAACTGAAGAAGGCCTTGTGATAGCCCTACATGTCTGGTGCAATTGTCTGTGAGAAGCAGCCCTTAGATAAGTACATGAGTGATCATAGCTATCTGCTAGTACAGATCCCAGATGCTTTCCCCATCTGTGATTGTGCTCTATCATGTAGTAGCTTCCTCCTGACATTGTACAGCTTATTAATGGCTGGGGTCTACCAGACAGGTCCCCTGCCATTGGAGGAGTGAGTCCTGTTGTTATTTGGGATAGCACAATCCATGCAGTCCACTAGGTGTCCATAGAATGTGTATGTATAGGATTCAGCAGTCAGAGCCGTATTTGCCACTGTCTCAGGGTCTCTGAAGGATACCACTTTGCTTTGGTGAAGTGAGACGTTGGCTCATGAGAAGTTCACCAAGATTACCCAGGATGGGTGTGTGTAGTGTATATGTATGTCCAGTGAGATATATGTATGTGTATGTTCTGACCTTACCAATGAGGGGTATATCGTTGGTGTGGAACATAGATTCCCCATGTTGGTGATGAGCAGGTCCAATATGTATTTCCCCTTGTGGCTGTGGTGACTTGGTTGTGCCATAGCATATGAATTTACAAATTGTAGCGACTGTAGGGCAAGGGTGTTGGGGCTTGAGTATTATCCCCAGTCAATATTTGTGTATCTGAAGTCACCCAATATAATGGTGTTTGTGGAAACCTTCATATTCTCCACTGTTCCCAGGAAAGCCAAGTTTGGTTCCTGAGTACGGGAGGGTGGTCTGTAGCAGGCAACAAACTGAAAGGCAGGTTTGCACAATGGTAGTTGTATATGTATGGTTTGTGATGCTTAGTGCAGTGCTACTAACCCGGAGGTGTGTGTATCTGTGATGTATATGGATACTCCCCCTAGTTGTGTTGTCCATTCCAAGTCCTGTGGTCAGAAAGCATGGTATGAAACATAACCTGGTAGTGCTGGTGTGCATATGTGAGCCTGAACTAGGCGTCTGTTAGTGCACAGATATCGCTATCCTCCATACTGAGGAGAGTCCTGAGTGGCCACAATATGAGGGTAACACATGTGGTGTTGAGCAGCATTACCCTTAGTGTCATTTAACCTGTAATGTCTATGGAGGTGGGTTTGTCTTTTGAGCCCTGCTCAACAAATGCTCTATGGTGGTAGCAAGAGCCTTAGCCAGCATTCAAAGGTCCAAGGGTGACAGGTGCAAGCTGCCCATAGTGAAGCTACGTGGCATGTCGAGCATGTCACCAGAGGCTGACAGACACTGTATCCCCTATGAATGACACCAATTAGTTAGCCAACTGTTAAACGTGATATGATTGTCTGTATACTGTGACATCATACTTGGTGGGTGTAAGATGCTAGACAAGGTCAGGGTCATACTGGCCTGGACTACATGATCACAGTGTTCCTCCATGTACCATGTCATGTGGTCCAGGGAGTAACGTCTGAGGTTTTACGCACCAGCATGAACAATGATGGTGCCAGTCCTGTACTTGCTTTGGAGTGACCTGACTGCATATGTTATGTGGCAGATCCTGGCACCCGACAGGCAGCACAAAGGGACTATTCCCTTGTATGGGCTGGTGAGTGGTACGTCAGTATGTCTGACAATAAGTGTCGCCTATCACAAGTGTATTAGGTGTGTTGTGTAGCCCGAAGGGCAGTGACTGTGTGTCACACTGACATTGTGGACTATGTGAGATGTGGGTATTGCAGTGGGGTAGCAGTTGTGTGTGTGCCTGCTGTGGAGGTCTCTGCTGCTTAGGCAGAGTTCATTTACAGCATCCGAGTATGAGTATGTGTGATAATGTGGTTTGAGTGCTGTCGTCAGAGGATATGTGAGACTGATATGTGGTGTGTGTGTGGTTACCTTCACCACCTGATAGACTGTGCCAGTCATGGGTCGAGAGAGTTCAGCACCCTGTATGTCTCTATAGGTGCATCTCACACATATATCTGAGTTTGTCGGGAGGAGGAGAGTGTTGTCTGTGAACATGAGGCAGATGTGAGATTGTGTCTACATCACAATATTCACCAGCTGGACTGGAGAGTACACAAGAAGCCGACCCCTGGACATGCCAGGATATCATGATGACATACTCTGTAGCCAGATCACAAAGGATTAGTACGGTGTTAAGTGTGTAAAAAAGTATAACAGGGATTAGTGCTCAGGTTCGTTGGTGTTCTGTAAAGAGTAGCTGAGAAGGAGTCCAAACTGAATCATGACACCTCCGACAGCTATGTCATATATAGCAATGTACACACATATATGTCATGAGTCAGGGCCACCTGTACCTGACTGACAATGCCGACATCCTGACAGACAGGCCCATATATACATATCCACCTCCTACTGACGATAGTCCATATCATCATACCAGGCGATATCACATGTAGAACGGATGAACAGCTACCCCCAATGCCAAATGCATGGCATCAAGTGAACTACATTCATTCCCAATATGTGTCATGCATAAACTACAGAAGAAACAGATCCTGCACCTGAACAGTCAGCTAGCCTCCCCCCTACACAGGATGTGGAACCTTTGAATGTGTTACAGCAACATATGGCACTCCACACAAGTGTTGGTGCACAACACACCATGGTAAGTATAGTCCAGTACGCCTATGAAGTCTGATCTGCAAGGTCATGGAGTTCATCATGGTTGAAGTCATAAACTGAGCTATTGGAAGATGACATACACACAACCTTACTAACTGTGGTATGTTCATGTGCGGATCATGGTTCCCAAACATGCTAGACTGTTTGCAAGGCAGCCACCCAGGACATACATCACTGAACACAGCTACACATGTCTCACATACACTTTGAATAGCCCTTTATCAACATCCCAGGCACATGTAGTACCTACAAAACCAACAAGCTGTGCATAAATATGTGTTGACATATGAAGGAATGTCAATGTGTCCACAGATAGATCACACAAGGTAAGGATTATGAGTTCCTGTTCAAGCTGTTGACACCTGACGACCCACATGGACCATTCCTGGAATGGGATAAAACAAAGTGTACACACATTACCATGTCCAGTCTGATGATTTTACCATCCTAGAAATATAGCAGGAGAAGGGAAACCACCCAGTAAAGCAAATAGCATGCCGTGCTAATGTGTCTTTCTCTAGTATTATAACATAGTTAGGTAGGGGTTTAAATCCTGCAAATGCTGTGTGTGTGTGTGGGGGGGGTGCAATTGTCTTTGAAAGGAGTGCTCTTTTTGGAGACTGGGAAAACACACTAAAAGATGTACATTCCTCTTTGGAAATACTGATGATGTCACCACCCTATGAATACAGCAGGAGAAGGGAAACCACCCACTAAAACAAATAGCGTGTCATTCTAATGCGTGTCATTCTAGTATTGTAAGATAGGGGTTTGAATCCTGCAAACACTAACTGTGTGTGGGGGGGGGGGTGTATGTGTGCAATTGTCTTTGAAAGGAATGCCCTTTTTCAAAACTGGGAAAACACACTAAAAGATGTACAGTCCTCTTTGGAAAGACTGATGATGTGAGAAGGGAAACCACCCAATAAAGCAAATAGCACACTGTGCTAATGCGTCTCTCACTAGTATCATGACATAGTTAGGTAGGGGTTTGAATTCTGCAAATGCTGTGTGTGGGGGGGGTGTATGTGTGCAATTGTCTTTGAAAGAAGTGTTTGGAGACTGGGGGGGTGGTGTGTGTATGCGTGCAATTGTCTTTGAAAGGAGTGCCCTTTTTGGAGACTGGGGGGGCGGTGTGTGTATGTGTGCAATTGTCTTTGAAAGGAGTGCCCTTTTTGGAGACTGGGAAAACACACCAGAAGATGTACATTCCTCTTTGGAAAGACTGATGATGTCACCAACATAGAAATACAGATGGAGAACGAAAATAACCCAATAAAGCAAATAGTGCACCTCGCTAATGCTTCACTCTCTCTCTAGTATCATAGCATAGTTAGGTAGGGGTTTGAATCCTGCTGACTGTGTATGTGTGCAATTGTCTTTGAAAGAAGCGCCCCTTTTGGAGACTGGGAAAACATACCAGAAGATGTACATTCCTCTTTGGAAAGACTGATGATGTCACCACCCTAGAAATACAGATGGAGAAAGAAAACCACCCAGTAAAGCAAATAGCGCACTGTGCTAATACATCTCTCACTGGTATCATAACCTAGTTAGGTAGGGGTTTGAATCTTGCTGACTGTGTATGTGTGCAATTGTCTTTGAAAGGAGTGCCCTTTTTGGAGACTGGGAAAACACACCAGAAGATGTACCTTCCTCTTTAATACAGCAGGAAAAAAACCACCCAGCAAAAAAGCAATACTGTGCTAATACATCTCTCTCTCACTGGTATCATAACCAAGTTAGGGGGGGCGGTGTGTGTATGTGTGTAATTGTGAAAGGAGGAAAGAGTGCCCTTTTTGGACAAAACACACCACCAGATGAGATTCACTCTTTGGAAAGACCTTTGGAAAGACTGATGATGTCACCACATAGAAATACAGATGGAGAAGGGAAATAACCCAATAAAGCAAATAGTGCACCGTGCTAATGCTTCACTCTCTCTCTAGTATCATAGCATAGTTAGGTAGGGGGTTGAATCTTGCTGACTGTGTATGTGTGCAATTGTCTTTGAAAGGAGCGCCCTTTTTGGAGACTGGAAAAACACACCAGAAGATGTACATTCCTCTTTGGAAAGACTGATGATGTCACCCCCCTAGAAATACAGATGGAGAAGAGAAATAATCCAATAAAGCAAATAGTGCGCTGCGCTAATGCTTCACTCTCTCTCTCTAGTATCATAGCATAGTTAGGTAGGGGTTTGAATCTTGCTGACTGTGTATGTGTGCAATTGTCTTTGAAAGGAGCGCCCTTTTTGGAGTCTGGGAAAACAAACTAAAAGATGTACATTCCTCTTTGGAAAGACTGATGATGTCACCACCCTATAAATACAGCAGGAGAAAGAAAACCACCCAGTAAAGCAAATAGCGCACTGTGCTAATGCATCTCTCACTGGTATCATAACCTAGGTAGGGGGGCGGTGTGTGTATGTGTGCAATTGTCTTTGAAAGGAGTGCCCTTTTTGGAGACTGGGAAAACACACCAGAAGATGTACATTCCTCTTTGGAAAGACTGATGATGTCATCACCCTAGAAATACAGATGGAGAAGGGAAATAACCCAATAAAGCAAACAGTGTGCCGCGCTAATGCTTCACTCTCTCTCTCTAGTATAGCGTAGTTAGGTAGGGATATGAATCTTGCTGACTGTGTATGTGTGCAATTGTCTTTGAAAGGAGTGCCCTTTTTGGAGACTGGGAAAACAAACTAAAAGATGTACATTCCTCTTTGGAAAGACTGATGATGTCACCACCCTATAAATACAGCAGGAGAAAGAAAACCACCCAGTAAAGCAAATAGTGCACTGTGCTAATGCATCTCTCACTGGTATCATAACCTAGTTAGGTAGGGGGTGGTGTGTGTATGTCTGCAATTGTCTTTGAAAGGAGTGCCCTTTTTGGAGACTGGGAAAACACACCAGAAGATGTGCATTCCTCTTTGGAAAGACTGATGATGTCACCACCCTAGAAATACAGATGGAGAATGGAAATAACCCAATAAAGCAAATAGTGCACCGCGCTAATGCTTCAATCTCTCTCTAGTATCATAGCATAGTTAGGTAGGGGTTTGAATCTTGCTGATTGTGTATGTGTGCAATAGTCTTTGAAAGGAGCGCCCTTTTTGGAGACTGGGAAAACACACCAGAAGATGTACATTCCTCTTTGGAAAGACTGATGATGTCACCACCCTAGAAATACAGATGGAGAAGGGGAAATAACCCAAGAAAGCAAATAGTGCCCCGCGCTAATGCTTCACTCTCTCTCTAGTATCATAGCATAGTTAGTAGAGGTTTGAATCTTGCTGACTGTGTATGTGTGCAATTGTCTTTAAAAGGAGCGCCCTTTTTTGAGACTGGGAAAACA
Organism: Protopterus annectens; assembly: GCF_019279795.1. NCBI lineage: Eukaryota > Metazoa > Chordata > Ceratodontiformes > Protopteridae > Protopterus > Protopterus annectens. The sequence continues at coordinate 606,919,978 of NC_056729.1, read as the reverse complement.
AACTAAATGATGTACATTCCTCTTTGGAAAGCCTGATGATGTCACCACCCTATAAATACAGCAGGAGAAAGAAAACCACCCAGTAAAGCAAATAGCGCACTGTGCTAATGCATCTCTCACTGGTATCATAACCTAGTTAGGTAGGGGGGTGGTGTATGTGTGCAATTGTCTTTGAAAGGAGTGCCCTTTTTGGAGACTGGGAAAACACACCAGAAGATGTACATTCCTCTTTGGAAAGACTGATGATGTCACCACCCTAGAAATACAGATGGAGAAGGGAAATAACCCAATAAAGCAAATAGTGCGCCGCGCTAATGCTTCACTCTCTCTCTCTAGTATCATAGCATAGTTAGGTAGGGGTTTGAATCTTGCTGACTGTGTATGTGTGCAATTGTCTTTGAAAGGAGCACCCTTTTTGGAGACAGGAAAACAAACTAAAAGATGTACATTCCTCTTTGGAAAGACTGATGATGTCACCACCCTATAAATACAGCAGGATAAAGAAAACCACCCAATAAAGCAAATAGCGCACTGTGCTAATGCATCTCTCACTGGTATCATACCCTAGTTAGGTAGGAGGGCAGTGTGTATGTGTGCAATTGTCTTTGAAAGGAGTGCCCTTTTTGGAGACTGGGAAAACACACCAGAAGATGTACATTCCTCTTTGGAAAGACTGATGATGTCACCACCCTAGAAATACAGCTGGAGAATAGAAATAACCCAGTAAAGCAAATAGTGCACCGCGCTAATGCTTCACTCTCTCTCTAGTATCATAGCATAGTTAGGTAGGGGTTTGAATCTTGCTGACTGTGTATGTGTGCAATTGTCTTTGAAAGGAGCGCTTTTTTTGGAGACTGGGAAAACAAACTAAAAGATGTACATTCCTCTTTGGAAAGACTGATGATGTCACCACCCTATAAATACAGCAGGAGAAAGAAAACCACCCAGCAAAGCAAATAGCGCACTGTGCTAATGCATCTCTCACTGGTATCATAACCTAGTTAGGTAGGGGGGCAGTGTGTGTATGTGTGCAATTGTCTTTGAAAGGAGTGCCCTTTCTGGAGACTGGGAAAACACACCAGAAGATGTACATTCCTCTTTGGAAAGACTGATGATTTCACCACCCTAGAACTACAGATGGAGAAGGGAAATAACCCAATAAAGCAAATAGTGCACCGCGCTAATGCTTCCCTCTCTCTCTAGTATCATAGCATAGTTAGGTAGGGGTATGAATCTTGCTGACTGTGTATGTGTGCAATTGTCTTTGAAAGGAGCACCCTTTTTGGAGACTGGGAAAACAATCTAAAAGATGTACATTCCTCTTTGGAAAGACTGATGATGTCACCACCCTATAAATACAGCAGGAGAAAGAAAACCACCTACTAAAGCAAATAGCGCACTGTGCTAATGCATTTCTCACTGGTATCATAACCTAGTTAGGTAGGGGTTTGAATCCTGTAAATTCTGCCTGTGTGTGTGTCACTGTAGTGTGAGTTTTGCTTTTACTATGGTATGACATATTATGATTACAACAGTAAGTGCATTGCACACATCAGGTATCTGCGTAGCAAATATATATGTGTACATGTCCCCTCAATCAGTACATAGGTGTGAAGCCTGCATACTACATGAATACATTTGTTGCCATTGACAGGTTGTGCCACTGCTTCTCAGATCGTAGGTCACATATGTATGTATGTAACAACGCCGTCCACTGTCGTGATCCGTGGCCAAGGTTATCTGTGCCACACACACCCATGACAGTTACTTAAGAGTAGTGTGAGTGAGAGTATGTGCCTGGGGTATATGTCAGACATGTTCATACACAACAATGACTGCCAATAATGGACAGTCTTTATAGGTGTACAACTGCCTTGTGGATATGCATCCAGGCCTCTAATGTCTCATGTGATACACGTTGGGACTCCACAATACTTATGGATATGTGGATACCAAGGGACACATGACATAACATGAGGCTGTATGTACACATTGGTACCCAACATACATGTTGAGGTATATGATGTTTGACATAAACTGAATTGAACACATTTTCCAGTTCCCATTCTGCCAACACCAGGTTGGCATAAATAGGAACACACCTGGCACCCATCGCAACCCCAGTTGTCTGCTTATAATATTCACCATCAAACAGAATTAAGTTGTTGAATAAAACTATGTCCAACAAATCCACTAGCAGACTTCTCTTAACCTGGTGTAAATCACTATACTTGGCAAGACTACTACTGAAAAATTCTAAACCAGTGTGGTGGGGAATCACTGAAAATAAATTAATGACATCAGCTGTCACAAACCAAAACTCATCAACAAGATTAACATTAATTTTCCTAATGCAGTCAAGACAATGCCATGAATCCTTTAAAATATGGGGTACTTTGTCCAATATATAAAAAATTCTAAACCAGTGTGGTGGGGAATCACCGAAAATAAATGAATGACCTCAACTGTCACAAACCAAAACTCGTCAACAAGATTAACATTAATTTTCCTAATGCAGTCAAGACAATGCCATGAATCCTTTAAAATATGTGGTGTCTAAATGGAGGAAAATTAACATGAGAACATGAAAAACTGTCTAATGTAAATTTAACTAGTGCAGAAAAAATTTATTTGAGACTACTTACACACAGTAACAAATACAGGATTATGAAACCGGACAAGGGTGGTGGGATTGTCATCATGACTAACACCGATTATGCATGCAAAATGGAAGTGTTATTAAATGATGTAGTAGCTTATGAAAGGGTGTCCAGATTTGATGTACAAAGGGCCTATACTAAAATTGACTGGCAACTGTATGAATTTATGTATCAGGGGTAATTTCATATGAGGAATTAAAATATATTTCAGTGGAAAATCTATTATCCCCTCTATTTTTGGTATCCCCAAAATTCGTAAGAATGTTAATTTTCCTCCATTTAGGCCCATTGTTGCAGCTAGGCGCTCCAAAACTGAACCCCTACCATTGTATATAGATACAACCTGTAAAAATATATTGGACAAAGTACCACCTATTTTAAAGGATTCATGGCATTGTCTTGACTGCATTAGGAAAATTAATGTAAATCTTGTTGACGAGTTTTGGTTTGTGACAGTTGACGTCATTAATTTATTTTCGGTGATTCCCTACCGCACTGGTTTAGAATTTATCAGTAGTAGTCTTGCCAAGTATAGTGATTTACACCAGGTTAAGAGAAGTCTGCTAGTGGATTTGTTGGACATAGTTTTATTCAACAACTTTATTCTGTTTGATGGTGAATATTATAAGCAGAAGAGTGGGGTTGCGATGGGTGCCAGGTGTGCTCCTATTTATGCCAACCTGGTGTTGGCAGAATGGGAACTGGAAAATGTGTTCAATTCAGTTTATATGTCAAATATTATGACATATTTACACTATTTGGGTGATATATTGATTTTGTGGAAGGGTTCCAAACACGACCTTGATGAGTTTATTGGTTACTTGAATGAAATTACTGCTTTTCTGAAATTTACAAGTCACGTCGAGAGAGATGGAATAGAATTTTTGTACATTCTTTTGTACAAAGAAAATGGTAAAATTCACTCAAATATCTATCGTAAATAAACATATAGCAACTCTTTTTTGCATTATGAGAGTTGCCATCCCTATTTCCAAAAGAAAAATGTGGTTAAAGGGCAGATGATTCGAGTGTCTAGACTGATAAGTCAGGATGATTGTTTTAAGGATGAACTAGCTAAACGTATAGACATGTTCAAAATTAGAGGATACCCTATGGATTTCTTGACCAAGTTTAGTTATGAAATTGAGAAAAGAAGGTGTAATGATTTTAGGCCCATACTTTTAGATGATAGTAGAAATGGTATTACTTTAAATGGTAATGAAAAAACAACCTCAGTCAGAATATTTCCACTGGAATGGTGATGGAGTTCAACCCCACAGGGATAAAAATTAAGAACATTATTCATACAATATGGGATAGTGTATTTGCTCAAGATTTAAAAGATACATTAGGTCCCAGTTCAAGGTTTATTAACAGCAGGGGCTTAAAAGATTTGTGAGAAAGAGGCTCAATTGCCACAGTTCAGAATATTTCATGGATGGGAAAATGTGGTACATGTAGTGTGTGTACATTTATTAATGACGGACCCTATGTGCAAATTTATAGTTATAAAAGAACATTAAAATGTCCAGGGTACTGTAATTGCAACACTAGCATGGTGATGTATGTTGCCACATGGTTATCATGTACCACATATTATGTGGGGATGTCCACAAGGAAATTAAGACTCCGTATATTGGAACACAATAGAGATATAAAAAATAAGAAGTCTACAAGTGCCCTATTTAATCACAGTAAGAACTGTGTTAATTATAAAAAGTTTCTATTTTTTGTCATTGACAGGTTGCCTAAGAAAGATTTTGGAGAGGACATCAAAATCTTACTTGAAGTAAAAGAATGTTTATGGCAGTTGCACCTGGATGCGACTATGGCACCTGGTATTAATGACAATATCTAAATAGCTAGTGTTTTAGTTCTTATAATATTTAAATAAAATTGGTCAGTAACTATTTAATGGTTGTATCAATTTTTAATTATGGTTTATAGGTATGTTTAACTACACAACATTTCACTCTTATGTAGTTTTATAATGTTACAAGGTCTTAGTGGAGGTTTTATTATGTTAGATTGTAGAAGTATTTGTATTTACTACTTGCTAGGTTCAAGAGTGTAAAGGTGCTAGATGGTTAATTATTTTTGCTGTAAATTTTTTAATGATGTGATTAGTCATTTTAGTTGTTATAAAGGTGTTAATTGGTTTGCATTAGGCTGACTCTGAGGAAGCCCAATTATGGGTGAAAGCGCTTAGTCAGTGTATCTTTTTGTACATTAAAGCTGGTGTTCCTCTCAAGTTGTGGACCTGTTTGGTTTTATTAGTTTTTGCAGTTATTTTATGTTTTTGGAGATTTATCATACACTTGATTTATGCCAATAGCACAGTCACACTAAATCAGTCCACAGTACACCTTGGTACTCATATATGTTCCCCTGACATGTAATAATCCCCTGTAGTTGTGTACCTGTAGGTGTTACAGCTTGGCCCTTACTGTCCCATGCGGATAGCTTGAGAGGTATGTTGGTGCTATAATAGTTATAGGGCACTTTTATACATAAAGTAAGGACAGACCTGTAGAGTATATCAGAGTACTGTTGAAACAATGTAGCCTATACTGGTAGTAATGGAATGTCTTCCCCCCCCCCCACCCCTTATCTGCATCATAATTTATTATTGTTATACATCGGGAATGGTTTACTTTTAACATATGTTGTTCTCAAAATGTTATGTTGTGTCTTGTGTTTTATTATTGTGATATATTGCAATGGTTGTATACTAATATACCTTGTTGACTTACCTATGTTGTTGGCCTTTGACCGTAATTGTGAGTAGCATGCTGTTACAATACTGACTTTTATCCCACTTATTGTTGTGTTCCATATGCTATGCAATGTTATGTTACTGGGTTAATTGGAACACCCTGGCATGCTGTTATAACTAATGTTTAAATGTTCTGTTCATTGCTAACTTATATACTTTGAAAAAAAATTCCTGTGTACTGTTTCCTTGCCTTATTTGGGGGAAGGGAAGCTACCTTGCTTACCAGTGGGAGTGGGAAGCATTGAGCTGCCTTTTGTCCAGTTTTGTGAGGTTTCAGCCAGTAACTAGTAGTTTATTGGTCGTTTTGGGCCAGTTTCTAGCTTTTTCCAGCCCCCTGGTATAAAACGTGCTAAACGCGCGTTAGCGCGATTTAGAGCGGAGCTGCCACTGTTGCACACTAGGGCAGTGCCAGTTAAGCAGGTTTAAACTATTCGGGCTACCTAAAGTCCACTCTTCAAATTTTCCCTTAAAACTACCTTCCTCGAACTATACTACTGATCAAATCAGCGTATCCTATAACTAAAAAGATCAACTCTACTTGACTCCAAGTAGACTATTCTCTATCTATTAAACCTAGCACTTGCTCCTACAGTACTTATTACCTTGATACGGCACTCTTGTCATAGATAGTACCCCAAAAAGGCAACCCCCATTTCTCGGTCACCCACGTCCCCGAATCTTTTTAAAGTTTTTGTCTACCCTTCTAGCATGTCGAGGATCAGTTGCTAGTGTCCTCTCCTGCTCAGCTGGTGAACCTGGGAATATTGAGGCAATGTTTCAATTGCCTCATGTACACAGACAACCCTTTCCTCCTCCCACAAAACACAAATACACGAGAGATGCAACTATACGGCCAAACTGGAGGCTGAGCTCTCTCAACATAGGACTGGCAAGACCAGTCAGGAGGAGAAGGTTACCACACACACTATAGACCCAGTCTCACATAGTACCATTACAACCTCAAATCATACACATAAACACACAAAGACATACTCGAAGGCTCTGATCAAAAATCTACCAAAACAGCAGAGGCCACCAAAGCAGACACCCAAACAACCACCACCTCAGAACACAACACCCGCAACACATAGACCTCACAGTCAGAGTGTCAAACAGTCACAGCCCTTAAGGCCAAACACAATGCCAGACACACTAGTCATTGGTGACTCCATAGTCAGACACACTGATGTCCCGCTCACCAGACTGAGTAAGGAGAAGGTCACAGTAAGCTGCCTGTCGGGCGCTAGAATCCGCCACATAACGCAAGCACTCAGGTCTCTCAACAGCAGGTACAAATATGACTCAGTCATTGTCCACGCTGGTGTAAACGACCTGAGACGTACCTCCTTGGACTACATGAAAAGAGACATTGAGGAGCTCTCTGATTATGTAGCCCAGGCAGGTATGCCCTGACCTTGAGCAGTATCCTACCTTCACCAAGAATGATGCCACAATACAGAGATAAGATGATCAGCTTTAACAATTGGCTTAAACACTGGTGTCATTCAAAGGGGATCCAGTATCTGTCTGCCTGGGATGACATGCTGGACAAGCCACGCTGCTTCGCAAGGGACGGCTTGCACCTGTCACCCTGGGATTCCGGATATTGGCAAAGGCTCTTGCCACCCCATAGTGCCTTTTTAGGCAAGGCTCAAATTCTAAACCTACCACCCTAGAACACAAAAAGGAAAAAACTAAGGGTAATGCTGCTCAATGCCAGAAGTCTAAATCTCAAAATGCACGACTCGAGGCCCTTCTCAGTATGGAGAACATCGATGTCTGTGCTGTGACAGAAACCTGGTTCAAGGCTCCTGAGAGCACCCCAGCGCTATCAGGTTTTACCTCATATCATGCGTTCCGGCCCCAAAATCCGGACAATACCAAGAAAGGAGGGGGTATCCATATTCATCAAGGACACCCACACCTCAAGACTGGTGGCAACGCACGATGCATCGGAGACCATCCAGGTGCAATTAACCATAGGCAAGACTGCTCTGCAAATTGTAGCATGTTACAGGCCACCCTCACAAACTCAGGAAACTCACATGGCCTTCCTGAAAACACTAGAGGGATAAATGTATCACCAAACACCATCATACTAGGTGACTTCAATTACCCTAATATAGACTGGGAACACTACTCAAGCCCAAACACCCTAGCCCAAAAGTTCCTGGAATTCATAAACTCAAATGCCATGGAACAACTAGTCACCATCCCCACAAGAGGAGATAACATACTTGATCTCATCATCATGAACATGGGAGCACAATGTTCAACACCGGAAGTATACCCCTCACTGGTGAGATCAGATCACAAACTAATCTCGCTGGAGGTCCTCATCCCACCCCCACCTGAAATAAAAAGACCACAGTAAAGAACTTCTCAAAAGCCGACTTCACACTTCTAAAGACTAGTGTGGTCTCCTTTCAGGCCCCGAGCCGTGGAAAACAATACTCAAGCCGCTGAATCACTTACAAACGCCTTCTACCAGCACCTGCAGGACTGCATGGATAAGGCAATCCCAAGCAAAACAAAGACTCTTTGTACCAAAGGCAAGCGTCCAGTCTGGTGGACCCCAGACATAAACAAACTCTACAACAAAAGGAGGAAGCTACTACAAGATAGAGCAAAATCCTTAAAAGGTAAGACACCCTTGATCACTATAAGTAAAAAACTAAGAGCTCTCATAAAATCATCCAAAGCAAATTTCGAGAGAAAAATAGCTAAAGACTCAAAAGACAATCATAAGGCCTTCTTTAGCTATGTTAGAAACCTAGGAGGAAACTCCCAGATATGCTCAGAACTAGTTCAAAATGATGTGAAGATTACTGATCCTACAGACATTGCCAACATACTGGCTGACAGGTTCAGTGCAAACTTCTCCCCCCCTCCCCCCCAAAAGGAGAGATATCTATACCAAATGAATGCAGCCCCCCCAAACATCTCCAGCGCCCAAGTGAGAACTGCTCTCTCCAAAGTAAAAAACACAGCATCCATGGGACCCGATGGTGTCCCCAGCTGTGTGCTCCACGAACTCAATGAGGAATTAAACCCACAGCAAGGACAGCTGTTTAATCAAAGTCTTACCTCTGGATACGTACCCAGGGAGTGGCGCACTGCAACTGTGGTCCCACTTCACAAAGCCCGTGCCTCCACAGACCCTGGAAATTACCGCCCATTAGCTTGACAAGCCTTATCTGCAAAGCCATGGAGAGGATCATAATGGACCTCATAAATAAAGACATAGGGAATTTGCAGACTTTGGATCCAACCCAGTTTGGCTTTGTCAAAGGCAGATCATGCCTTTTAAACTTGGTTGACTTTTTCGAAACAGTCACCAAAGCCATTGATGAGGGAAAGGCAGTCCATACAGCCTACCTCGATCTGGCTAAGGCCTTTGATACAATACCCCACTCGGGTATCATTGAAAAACTCATCAGCTTAAATGTTAACCCATACATCACAAGATGGGTTGCAAACTGGCTGAGTGACAGAACCCACAGGGTCAGAGTTGCTGGCGCCATGTCAGACTCAAAGCCTGTCACAAGTGGTGTCCCACAGGGCTCAGTCCTGGGCCCACTCTTGTTTGGCATCTACCTTTCCAGTACAAGCAAACACAGGAGGGTTATGGCTGACAAAGTTTGCAGATGACTGCAAACTGGGCGCCATAGTAGAAAACACATCTGACACAGATATCCTTCAGAAGGGTCTCACAGAAACGGATAACTGGTGCCAGAGCCACGGCCTAAAGTTAAATGCCAAAAATGCATAGTCATACCCTTCGGGAAAAACAAGGTTACCCCTAGCTACCAAATAGGTGGCAATCCACTGAGCACAGAAGAAGTTATCAGGGACCTGGGGACCCAGGTTGATAGTAGTCTGTCATTCGACACCCATGTAGCTAAAGTAGTTAGGAAGTCCTTCTACATTGCCCACCTTATCATGAAGGGATTCTCATCTAGATCAAGGGAGGTCATAGTCTCCCTTTACTCATCACTCATCAGACCAATGATTGAGTACAATGCCCCATTCGGAATGTATCTGACCCGACACTTGCAGCAGCTGGAGAGGCCACAAAAGTTCCTCACCAAAAGGATAAAGGGTCTCAAAAATCTGTCCTATGCTGCCCGATTGAAAGAACTCCAGCTCTATTCAGTCGCACGCTTGCTCAGAGGTGACCTTTGCCTAACATACAAGGCCATGTCAAACCCAGATTTGATGAATATGCTTCACCTCAAAAATCTAGATCCATCAGAGCCACAAGGGCGGGAGACTTAAACCTCGACACGGCTATTAATAGGACGTGCTGGAGGGATAGATTCATCTCCCAAAGACTCCCTATGCTGTGGAACAAAATCCCGGTACATGTGAGGCAGAGCACCTCGCTGGCCTTGTTCAAGAGAAATCTTGACCAATGGATGGGAGATCGCAGATATACCCCAAGAATTACCTCAGTGTCACTGCTCGACAGAGGCACAGCAAAATAATGGGTATAGTTCCCCATACTAAAGGGGTGGCGTAAGCCACAAAACAATGGGCTAGGCTTATAAATGCCCTCGGGCAGATAGCCTAGTATGAACCTATGAACCTATGAACCTATAAATACACCTGCTATAGTATTGACTCTGTAGCTCAGTCTGTTACATTCCTAAGATGCTTTATATTTTGCCACCCACAGTCCTGGCTTCCATTCCAGTCTGTTGCACATTAAGTATATGCTTGTCAATACAACAAATAACTGACTGAGCCGTGCAATTTTAAGCAGAACCAGTTGCTGCTACTGCAGTCACTGCCACCCATAGTAACATGTCAAAGGGCTGTAGGTTGGGGCACACTTCACAAATACGTATAGGCATCCTAAATGTTGCCTACTATTCTCTGGATGGCACTATTACATAACGTATTTACCTGAGACACATGGCTCACCTGGACAGTTATGGGTACCCTCACCCTGGCTATGCTGTGACAACAGAGCTAACACTGCTCCCTCACTGACATATACAGCTTGCTGCCCCCCAATGTGTTCATAATCCTCAGTAAGACTCCTGGGCAGAATGCAGCTTCAGCCTGCAACATATGGGGCAGTATGTTCAGCTACCTGCTACAGACCTATTATACCTCCCAACCACCTAGAACAGGGGAGCCACACAACACCCATACATAAAGGGGTGGGGGGGATGGTCAACTGACATGGATATGTGTCTTCCCTTATGAACAAACACAGCTGATAGACCAGCGGCAACTGCAGCAGCATGCATATTCTGATGTAAAGAACATATGACACTCACATCTGTCTGTCCCTTCACTGACCTCAACCTACACTGTTAAACAGTAAACTACCACATAATCAGAAAGTCTGTTCACAATGGTCAAACATAGCATGCGAAACTGTGGACATACCACATAAATCCAGAGAGTGGATAGTATTTTTACCTACCCTCTGTGATCCTGTATTCCCCATACCTTGATAATGTACATCTCACAGACCAGGAAAAGGGCCAAGGCCTACATGAAGGCCTTAAATATGGCACTGTGGTGCCATGCATTGGCTAATGAAAACGCAATCCAGCTGTTCTGGATGCAATTAGCAAGTGTGAGCCACAGATTGCTGCAAAGGCAATCACCTGTTCACGAGCATTACCAACAAAAGACAATCTGCTGCTTATGGTAAACAGGTTTGTGACTTTCTTTATGAAGACACACTGTGAGAACATAAGCAATATACTACAGGATTTCTGCACATAGAGGAGAACAGCACCATACGATGTACGCAATAGAAGTCCTAATGTAATGGGATGCAGATGTTAGGATGCATAGGAAATAGTGATTACAACAGCAGGTCTGTAGTACATATCTTGGGATGACATGCTGCTTTTAGTCAGCTGTCCAGCACCTACAGGCTTCCCTTTTGGCTCTGTCTGCTGTAACATAGATCACAGCTCTGGCCCTCTGAGTCCCTCCAACAATGGTCAGCTCATGTACAAATGCTACTAGATTGTATTTTAGATAATAGTGATAGTAAGTACTGGTGGATACAGCTGGCATATCACATGCTGTACTGTCAGTCAGCTCCTCTCAGTCTGTGAATGTCACACAGGCATACTTCAAACATTGTCCAGGTGTCCCTGACTGTTCCTGATGTACTCTGGCTAGGTCACTAAGCACTCTACACCCATATCTCATCACTTGATTGCTATTCCTAGCATACCTGTTGACCCCTACAGTAGGACAGCAGGTTATAGCCTGTAGTAGTGGAGGGACACAGGCCCAGCCTCAGTGACAGAGTGTACATATTGAACATACAATGTAAGGGAATGAATACAGTTCCAGATATTAATGTACCATAACTGTTTGCTGAGGGGTCTGGTGTGTGACAGCCAGATTCCCCACTGTCTGGGAACAACCATTATGTATTGTCCAACTGTTTGCCAGACATCCACATTTTTCTGGCAGAGGGTCCACATACATCAGGCACATGTACACATTCTGCAAACATCTGTGTACTGTATATGTTGGACACCTACAGGGGAGAATACCTTACAGCATGTTTGCAGTGCTGTCCATCATTGGGTCACACACATATTGCTGGACTGTCCCCATGCACTTGTAGTATGACTCACTTATTTGTCTGATGGTGACTGTATGACATGGTACTGGGATGTTGCCCATAGGGGACATATGATAGTAGATGGCAGTGATGCATATGGAGACATAACAACACAGTCTGGCACAGCACACAGTGCCATAACCGGTATACCTAGGATCATAGAAGGTTACTAGGCTATTGGCCTTCAGGCCCTCATAAGCCTAGCCCAGAGTTTAGCACATTTATGCAAGTCATCACCCAATGCCCCAATCCAACAGGGTCATAGGTGGTATCCAAAGGGTGTATGTCTTCTTTACCGTCCAGTTATCCAGGTTTCACTTAAAAAGGGATAAAAAGGTACTCTGCCTGATGTGGACAGGGTGTCTATTCCGCAGCTCAGTGAGTGTCTGGGACGCACATCTGTCCCACCATCAAGTCCTGTTGATGTCACAGATCAGGATGAGGGCATGTGTACAGGTTACTCGAGTGGAGCATGACTTGCGGATGTGCAGCAGTCCCATCAAGGTAGAGTCCATGATTGCCTTGTGTGCCAGACAGAGGTCACCTCTGAGGAGTCTGTATGAAACTGGGCAAAGGGAAAGGGCTTTTAGCCTATCTGTGCATGGTAGATATTTGAGGCTGTGGTATTCACTGGTGAGGAACCTCTGTGGTCTCCACCAGATGCTGCATGTGCTTTGCGAGGTACAAGACAAAAGGGGCATAATACTCAATAATGGGCCTTATTAGAGAGGCATACAGGGATGTTATGACCCCCATGTCACTGGATGAGATACCCTTACATATGATGTGTGCCATATAGAAGGCTTTCCTTACAATGGGAGTAACATGGTGGTCAAATATCATAGTGCCATCAACCTGTGTACCCAAATTCCTCACGACTGATTGCATGCTTAGGATGTTGTTAGCAATGTGATCATTTGTGGGGACGTCACTCTCCCCAAAGGGATTGATGCTGCATTTTGTGGTATGCAACCTGAGGCCATGTGTCTGGCACCATTCATGTGTCTGCGTGAGACTCTTTTTTCACATGTCCACATCACTAGAGGATTTGGTGACAGCACCCAGCATCCAGTCTTCTGCAAACATGGTCGTCCATAGCCCATTGGTTGTGACCTACACCTCAGAAGAGTAAATCACACATAACAGAGGTCCCAAGACAGAACTGTGGATTACACCACTAGTTATGGGTCTACCACTTGAGGTAGATTCCCCCTATATTGACTAGGTGGGTGCTGTCAGTGCACCAGTGTACTACCCATCTGGTAACATATGCATTGATGCCTAGTTGAGAGTGTATGTCTATTATGGCCAAGTGGGGAATACTGTCAAAGTCTTTGGCTAGGTCAAGGTAAGCAGTGTGCACTGTCTCCCCCTTGTCCATGGCTTTGGTGACTGTGTCAAAGAAGTCAACCAAATGTAAAAGACATGATTCCCACTTATCAAAGCTAAACTGTGTGTGATCAAGTGTGTGATGGTCACCAATGTCCTTGTTAATGAGGTTCATAATAATCTGTTCCATGGCTTTGCAGATCAGACTAGTTAGGCTGATGGGTCTATAATGTGCAGGATTGGTGGATGCTCCATCTTAGTGTAAAGGAATGACAGTGGATGTCCTCCACTTGGCTGTAACAATGGTGGTATTCAGACTTTGGTTGAATATAGTACCTAATGGTGCTGCAGATTCATGCTTGAGGTCATATAAGATGCATCCTGTGATGTTATCAGGTCCCATAGTGGCTGTATTCCATGACTTTGAGATGGCAATGATGACATCATCCCCAGATAGAAGGGGAAGGGGAGGATACTGGAGATGTCCTGATAAACGGATGAAGGGGGGGCAGGAGGTGAAGCTTTCACTGACTCGGTCAGGCAGCAAATTTGGTATATCTACAGCACTTGTATATCTGGTGTCCTTGACCACCAGTTCTGAGCAGATCTGGGTGCTTCCTTTGATATTGCAGACATATGTGAAAAAGGAGATATGATGGTGAAGTGGATGTTGCCAATGTGGGCTCATAGTTTGCTTTGCAGGATTTCAGTACTGCTCTTATTTGCTTGTTCAGGCTAAGGAGACATTGCTTCAACTTGGGCACCTGCACCTTCTTGGTGTTGGACAGCAATATTTCTCTCCTGTTATAGAGTCTGTCTATTGTAGATATCCACCAGATAGGTTTACTTATCCTTGCAGAAAATGATGTAGTTTTGTTGGGTATACCTGATTCCAGGCATCTATATAAATGCACGTGTAGTGCTTTGTTGTATTTGTGGATACTGGTGCCAATTCCTACAGAGGGGTGGGGCTGCAGAACTGTTTATACCATCCCTCAAGAGGCTGTACTCAACTTTGGAGATTCTTGTATGTCTAACCCCAGCTAGATGGGTATTGTGTGAGATGGTAACTGCAGACATGACTCCTTTATGGTTGGTTTTACCATGGAGGATGATACTGTAGAGATGCTGCAGTGATTACCCATGTTGTTTAATATCATCTTCAAGAGTTCTTCACCTCATGTAAAAGTAGCAGCTAGCTGTTCCAAGGTGTTTGCATTACCAAATTCCGTGAATCTCTGGGTATTTGTGTGCTGGCATGAGTAGTTCTTACAATCTATGTTTGGGTACTTAAAGTCACCCAGGATCAGAGTACAGAGTTGAATCCTGATAGAGTTGAACAGGTCCATATAGGCAGAATGGGCTTCCTGGTCACACATGGGAGCTGGTAGCTAACTATGATTTGAATAGGGGTCTTGGCAATGGTTAACTGCACAGGTGTGTGGCTATGCATGGTATGTGGTATGGACGGCTGTGGAGTTCACGTGTGCTTTTGCCTCAGAGGTCTCCCTTGTTTGGGGATGTTTATGTTGTAAGAAACTTCTCTGTGTGGAAGATTTTCAGTCCATATATCTCTAGTTGATCCCTGCATATTAATCAGATCAGACAATAGTAGCAGAAGTAGCAAATGTAAACTCATCTTAAGTAAAATAAAATATATAATTGTACAGAATGACTAAGTATTTGAAAGTAATCCAAGTAAGGCAGGCAGGCTATTTCCACTCAAAAATACTTCATTAAGTACACAGATAAGCGATCCAAGTAAAGCAAAAATAGAGTAATAGAGTACAGCTTTTCCGCCTCTCACTCAGCAGATGTATAAACAGACTTTACTTTATTTTTGCTTTACTTGGATCGATTGTCTGTGTACTTGAAGGATTTTTGACTGGAAACAGACTGCCTGCCTTGCTTGGATTACTTTCGAATACTTAGTAATTCTGTACAATTATATATTTTTTTATTATTATTTTTTTTTTTTACTTAGGATGAGTTTAAATTTGCTACTTCTATTACTATTGTCTGATCTGATTAATATACAGTGATTAACTAGAGATATATGGACTGAAAATCTTCCACACAGAGAAGTTTCTTACACTGTTTTGTTTTTGGACCCACTATACTTGTTTAGTGGGTTGTTTTGAGATTTCGGGGTACCACAGAGATTACTTGTTTTTTTTTGGGGGGGGGTGTTTATGTTGAGGATCACTGCATATGTGGGTGTGGGTGGTGTGTGAGCTGTACTGATTGTGTTAACAACCTTTTTGGTGCCAGATATCCAGGCTTGAGAGGGAGAGAGCATGAACTGCAGGTTCCTAATGTCATTTCATCTCTCACAATTGTGTTCCTTGGTGCTGTTTGTAAATGGCTGTCTGTTTACTTGAGGCACTTGCTACACTGGATGCTCATATTGACCAGACTGGCAGGGGAAACTGTAGTTGATTGTCCAGCCATATTTATCAGAATCTGAGGGAGAAAGGCCAGGGAGACCCAAGGGGTGGTCCTACAGCCTAGGTTCTTAAAACAAATGTAAGGAGGCTTACACTATCGCATACTTGTAGACAGGCTATAAACAAGCAGTGATAGGTGCAACAGAAAAGATGCAGTTGAACACCTTAGAGAACATGCAGCAAGTAGCAGGAAACATCAGGATGAGGAGGGAAACTCATGATGTATTAGCACTATGTTGCTGATAGCCACATGCATGCTGTGATGAGAGATGGTGGGGTATGATGTGGGAGTTAGTGGAAGATAGTGCTGGTAAATGTAAATGTGCAGGGTATGCACATAATGGAGAGCAATGTATGTGGTCCTGTGCTGTGTTCCTCTCTTCTTGTCTTTCAGGAGTGATGTACAGATGGAGGAACCCACCTTTTTCTGCAGCCGAAAATGAAGTTATAGTTGACAACCTCAGACTGCATCATGACATCCTGCTGTTGAGGAGTCACCATAATCAGGAACAACGCGCTGCACTGTGGGCAGATCTTGTTGCATCAGTAAATTATGTTGGGCTACAGGAAAGAAGCTATGAGCAGGTCCGGCACTGGGCCAAAGACATGATAACTGCTGCATGGCAAAGAGCTGTAGCTGTGACCAGGGACTGTTTTGGCACGTGTGGAGGTCCTGCAATGCAACAACCACTCTCTGCCACAGAGGAGTTCCCGGCAAACCTGGGTTTAGCCACCAGCTCCCAAGCATCCATCACCCCATATGTTGTGGAAGTGGGTGGCATACCTTACACAACAGAGGAACATCTAGGTAACCCTCATGTGGTCATCACTTTAATACTGTAGCAATGATAGTGGCAGCCTCTGCATACCTGTACATGGATGTCAGGACAGTCTGCATTTGGGGGGGGGGGTTGTAAAGCACACTTTTGCACACATACTTAGAATGTCAGCATTGTGGGCAGCATCACAGTTTGTACTGTACATGTTGATATACTCACATATTATCCTATACCAATGCCACATTTGTGTTTGCTGACAATCCCTCTCCCCCACAATTCCATAGGTACATCTAGTGTGGCCAAAGCCCAACATCCTGTAGCTGGTGAGTGTGAAACTGTTTTGCCATGGCTCATCTATACCCTAGGAATGTTACGGGCTGCCAGTTTGCCATGAACACAACTGTTAAGCTTAGTCATAGTACAATACTTGTATGTTCAGTTGTGGAGGGGTTCAAATCAGTGCATTGAAGTGGTAATCACAGTAGCATATTTGCAGGAGCTGTAACATATTTTCACATATTTTTGTGAAGGTGTATGCAGTCTACTATATAGCGGGGAATAGTATGGTGGAGATGGGTGCACTGTGTTTTAGGTGAAGGTCCATTGCATACACAGACATGTCATTTATCTCACAGGTGTATAGAACTGACAACATTAACCAGACGTAGCTGCACTGCATCTTGTTAAGTGCCTGTTTTGTCTGTCTGCTGTGGTCTGCTTGTGTGTTGTGCATGGGATCAGTAATGAGGTATGGTATGTATAATGCAGTTGCGGTACCTCACCTGTATGTGTGTGTGTGTGTGTGTGTGTGTGTGTGTGTGTGTGTGTGTGTGTGTGTGTGTGTGTGTGTGTGATCAGCAGACATAATAGTGCATGCATTAATGTAGTCATGTTGTCTTCCACCTCACAGGTGACCATTGAGTTTGAAGTTTGTCCCCCTCACAACCTGATGTCAGTGTCTCATTGGACTCTGATGATGATGGTGGCCATAGTGAGGCACAGGTGGGATTGTTGTGGGCTGAATCTGTCCCATGGGTTGACATCCCACTTCTTCCGCCGATGTCCTTGCACACAGTCAGTATGCCCACACATACCTGGTCCCCTGCAGCCACAGATATTGGACAGTCACAGGGTGGTGGCATTGAACAGGAAAGTGTGGTGACTACGGCATCTGTGACTGTAGCCACCAGCCATAGCCAGAGAGCTGGCAAGGTCCCACACAAGCAGATCGACAGGGGTCCTCGAAGGAGGATGCTGTCAATCCATCACCTGTCACAGGTGTCACATCACAAGTCACTCAACAGATGTTTCAGTCCATCATGGAAGCACAGGCACATTCTGAATGCAACACCAGATGAATGCTCAGAATTATGGATGCATCACTCTCTGGCATCCATGATTCCATCCACAACAGTGGTGACATCATGCATCATTTTTCCAATGTAATGGACAGATGGTGGGGTGAGACATTGTCAGTCCTTAACCATGCATTGTCTGTGCTGAAACATGCGGTGGGAGTAGGGTATCTGACATGTGAATGCAGGTCAGCACCAACATCAGCTGAGAGTACACATGGCAGTGCACACTCTCACTCCCAATAGTGGCAGTACCACCAGCATTACAAAAGGGAGGGTGCTGTCCACACCACAACATGGCAGACCAAGGGCACATGGTCCCAGGTGGTCCCATGAGGGACACAGATCCAGCAGACACCAGTCACTGTCAGCAAGTAGTACTGCATCTGACTCTAGGCATGGTGGTGCCAGTGCCACTCCTGGCAGAGCCATTTCCTATGTTCATGGCCAGAGAGGGTGAACTGTACATTCTGCCATGTGCAGTCCATAGCTGTCCATCATACCCTTGTGTAGGGCAAGCACATGGCTTGACTGCGTACACACACACACACACACACACACACACACACACACACACACACTCATCACTGTCACATGCAGGTCCCCAACAGGCACACACAGCTCCTCTCTGTGGCCCAGCTGACCAGCACCCCTCCAGACACACATACACAGTGTCAACTGTGTGGCACAGCATAGGCCTTTGGCAACCCCACACCACACCCTGTGCATATGATGATACCTGTGCCACACCCTTGTCATCCATACCATCGATGCAGGGACATGTAAATATGTGTATGATGCGCACATCAATTATAGTACATTTAATAACAGTTTGTAGTGCAGTAGTGTCATGCCCTGTAAGGTGCTATTTGTTGGCATGTGTCATGAGTACACATCAAAGTGTATGTACCTTTGCTCCATGATGCTGCATTAGTGGTAGTACTGATGACTGACTGTTGTCTCCCACACCTTTTTCTGTTTCTGTTCCAGGGGTCTGTTTGTCTATACTGTGGAGAGCTGGTGACAATACAATGGCTCAGGATGGCATGGTGGCAATGCAGAAATGTGAATTCACTAAGATACAGCTGTATATGTACATGATTACCTAAGTGCATATGTGTAGAACTGTGTGTCAGGGACAATGGGGCAGACAGTTTAATCTTGCATGCATACCCCATTACACAGCTTGCTATTCTTAATGCATGTCACCTGGGAGTTCACTAGGATTGTAGATACATAGGAGCATATGAGGTTACTAGAGTAATGGCCCTGGGACCCTTGCAAGCCTTGCCATTAGTTTATCCCCAGAAAGGAGCGTCAGTCAGCACCTTCTGCCCCTGTCAATGAGGGACATGGATGGGACCACTGGGACAGATTTGTGGTTTCCCATCCACTCATCATGGTTGCACTTGAAGAGGGTCAGTGTGGTACTCTGATGTTTATGGGAAGTGTATTCCTGAGACAGGGCAGCCTGTGGGAGACAAATATTTCTCTCCAGCAGGTTGTATTGATGTCACATATCAGACTCAGGCCTGTTGTGCAGTTAATGTGTGAGGAGTTAGACTTACAGATATGGGGCAGCTGTAGTAGGGCAGGGTCCAACATTGCCTTGTAGGTGTGACACAGCCCACCTCTGAGCAACCTGTCTGATACCAAGTGCAGCAATAGTAATTTGATCCTTTCTGCATGGGACAGGTATTGAAGGCCATGGATTACCTTTGTGAGGTGTTTCCATGGCCTTTCCAGTTGGTGCAGATGTTTGGATAGATGCATAACAAACAGGGTGCTGTAGTAAAATATTGTTCTATGGCGTGAGGACTATAGAGAGCTAATGACCACCTTTTGTCTGGATGCAATCCCTTTACCTATGAGATGAACCAATTGCAAGGTTTTTCTGACCACTGCCGCTACATGACAGTTGAATGTGGAATTATCAACCTGAGTACTCAAGTCTCTCAACACAAGTTGTATGTTTAGGGTGTTGCCTTTGATGTGGTAAACAGTGGGGCAGTGTATTTGCTGAATGGTATGATGATATAGTTTTTTGCATTTTGCTTGAGTCCAGGACCTTGTCACCAGTCTGTAGTTGATGTAAGACCCTTTTGCAGTATGTTAACATCATTTGGGGAGTCAAAGATCGACAGAACCCAACTTAGAGTCATCCACAATCTTGGTCAATACTTACAAATGTAGGTGGAGGGGGTAGCATTCATGCCTAGATACATGTGGGATATTTAGGGGCAGCAGCTACTCACAGGGCCTCAAAATGTATACACAATTGCACACAGATAGGCAAGATAGACTAGGGTTGCCACCTTATCAAATGCTCAATATGGGTCACTTTTGTAGTAACTTGAGAGTTGCCAGGACATACCATACCCACGGCAAGTGCAATGGAAAGAACCTCACTTTTTTGACAATATAATGGCTTATTTTTGTAGCATTTGCATAGTTTGTGCTATTTCTTATAACATTTAGATGTTTGTGATATAAAATGGCTGTTTTATGCAACTATTAGAAAAATGTAAGAAATACTTGTTATCCTGTACTGTTGGGACATTTGTATTGTTTAAGTTATTTTCACAGGACACACCTGGTCAAGCATGGACTGCAACCTGCACAGTGGGACAGGTGGTAACTCTAACACAGTCACACTGCTGCACAGGAATACACACACACACATACACACACACACACACACACACACACACACACACACACACACACACACACACACACACACTCACACACACACACACCCACACACCCACACACACACACACACACACACACACACACACACACACACACACACACACACACACACACACACGATATAGTGCTAAGTATGTATTGCATGGCCACGGAGCTTAGGTATTTGAAGAGTGAGTATCTGTGCTTCTAAGGAGGATGACATCAGCAGGCCCTGTAAAGTAAGCCAATGGAGGGTTAACAGGTAGGCACGTGACTTAAAATGTATTAGCATTGCACACACATATGGAAGACAGACACACTGCTGCAAGGAGATATACTTATGCATGAACACAAAGCTACTGTTGTTGGAATTAGGACCCCTACCTGTCAAGATGGATATACTATAGTGTTGTGTACTTATTGCATGCGCCACAGAACATATATGTCTGAAGAATGTCTAATTGTGCTTCTAAGGTGGATGACATTAGCAGGCCCTGTAAAGTACGCTGATTTGGGGGTTAACAGGTAGGCATTGGCCTTAAAATGGGTTAGCGTTTCACACACATAGGCAAGACAGACACACTACTGCAAGGGGACATATTTGCTCTGACACAGTTGTCATTGTTGGGATTAGAACCCCTACCTATTCAGATGTGTACACTAAACTGCTAAATATATCCATCACATGCACCACTAAGCTTATGTGGTTTGAGAATGTCTAACTGTGCTTCTAAGGTGGATGACATCAGCAGACCCTGTAAAGTAAGCTGATGTGGGGGTTAACAGATAGCACAGTCCTTAAAATATATTAGCATTGCATACACATAGAGAATACATACATACTGCTGCAAGGGGATATACTTGCGTACACACTTACAGAGTTGCAATTAGAATCCCTACCTATCTAGTTGTGTAGGGTATAGTACTATGCACATATTGCATGCACCACAGAGCTTGCGTATTTGGAAGGTGTCTGCTACTGCTTTTGGGGTGGATGACATCAGCAGCTTTGGACAGGGATGCCACTGTTGTGGAGGACACTAGTCACAGGGCCATAAAATGATTGACCATTGTACAGACATAGGCCTGTTGGGTATGTGTATACTGCTTTATGTGGAATATCTACACACATGCACAATGTGACAATGTGAGATTAGAACCCCTACCTACCTACTAATATAGACTTCAGCTCATCGTACTAGTTGCATGCACCACTGGTAACAGTTGGTGTACAAGTGGCTGCAGCACTACATATCTCTACACCTTTCTGTCTCTCTCTCTCTCTCTCTCCCCCTATATATAATATATAAACAGGTTTAAACTATTCCAGGCTCCACAAAGTCTGCTCTTCACTTTTTCCCTTAGAACTGGTCAAACTCTCAAAGTAATCACTCTATTCTCTTTCTAAAGCCCTGCACTTGCTCGGCTCTTATAAGGAAACACTAACTAACTAAAGCACTACACCCTCCTTGACTTCTCATAAGTATTAGGCTCCCGATTGGTCCTTCCTGATCAAGTGAAATATCGGTTCCCTTCCCTAATCTGATCAGTAAAAAACAGTTCCCTATACTAATCTGGTATGTCCAAGTGTCAGTTTCAAGGTTACTCTCCAGTCCAGCTGGTGAATCTGGGAATTTTGAGGCAATGTTACAATTGCCTTATGTACACAGACAACCCTCTCCTGCTTCCATCAAACTCTAATACATGTGAGAGATGCAGTTACACAGCCAAACTGGAGGCAGAGCTCTCTCAACTCAAGACTGGCACAGTCAGTCAGGAAGAAAAGGTAACCACCCGCACCACAAATCCAGTCTCACACAGACCTATTACATCTGCATACCCAACACATAAACACACAAAAACATACTCGGAGGCTCTAAATAAAAATCTACCTAAACAGCAAAGACCTCCTAAGCAGATATCCAAGCAACAGCCACCCCTCAACAATACCCACAAATTACATATCTCACAAAATCAGTGTGCCTCACAGTCACAGCCCTTCAGGCCAAACAACACACCAAATACACTTGTTATAGGGGAATCTATTGTCTGGCACACTGACATCCCGCTTACCAGACTGAACAAGGAGAAGGTCACTGTAAGCTGCCTGTTAGGTGCCAGGATCCGCCACATAACGCAAGCACTCAGGTCACTTCAAAGCAAGTACAAGTATGACTCTGTCATTGTCCATGCTGGTGTGAATGACCTGAGACGTAGCTCCCTGGACTACATGAAAAGAGACATAGATGAGCTCTCTGACCATGTAGCCCAGACTGGTATGACCCTGACCTTGAGTAGCATCTTGCCCTCACCAAGAATGATGCCACAGTATAAAGACAAAATGATCAGTTTCAACAATTGGCTAAAGTATTGGTGTCATTCAAAGGGGATCCAGTGTCTGTCAGCCTGGGATGACATGCTCGACAAGCCACGTTGCTTCGCTAGGGAAGGCTTGCACCTGTCACCCTTAGGCTTTTGTATACTTGCCAAGGCTCTTGCCACCCCCGTAGTGCCTTTTTTAGGTAAGGCTCAAAGGACAAACCCACCTCCATGGACAACCCAAGGATAAAAAAACTAAAGGTAATACTACTCAATGCCAGAAGTCTAAACCTCAAGATGCATGCACTCGAGGCTCTCCTCAGTATGGAGAAAATTGATGTCTGTGCAGCAACAAAAACCTGGTTCAAGGCTCCAGAGAGCACCCCAGCACTACCAGGTTATAACTCATACCATGCGTTTTGGCCCCAAAACTTGGACCAAAGCACAAAAGGAGGGGAAGCAGCTATATTCATCAAAGATACCTACACCTCCAGGTTAGTGGCACTGCACGAAGCATCAGAAACCATCCATGTGCAACTAACAGTGGGCAAAACTGCCTTTCAGTTTGTAGCCTGCTACAGAACACCCACCCTATTACAGGAACCCCACTTGGCATTCGTGAGAACACTGGAGAATATGAATGTCTCTCCAAACACTATGTTATTGGGTGACTTCAACTACCCAAACATTGACTGGGAAAACTACTGAAGCCCAAACACCCTCGCCCAACGGTTCCTTGAATTTATAAACTCTAATGCAATGGAACAATTGGTCACCACTCCCACAAGAGGGAACAACATTTTGGACCTGGTCATCACCAACATGGGGACTCTGTGTTCCACACCAGAGGTAAACCCCTCATTGGTAAGATCAGACCATAAACAAATTTCCCTGGACATCCATATCCTGTCCCCACCCCCAGCCAAGGAAATCACTGTAAAGAATTTCTCAAAAGCCAACTTTGCACTTCTCAAGACTGAGGTGGAATCCTTCAAAGCCCCTGGGCCAGAGGATAATACAGCCCAATCCGCAGAATCCTTTACAAATGCATTCTATGAGCATCTGCAGGAATGCATGGATCATGCTATCCCAAATAAAACCAAGACTCACTCCTCGAAAAACAGGAGACCGGTCTGGTGGACCCTGGCCATAAATAGGCTATACAACAGAAGGAGGAAGCTACTACGTGACAGAGCAAAATCCCAAAAAGGGAAGGCATCTCTGATCAGTATTAGCAAGAAACTTCGATCCCTCATAAAATCATCAAAGGCCAGTTTAGAAAGAAAAATTGCCCTAGAAACTAAAGATAATCACAAGGCCTTCTTTAGTTATGCATGAAAACACCAAAAGGAACAAAAACATCAATTCTTCAAAACACACCATGAAATAAGTAGTCAGAGTGTGGAGCAAAGAGAAGCAGCTTTAATCCATACGTCCTGTCCTGATACCTCGGCAATTCGCCTTCAATGGAACAAACTTACAGACTTACACATTCTCTTTTTATATATTCATCAATTAAGATGATTAATTAATCAACTCATCAAATGTTTTAACCCTATCAACACTGTGACAAAATACAGCATATATAACATTTAAATTCTATCTTTTTTATCAAAAGTTTATAGTTTAGTTATGTCAGGAACATGGGTAGAAACTCCCAGATATGCTCTGAATTGTTGCATAACGGTACAAAATATACCAAACCTACAGACATAGTCAACATCCTGGCAGACAGATTCAGCGCAAACTTCTCCCCCCTTCCCACCCCAAAGGAGCAAATGCCTGTTCCAACTGAATGTAACCTCCCTGACATCACAGGTGCACAGGTGAAAGCTGCCCTCTCCAAAACAAAAACCACAGCATCTATGGGACCGGACGGTGTCCCAGGCTGTGTCTTACACGAGCTCCAAGAAGAACTGAACCCTCACATTAAGTCACTGTTCAAACTTAGCCTTACTACAGGATATGTACCCAAAGAATGGCGTACAGCTACAGTGGTCCCACTCCACAAAGGTGGTGCTACAACGGACCCCGAAAATGATCTCCCCATAAGCCTGACTAGTCTGGTCTGTAAAGCTATGGAGCGTATTATCATGCAACTCATAAACAAAGACATTGGGAGCCTCCAGACACTGGACCCTACCCAATTCAGCTTCGTTAAGGGCAGATCTTGCCTCTTAAACCTAGTTGATTTCTTTGAAACAGTTACCAAAGCCATAGATGAGGGCAAGGTAGTCCACACAGCCTACCTGGACCTCGCAAAAGCCTTCGACACAATACCCCACTCTGGTATTATAAATAAGCTTACCAGCTTAAATATCAACCCCTATATCACAAGATCGCTTGCAAACTGGCTCAGAGATAGAACCCACATGGTCAGAATCACAGGTGCCATGTCCGAATCCAAACCAGTTACAAGTGGCGTCCCACAGGGCTCAGTTCTGGGACCTCTCTTGTTCAGTATATACTTCTCTGAGGTTCAGGCTAACACGGGGGGATTATGGCTGACAAAGTTCACAGATGGCTGCAAACTGGGAGCCATAAT
The DNA here is from genome assembly GCF_019279795.1 of Protopterus annectens. Lineage (NCBI taxonomy): Eukaryota > Metazoa > Chordata > Ceratodontiformes > Protopteridae > Protopterus > Protopterus annectens. Next base: position 606,894,467 of record NC_056729.1, on the reverse strand, counting down.
CGAATCTCCAGCTGACACAAGTATCCTCCAAAAGGGTCTCACAGAGACGGGCGCTTGGTGCCAGAGCCACAGCCTCAAGCTAAATGCTAAAAAGTGCATAGTCATCCCCTTTGGGAAAAACAAGGTGCTCACAAATTACCACATAGGTGGTAATCCATTAAGTACGGAAGAAGTAATTAGAGATTTTGGGACCAGTAATCTCTCCTTTGATAATCACGTTGCCAAAGTGGTTAGAAAGACCTTCTATATAGCTCACCTTATCATGAAAGGGTTCACATCTAGATCAAGAGAGGTCATTGTGCCCCTCTACTCATCACTCATCAGGCCCATAATTGAATACAATGGCCCTTTTGGGATGTACCTTACCCGACACCTGCAGCAACTGGAGAGACCCCAAAAGTACCTCACCAAGAGGATCATGGGCTACAAACAGATGTCCTATGCAGCTCGACTAAAGAAACTCCAGCTCTACTCAGTTGCTTACCGCCTACTCAGAGGCAATCTATGCCTGACGTAAAAAGCCATGTCAAACCCAGAATTAATGGACATGCTCCACCTCAAAAAATCCATGTCCCTTAGAGCTACACGCTCCAGGGACCTAAACCTCAGCACAAAAATAAATAGGACATGCTGGAGGGACAAATTTGTTTCCCAGAGGCTCCCCTCACTCTGGAATAAAGTCCCAATTCATGTTAGACATAGCCCCTCACTGACCCTCTTCAAGCAAAATCTGGATGCATGGATGGAAAATCGCAAATTCGCCCCTGGAATCTCTTCTGTGTCCCTGCTAGACAGAGGCACAGTAAACTAATCTTAAAAGGGTACCTTCTGTAACCTACTTTACAGAGGCACAGTAGGCTAATCTAATAGGGAGGTGGATGCCAAATACACTCTGGCTAGGCTTAAAAATGCCCTAGGGCAGATAGCCTAGTATCTACCTATGAACCTATGAACCTATATAATATATATATATATATATATATATATATATATATATATATTAAATATATATATATATATATATATATATATATATATATATATATATGGGTCTACGACTAATGACCGAAACGACGATTCCCCGACAGGATATTCACCGACGCGAGATGACCGACAGGTAAGTTTACCGACAGGGTTATTTGCCGACAGCGGAAAGACCGACAAGGGAATGTGCGATCGCGACCGGGTAAGTGTGCGATGGTGACGGAGTTAGGAGCGGTCAGGTAAGTGCTCGAGATTGTGGGATGTCGGGTTAGGCTGTGGGAAAGGTGAGTGTGTGTTTGTGTCGGAGGTATGGTTCGGTAAGGTAAGTGTGTGTTAGTGAGGGACTGTAGTTTAGGGACGGGTTAAGTGAGTTAGGGTTAGGGTGCAGGTAGGTGATGTGTGCGTTAGTGTCGGAGCTTGGGCTAGGGGTGGGTTAAGTGAGTTAGGGTTAGGGTGCAGGTAGGTGATGTGTGCGTTAGTGTCGGAGCTTGGGCTAGGGGTGGGTCAAGTGAGTTAGGGTTAGGGTGCAGGTAGGTGAAGTGTGCGATAGTGTCGGACCTTAGGGTTAGGGTTTGGGTCAGGGCTAGTGTGTATGCTATGTAGTGTAGTGTGTTGTTTACTTTCCGTGTGTCGGTGTAATGATGTTCGGTGTTTTGCGTTGTCGGGTTTGTGTGATGGTTATTTCGCGTCGGGGAATCGTCGTGTCGGTGTTTAGTAGTAGACCCATATATATATATATATATATATATATATATATATATATATATATGTGTGTGTGTATCTATATAAAACCCTGCAGATACAAATATATCTTATATGTGCCACATACTGATAGATAAGGGTAATCATGTCTGATGGGGACAGGGAGAGACAGTTAGAACTTAGATATACATGCGTATCTGTCTGTATGCACAGAGATATATTGACATCTCAGTTCTATAGGCTGATGAGGCTTCATACATGGGCTGAAATTAAGTGTAGGAGCATGCCAAGTGTGACCGTCAGTACTTACAAGGGGACTTCAGCCTGGAAATTTGTGTGCTACAGCCAATTGGCTGCTGCACCTGATTACACAGTACAGCACCTGCACCTCCCTGATATAATACCCAAGGGATTCCCCAGTACTTTGCTGGCCATAATATATGACTCATACCTAGGGTGTGTACAGATTGTATTAGACTGAACAGGGTTTTTCATCATATGTCTGGTACATTTTACATAGCAATGGATTTCCTGGTACATCAGTGGCAGATCATTATAGACTGACATGAGGAACTGCTGACAGACATTTGAGTTACTGACTCCATACACAGCAGGGAACCCATGCTACTGCATGACCTGTTCTACTCTGCACTTTCTACATTTGTCTGGCCAGTAGTACATCCTTCTCCTTATATGTGGGCCTTTGTCCTACTCCTGTTCCTGGCTTTGTCCACAGTTGCAGCTGTATGTCTTTGTAGGTATGCTGTGACTTTTAGTACAAAATGTAACACCACACACAGGGCTGCAGACTTCACACCTCTGACTGTACCTGTTTTGCAGGATGTCCAACATTTTGCCCCATATGTCTGCTCTTGTCCTCAGACAGTTTGTGTTGTACTGGTATTATAATGCTACATAGTGCCCATACCTCTCAACCTCTTAGATCAAGAAATCTGGCAAAGCCATATATAAGAGTGGGCCACAGGCCCCAAAATAGCGACATTTTTTAATATAACTCTTACAAACTTAGAAAGTTTGCAGAATAACAGGTTTTGCATTAGAATGGATTTTCTGAAGGGTATGAAGTCTGCATCTCAAATGTCTGTAATTATTTTCTGACATCAACCTTTATTGATTTGCCACTAGTTTGGCAGAAAACTGTAATGTTATGAAAATTAACCAGAAATATGTGGCAAAAATGTGGACATTCTGTGAAACTGTACATTTGAGAGGTATGATGGTGCTCACTGACTTGTTGTATGTACTGACACAGTTGCGTGACAGCCTTTACATCCTGCTGCTACTCTGACTTGTGACAACCTGCTGTTCTTACAAAACAATGTCTAGGATACTCAGAACTGTATACTTTCCATATATATGGCCCCCTGTCCCTCCATTGTCTCTGGCTTTGTCCAGCTTTCTTACAGTAACACATAGTGACATATGGACAGTCTGTAGAATTCCTACCACAGATGTAGCTCACATGCAAAATAGTAGGCGCACCCAGTCTCAAACCAGAACACCATCAACCATAGTAATATGCTTAGCCCACTAAGCTACAACAGCCACTAGACAGTGCAGTTTAATTCCTGACACTGTCAACCACAGACATACATAGCACATTGACCTCTGCATATTGTGGAAATGGAACATGTCACCAGGTTGATTAGGATAGCCATGGGATTGTGTGGTCTGCTGCTATTACCTTGTAAACATAATGTTACTGCAGTTGTATGGGAACACGGGTGTGTTAGGGGTAGGGGACTCTAATATTGACATTCATCCATCTGTCCTATGACCCTGCTGTTTGTCATTTCCCTCATGTAGTGCAGTGGGTTTTGCTACCTTGGGGCCTACTGCATATTATGGGGCAGCCAGTATTGGGCAGAGAGTACCTGTTGTCTCACATAGCTGTCATTTGTCTGCAGGTATCCCAGTAGCCCACTCTATTACCTTGCATACATGCAGCAGGTCCATACATATGCTGCCATAGTCTAGTACCCCATGCATTTGTTGTAAAGAAGAGTGATTTAACTATAGCAACTTCCCTATAGGGGTGGCAAGAGCCTTACCCAGTATCCAAAATTCCAAGGGTGACAGGTGCAAGCCATCTCTGGCAAAGCATCATGGTCTGTCGATCATGTCATCCCAGGCAGACAGATACTGGATCCCCTTAGAATGACACCAGAAGCTTAGCCAATTGTTGAAGTCAATCATTTTGCCCTTGTACTGTGGTATCATTCTGGGTGATGGCAGGATGCTACTCAGGGCTAGGGTCATACCTGCCTGGGCTACATGATTGGACAGCTCCACCATGTCTCTTTTCATGTAGCCCAGGGAGGTATGTCTCAGGTCATTCACACCAACATGGACAATGACAGAGTCATATTTGTACTTTTTGTGGAGTGACCTGAGTGTGTGTGTTATGTGGTGGATCCTGGCAACTGACAGGCAGCTGTCAGTAACTTTCTCCTTGTTTAGCCTGGTGAGTGGAACATCAGTGTGCCTGACTATAGAGTCACCTATGACTAGAGTGTTGGGTATGTTGGTATGCCTTATGGGCTGTGGTTGAGTGGCACACTGAGTTTGTGGACTATGTGTCATTTGGGTTGTGTTGGGGAGGGTGGAGGTTGCTTGCGTTTATGCTTTGGATGTCTCTGTTGCTTGAGCAGATTTTTATTGAGAGCCTCCGTGAATGTAGGTGTGCGTTTTGTGTTGCTATGTGTGTATTTTGGTGGTGTAGGTTTTGAGGGACTATGTGATGATTGTGGTGTGCTGCAAGTGTTTACCTTTAACTCTTTAATGTCTAGTCCAGTCTTGGGTGATGAGAGCTTTGCTTCCAGTTTGGCTATATAAGTGCATCTCTCACAGGTTGTAGTGTTGGGTGGTAGGAGGAGAGGGTTGTCTGTGTACATGAGGCAAATGGTGCATTGCCTCAAGATGCCCAGATTCATCAGGTAGATTGGAGAAAACACCAGGAGCTGACCCTTAGACATGCCTGGACAGGTGCATATTTATTAAGTACTAAAAACTGTTTTTCACTAGACAAGTAAGGAAAGTTGAGTGTAGTAATTTGTAGCTTATTTAGTACAGTAATTTGTAGCTTATATAGTGCTTACAATGGTTTCTGAACAAGTGTTGAGCTCAAACAAACAGATCTGAGTGCTAAAACTAAAAAAAAACTGTCTAGTTCTAAGGAAAAAAATGAAGAGCCAACTTTATGGCGCCAGGAATAATTTAACCCTAGCTAAGCGGCAATGCATAAAGTGTATTTTTTTTAATATAACAGTAACAAATGAGCAAAGTGATTTAAACAAATTAACCAATTAACCAATAAAAAGCTAAAAACTGAGCTCTGTTCCAGCAATCATCGATCAGACAAGTTCTAACTGCACACTCCTGCCACTAGGGTGCAGAGGAGCCTTCTTCAAAAAAAGGTAGTCTGGATTAGTGCACAAGTTATACAAACAAAGCTAGATTCAGCAGGTTTGAATTTAGTCTATGCTATCGTAAACAAGGTGTTCCAATTTCAGAAAGAAACAGTTCAAATAAGCAGGCACAATAAGCCTTTAACCAGAAACTCCCAGCTCAGAAGGGCAGAATCTACCCTTTCCTCCCACAAGAGTGTAGACCACACCTTCTCAATGTAAATTAACTGGCCCAAAGCCCAAGTGTTTAAACCAAAACTAATACACTTTTAGAATAACAGACACTAAGCCTTCAGTCAGCAACTCCCAACTTAGAAGGATGTAAGCTACCTGTCCTGCCACAACAGGGCAGACAACAAACATTCTTAATGTAAAACAACTGGTCTGAAGCCCAAGTGCTTCAACCAAAGGCTTAGAATAACAGTTAAAATTTAATCAGGCAACTAACAAGCAGTAATAAATGCAGCAGAATAAATGCAATAAAGTAGGAAGAAACACAAATACATTAAAAAGAGATGAATAAAGTGCATTTTTTATATAACAATAGAGAACGAGCAGACTGATTTAAACAAATTAACCAATTAACCAATAAAAAACTAATAACTGAGCTCCGTTCCAGCAGTCTTCAATCAGACAAGTTCTAACTGCACATTCCTGCCACTAGAGTGCAAGGGAACCTTCTCCAAAAAAGATGGTCTAAATTAGTGCTCAAATTATACAAACAAAGCTAGATTCAGCATGTCTGAATCTAGTCTATGCTACAGCAAACAAGGCACACCAATTTCAGAAAGAAAAAGTTCAGATAAGCAGGCACGATAATCCTTTAACCAGAAATTCCCTACTCAGCATGGCAGAATCTAACCTCTCCTCACACAAGAGTGCAGACCACAAACCTTCTTAATGTGAAATAACTGGCCTGAAGCCCAAGTGCTTAAACCAGAGCTAATACAGTTTTAGAATAACAGACACTGAGCCTTCAATCAGCAATTCCCAACTTAGAAGGATGTAAGCTACCTGCCCTGTCACAACAGTGCAGACCACAAACCTTGTTAATGTAAAACAACTGGTCTGAAGCCGAAGTGCTTAAACCGAAAGGCATACAGTTAGAATAACAGTTGCAATTTAATAAGGCTACTACCAAGCAGTAATCAATGCAGCATAATAAATGCAATTGAGTACTTATAAGAAGAGGCAAAAGCAAAATAGAGTGCAATTTTTTTTAGTAAAGTGCAAGGAGAGAGGAAGGAGGAGCAGAAGAAAAATTCAATGTTAAGAACCTAAGTGGGTTCACCTTCTCAAATGTTCTCTCTGTATTAAGTAGAGTGAACTCCAGACTGGGAGAGCTGTCCCAGATCAGATTTACAATAGGGGTGGGCAACTGCAAAGCCACCAACTATAACAACACTACATGAATAGGGTGCAGGAGGGGAAAAACAGTTTCTGGACAAATGAGAAACGTAAAACAATGCTAGCAAATATATAAAATAATTCAGTCAGGCAAACAATAATTCAATCAGGCAAAATTAAGACAATGCAGAACTTTGAAAGGTTAAAATGCCAAGAAATATAATTATCAATCAGTGATATATTTCTAGATTGTTTGAGAATCACACTTCAGACAGAACACCAGGAGTTTCCAACAGTGTATGCAAGAATTTACAAAATGAAACTATTTTTAAATCAGCAAGCCTTGAAGCAATCAGATAACACAAAAGCTGTTAGACCAGCTTTATAAACTCCACCTCAAAAAGAGGGGGAAGCAGTTTCAGGAAAGTTGAGAAACATAAAACAATGCCGGAAAATATATAAAATAATTAAGTCAGGCAAAAAATAATTCAGTCAGGCAAGGCCATGGAATGTATCATCATGGAATTTATAAACAAAGACATTGGTAATCTCCAAACTCTGGACCCCACACAGTTTGGGTTTGTAGAAAGCAGATCATGTCTCCTAAACCTGACAGGCTTCTTTGAAACAGTCACTAAAGCCATAGACGAGGGTAAGGTGGTTCACACAGCCTATCTAGATCTCACCAAGGCTTTTGACACTATCCCCCAGTCTGGAATTATAGATAAACTCACTAAACTAGGTATAAAGCCCTATGTCACAAAATGGGTTGCTAACTGGCTCATTGACAGAGCCCACACTGTGAAAGTAGCAGACTCCAAATCCGACTTCAGACCAGTGACACGTGGAGTACCACAGGGTTCAGTCCTGGGTCCTCTCCTGTTTGGTATCTACTTTTCTGAAGGACAGGCTGACACAGAAGGCATTTGGCTAATGAAGTTCACAGATGACTGCAAACTAGGAGCCATAATTGACACTCCTAACGATGTGGACATCCTACAAATGGGCCTCACTGAGACAGATGCCTGGTGTCAAAGCCATGGCCTCAAGCTCAATGCCAAAAAGTACATTGTTATTCCCTTTGGTAAAAACTCTGTACCCATGAGCTACCACATAAGTGGTAGTCTACTTAACACCGAAAGTGTGATAAGAGACCTTGGGACACAGGTGGACAGTAGTCTCGCCTTTGATAATCACGTCGCTACAGTAGTCAGGAAATCCTTCTACATGGCACACCTCATCACAAAAGGCTTCTCATCCAGGAAAAAAGAGGTCATTGTTCCCCTCTACTTGTCACTTATTAGACCCGTTATAGAGTACAGCTCCCCTTTTGGTATATACCTCACAAGACATCTACAACACCTGGAAAGGCCACAGAAATACCTCACAAAGAGGATTACAGGCCTCAAAAAGATGCCCTACGCAGACCGTCTCAAAAAACTCCATCTTTACTCCATTACATATCGCCTACTCAGAGGCAATCTCTGCCTAAGATACAAAGCTATGTCAAACCCAGAGTTGCTGGACATGCTCCACTTAAAGAAATCCTAATTCCTTTGAGCTACATGCTCTAGGGACCTAAACCTTGTCACCACAATAAACAGAACATGCTGGAGGGCTAGATTCCTGTCCCAGAGACTTCCCATACTCTGGAACAAACTACCTATCTATATCAAACAAAGCTCCTCATTAGAACTCTTCAACAAAAATCTTGATGATTGGATGGGAAATAGGAAATTCACCCCAGGGATCACCATTGGGTCTCTGCTTGAAAGGGGCACAAGAAAATAATTTTCTTGGATGGCGAAAGCCAGGGTACCTTTTTGGCTAGGCTTGTATAGGCCCTAGGGCCGATAGGCTAGTACCTACCTATGAACCTATGAACTAACGAACTTGTGCCTGCAGCAGTTGAGATCACAGTGCTTCAGGGCTAACTCTGTCAGTTGTATGTAGTACACAGCCAATACATGGTAAGGTACAGGTTATATGGTGTGGCTGGCATCCTTTTTACTATGTATATGAGTCAAAGTGAAGTGTCAGTCCCTAGGTCCCTAGGATGCCAGTGCATGTGCTATGCATTGCCTCTTTGCCAAGGCCAGGATATACTGGGTATGCCTACATCTGTCTACAGAGCCAGGCTCAGGGACTTCCTCCTCTGTCCCCCTGTAGCTATGGTGACCTTGGCACTGCTGGGGGCTGTGTCCCTTCCCTGTGATGTTTCTGCTGCAGCTGTTTCTGCAGGATCATATTGTGTAGCATGGCACATACTGTGAACACGTGTGCACGTGGCTGAAGAGTACTGCAGGGCTTCACCAGATATAGTGAGGCAGCAGAACCGTGCTTTGAGCAGCCCAAACACATGCTCTATGATGTTCCTAGTTTGTGTGTGTGCCTCATTATGGCATTCTTTGGTAGGTGTGTGTGTGCATTTCAGATGGGTGTCATCATCCATGGTTCCAGTGCATAGCCAGCATCCCCCAGTAGATGGCCATATGGGATAAATGATAACTGCCAGAACTGCCAGCACACACATTGATGATAATGCCCTGGGCATTGCACATGACCTGGCAGTTGATGGAGTGATACCCCTTGTGGTCGACATAGATTCTACCTTCCTCACCAGGTGGTGCTTTGATGTGCACATGAGTGCAGTCTATGGTACCAAGTACCTCAGGGTAGTGTGCTACACAGTGGAGGAGATGCTTATTGCTGGCTCTCTCCTCAGGCATGCAGTGTAAATATATGTGCTCACTGGCATGTGTATGCATGACAGCCAGGAACTGGTGGAGTACCCTGGATGCAGATGCCTTTTTAATTTTTCCAAGTCTTTTGGGCTTCTAATACTATGATGGGAATGGACCCCATTCCTAAGTCAAATTATGATTAAAGTTCATAAAATTAGTATTGTTTCAATCTTTGATGTCAGCCAGTAGTGATCTTTGCAGCAAACCGTAATGTGCCCAGTAATGACTCCTTCTGCAGTTCATATGGAGGTACGTACATGTATTGGTAAAATATCCAAATATGATTGTAAATTCTTTTTATAAGACCCGTTGCTCCTACTACTATTGGAACTGTGTGAGTATCTTTCTTCTACATTGCTCTCAATTCTGCCTGCAGATCCTGATATTTTATGACATTGTGTCTCTCTGTATGCAAGACACTGTAGTCACTGGGTGTGGCAGTTTCAGTTATCAATGCTACTTTTGTCTTATTTTCTTGGACCACTATATCCAGTTTTCTAGCATCTGGACTGTTGGTAATGGGTGATCCCATGTGATATAAACTTTATAATTTTCTATGATGCTTTGTGGCTCATGTTTTTAGTGTTTTTCAGCCACTTCAGTACCTTAATGTTTGCTCAATCCCCAGTGCAACAGTCTCACCACATTGTTATACCTTTCTTTATACAATCCTGCCATTAGTGTGTCGCAAGCAGCAACAAGGTAAGTGACTGTTTCCAATTCGGTTTTGCAAAACTTACATTTGCCTGCTTCTCCCACATGTTCAATGGACTTTGTAAACCAGTGTATATGTAGCCCACAATCTTGGGCCACCAATATTAACATTTCATTTCTTGGTTTGAATTCACATCTCCTTAGCCATTCCTGTGTTTGTTCCTGATCAACATGAGGTTCTTCCAGAAGTTTTCTTTACTTGCAACTATATTTACATTTTTCCACATTTCTTGCCTTCTCATCTGGTCCTTCACCTTATATTTTTTTGATTTTTTTGGCACATTCAGTTGCAGCCTTTTTTATCTACTTCTAGTTTGATTTCCATTCTTATTTGACATCAATATGCATCTGCTAAATTAAGTAGAGAAGTCATCTTAGATTTATTCTCCTCGTGCTTCAAAACTTTCACTACATTTGCATCTTGTGAGGTCAGTAGATATGTGTCAAGTCTCATGATTGCAGATCTATACATGTAATCAATTTCAAGGAGGCCCATCCCTCCTTCAGAATGGGGAATATATAATCTTGGTATCCACTGATTTTATAAATCATTTGATGAGCATGAAGCATCCTTCTTGTTTTAATATCTAATGTATTAAACACTTTTCGGGACCAGTCAATCTCTCCAAAACTGTAAGTTAGGGCAGGAAGAGCAAATTGATTTATAGCTTGGATCTTTTTCCTATATTTCAATGCTGTTCTCAGGATTGATGTATGTCTTCTTAAGTATTCCTTACAGAGTTTTATTCACATTTGTACATGTTTTATCGCTGATCCTTCATCACTACCCAAGTATTTATGCACTCCCTCTTGCTCAAGTTTTTTTATATCACATTCTTGCCCCAAACTGGTGTTTTCCTGGTGCTGCAGTTTTCCTGTTTTAAAGGTTGCTTTTGCACATTTATAAAGACCAAATGACATCCTAATATCATCTGAAAAGGTTTTGACAACCTGTAGCTGTGCTTTCAGTTCCTCATCTGATGAGCTATACAGTTTTAAATCATTGACAAAGAGAAGATGAGAAGTCATTTAACTTTGTTGTTTTCTAGGAGCCTGATTGTAGCCATGGCCTAAGCTGTTAAGTAAACAGCTTAATAGATTAATGGCAATGCAGAATAGCAACAATGACAGTCACCCTGGAATATCCCCTTTTGGATTTTTATCCCTGGGATAATAATCTGTCCTTTATCATGGCTTAATTGCAAAGTGGTCTGCCATTGTTTCATGGTTACTGTAATGTAGTCAATCAGTGTAGGGTGTATCTTATGCATTTTTAAGCATTTTTTATCCATGAATGTGGGATACCATCAAATGCTTTTCCTGTAGTTAATCCATGCCATACTTAGATTTTTCCCCTTTTTACAGTTCTCCACTATAACGTTATTTAACAACAAATGATCCTTTGTTCCATATGACTTTCTTTTATTGCCCTTTTGTTCTACTGCCATAATTGAGTTTTCTTCTAAATGACTATAAACTCTGTTGGCGTCAATTCCCATGTATAGTTTATAAGTCGTTGGAAGGAAAGTTATTGGTCTATAATTTTTAGGGTAGTTTGTAGGTTCACTCTTAAGTAAGATCATTGTTTTGCCTGTTGTTAGCCACTGTGGTGCCTGTTCGGGGTGTGCATATAAATAGTTTTTACTCACGGCTAAATCCTCGTGCAAAGATGTTAATAGTTTTAAACAAAAGTTAGGTACTGCATCTGGGTCTGGAGTTTGCCATTTAGAGGCTTTTCTTAACTTTGTTTCAATCTCTTTGGCTGTTACTTCATTCTGTTTCATATCCTGTACCTTTAAACTTCTTATTCTTTCTTTTATTTCTTCTATCCATTTAGCATCTTTATTATGTTCCACAGGATTTTCATAAATACTTCTTCAAAATGTATCTACTTTCTCCCTTTTGGCAGTCTTTCAATTTCTTTTACCTTATTTCCCAATTCTCTGTAAAACTTTTTTGGGTCATCAATAAATTGCTTATTTTGTACTTTCCATTATATTTATCTGTGTATCTTCTAAGTTTTTCCACCTGTGCTGAAATTTTTAGTTTGTTATTTGTGATAGTGCATGATAGATCCTGGTCTGTTCTAATACTGTGCATTGCTTTAATCACATCTATCATTCTTACTATTGTTGTTGATCTATTCCCTCTTCTATACTCTTCTAACAGTGACACTTCTTGTATTAATTGCTTTATAGTTTTGTCTGTTTGATGCTTCCATGATGGTATTCGATTTCTCCCCTTCCTTTTCCTTGCTACCCTGTGATCTTCTGGTAGAAATTTATCAGTTATTAATTTAGCAGCACAGTAATATATCCTGTTCACTTCTGTTATATCACATGGATCTCTACGGACAGTCCTAATTACTGCATTCTTTTGTTTTATCAGACTTCTTACGTTTGTGTTTTATTGACCTTCTGGAGTCTATTTCTATCATTGATCTTAATATATCTATCCACATCCATTAAATCAAGCAACTCTTCTCTTAGCTCATTTTCTTCCAAACTGAGGCACATCCCTTATTTTCCATTTCATGTGAGCATTCTATAGAAAGTTCTATAGCATCTGTATGTGGCACATTTTCTTCAATTTCATTCTGGGTCATCTGTTTCTCTGTCATATGGGAACTCACTGGCCTATCACTTCTCAACATTGACTGCATCAGAATTTCCACAGTTTCCTGTTTCTTTCCTTGCTGTCTAGCTTCAAGTGAACATTTATACTGGTTTGCTGTGGAAGGCTCAAAATAACTTGATATGGCACCTGACCAATTGCTTCCTGTTCAATGATTTCCCCTTAATTTGGATATCCATTGCTCTATCCTGTTGGGGTCTATATTAAATGGGCGAATGCTTAAAAAATCGAATGCTTATTCATCGACCCTAGTTCAGCGAATGCTGAGAATGTCGAACACTCAGAACAGCGATTTTTTTCCCAGGGAAAAAAAATCGCTGTTCCACAAAAACAAAAACAAAAAAAAAAAACCAACAAAAAAAAAACCTTAAAACAGTATTTAATGTGGGGGGCTTTGCCCCCCACACCCCCCTACTTAAATATACCAACTCTGAGATAGCACCACAGTGGAGGAAACGGCAAACTCCCGAAACCGGCCTACCAATTTCTTTTCCCTGAGAAAAAAATCACTGTTCCGGGTGTTCTGGATTTTCAGCATTCACTGAAATAGTGTCAATGAATCAGCGTTTGCTTTTTTAAGCGTTCACTGATTCAATATAGACCCTCCTGTTGTGGTGCTTTCTGCATTCAATTTTCTACACTGAATCCTTCTCTTTGCAGCTGCTCCATAACCTCAATTTCTATTTCTTTGACTTCTCCATTACTAATCTCTCTTTCTACTTTTCCTCCTAATCTTCTTATTTTCTGTATTGTAAAGTTTTCCATATCTGGATTCCTTTGCCTATATTTCTCTTCAAATATCTTTGGTGCTGCTCATTTTGTATTGGTTAGTTTTGCTTTCTCCTTTGCATAAAACTTACACCATAGTAAAGCTCTTTTCCTTTCCCATGTTCATATTTCTTCTTCACATTTCTCCTGATCTTCTTGCCTTTCCTTATTTTGGGGACTCACTCCATCACTCTGTGATGTAGTCTGTGTTAAACCTTCTACATTAAATCCTTCACTTCGCAGGCACTCCATAACTTCAACTTCTATTTCTTTAACTTCTACTTTACTAATCTTCTTTTCCACATTACATCTTTGTGATATTCATTTTTTATTGTGAAATTTTCCATATCTGGAAGCTTTTGGCTGTATTTCTCTTTGAATATCTTTGAAACTGCCTTCTCTATATTAATTAACTTGGCTATCTCCTTTGCATAAATATTGCATCATATCAAATATGTCTTTCTTTCCAATGTCCCATATCTCTTTTTTATATTTTTCAAATATCTCTAGGTTTTGTTTATATTTTCGCACTTCCTCAGATGATTCTTTTTCCAAACAGATCAAAGTTTCTTGATCTATATACTGTTTTTCAAAAATATGTTGTATTAATGAGCACAAATATTTATTTGAAGCTTCTGACAGTTTTTCTTGTGGAAGTATTTTTCTTTACTCTAATTTTTCTCTTAATCATTTTGTATATCTTGTGTCTGGAAATTCTGGGCTTTTTACATAATAATAACAATACATAATTTCCTTCTTATCCTCAACAGTCCACTCTATCATAACTATGGCTCTTCTTTGGCCAATCAGTTTTTGTTATTTTTGTGGACTGCTACTTACTTCTACAACAGGGAGGCTGTCTTCCCCTGGACCTGGCCTGACCCCATTGTAGGAATGTTTCTGTGTTTTGAGGATTCTACACTGTCATTTTTTCCAGTCCTGGCACCAGAGTGCCTACCAGGATTGGGCACTTTTTTATCCTGGGTCTTGTGCACCCAGTTATCTTTTTTGTTTTTGACTGTGAGACCCCCATCATGTCGCCAGCAGGTATTTGAAAAGTACCTGTAGTTAGTATTCTAAGGGCTACACATACCTTTGTTTCCACTGAGATGGGTTCCCCTCTGTTTGCTCTGGGTCTGTGTTGAGGGCGGCAATGCTCAGTAAATTATTGTAGTATGTCCCTTCTAGCCTGTAGCATTGTACTATCTCCAGCACATGTAGTCCCTGGAAGGTTACCCTGGCCTGAACACTCTTCTCCTTCTCAGTCTAGGCCTATTGTCAGCATCAGCACCAGCACTGCCCTCAGCCTCTAGCACATTCAGATGTAGCAGAGCAGCAGCAGCCCCTATCATTTTGTCAGCTAAAATTTCCAAGTGTGTACTCCAATGGTGCAGAGTATGTGGGAAAAAGCAGATAGAAGGGTATATGCATACTTTATAGTGGTGTGCTGCAGATGCAGCCTGTGTGATTAGCTAACTATGATGCATTCCATCTGCCAGGTCTGTCACTGATGGTTTTGAATGGCCCAGTGTCAGTGGAACAGGGTGTATCCATAATTTATACTTGATTGGCTTTCCCAGGCTATTTCCTTTTACTTATTTATTTATTTATTTTTAAAATGTCTTTCTCTGCTAAGCACTGGGGTATGGTGCACAAACCCGTGGTGCTAGTGTAAACAGTGCTCAGCAGTTTGGACACACCCCCATGCATGGACATTCTCAGCTTAGCTTAAACCAGCTAAAACACATGCTGCAAGGCTAAACATAGCTTAGCAGCACTGGACTCCCCCCCCCCCCATGTAGCAGTGCTTAGCTGAGTACAAACAGGTGCTGCTGAGCTCCAATCTACTTAAACACAACATGACACACCCCCTTTTCATGACAGCTACCTGTTCTACTAACACCAACATGGTTCTGGCCCTACAAGGGTTTTTCCTGTGGACACAGTGACCCATTTTGCTATTCAGTAACCCAAGCTCATTTGCATACAGATACTTGCATATTCCCTGGATACTTCACTACTCCAGGGCCTGCCTCCTTACCAACCACTGAAACCTGCCATTGTACACTCTGCATGCAGGGCATTATAACGCATTATTTTTGCAAATGTCTTATTTTCAGTTTTTCAACATTTTAGTATTTGATTTGGCAGAATCACATGTTTGTGCATTGCTGAGTGCTGCACAAATGTAATATGTACATTAAAAACAAATAATATTTTATAATGATTTGCATTGCCTTTTGGACTCACTGGGCATAGTTTTGGCCATTTCCATACCTACATTGCAATATCCAACCTTCTTTTTGGGCTTTTACAGCCTCTGTTTAATTTTTACTTTTCTGTACATGTTAATTTTCTCGTATATTTCTGACACCAACACTCCTCCTACATGGGTACCGTTTGGCTTATTGGATCACAACTCACCCTCATTTACATGGATTTCTCCTGATTATGAGGTGACTTGCATTCCACTTCCTTGTCTGCACGCTCATGTATGCCCCAATGCTCTGTTTATTTGACCGCTCGGCTGTCATTTTCCATGTTGGGGTCGTGCCACTATGCCTACATGGAAAATCACTCCATGTAGGCTTTATTGAATTCCTTCTATGGTCATTGTGCAGTGTGAGTCAGAACAATGTATGAAGAATGCACTAAGTCAGAAATTGACTTCTTTGCTATTTACACAGGCAAGCACTAAAATATAATTTATGTTGATTTATGTTGACACCGCTTCAGGCAGATCTTTCAGAAAGCTTACTGATACAAATATAGAAAGCAGAAACCATACCTCTCAACCTCTCAGATTTTAAAATCATAGCAGGAGTCATAAAACTCATAACAGATGGTCCAGAAATCCTAACACACAAAATTTGTATATGCATGAATTTGCAACCTTGGCAGTGAAGGCATAAATGTATCAGTTTACCAAGAACAACACATTTATGTTGTGGATAAATAAAACACATTAAATATCTAAGCCTAGAAATTAATCTGAGCTCCAAGCACTTCTAACAAAGCCACGTGGTCTAAAATATTGTTGCCCATCTGGGCTGTTCTTAAGGTGATTGCTCATTTCTCCAGTGAAAAAAATATTTTTCTCATATTATTTTCATACAATATGTAGTACTAGTTAAAGCAACATTGCAAAGCATTTGGCCACCTGATCAAAACATCGTTTATAAGTTCTTACATTTTTCTGCTCAAAACAAACATTTGTTAAAGCCCTGTATCTTTCCTGCTTATCATAACATTATAAAAGCTTTGCAGTATATAATTATAAATGCACACAGACACACACACTGACACACACACACACACACACACACACACACACACACACACACACACACACACACACACACACACACACACACACACACACACACACACACACACACACACACACACACACACATACACACACACACACACACACACACTCAAACACAGCCATCTATAAAAACTACTTGTATGACTGTCTGTACCTTAGATGTCTGCTTAAGATAAAAGGAATGTATAACTATAGAAATAAAAGCACAGATATATATTTCAACTTCTGTCAGAGCCATGCAACCTCCTTTCCATTTCAACCACTTAGCTCAAGAATCAGGAACAAAGACCTAACATCATGGGCAAATTTTAGATATTTCCCCTATACACATTTAAAAAGGTGCTAGTATGTTTGTCCTTATCTGGTGATTGCAGTTAACATTTTGACAGTTGAGAGCTATGCCCTCTATACAAACACACAACTGGCAATTACAGCCACTTGTATGATTACATACATCTTAGATGTCCACATGAGATCAAATGAATGCACAAATATATAAATAATGGCTTTGAAATATATTGTATATTGCTGTTGTCAGAAGTACACAGTGCATAATCCTGGGTCAATATTACATCGTCGAACTCACAGGAGTCCGAATGATGTAATATCCAACTGTGAAGTTCGAAACCCAAAACGTACAAACACACAGAACAGCATTTTTTTTCCCAGGGGAAAAAAATCCCTGTTCTGGTAGAAAAAAAAAAACATGTACACTTTAAACTTAATCTAAGCCCCCCCACACCCCTCTACTTAAATATACCAACTCTGAGATCACACCACAATGGAGAAAATAGCAAAGCTGTGAAAACAGCCCACCGATTTTTTTTCTCTGGGAAAAAAAACGGTGTTCCATGGCTTCGCTATTTCTGTGTTTTGAACATTTGGGTTTGATATTACAACGTTCGGACTCCTGCGAGTCCAGCATTGTAATATAGGCCTCATAATCCCCAATTTCTTATCTTAAGAATCACAAAGTCTCTAAATCAGGAACAGATTTTAAATGTTTCACTTACATACTTAGAAAGATGACAGAATAACAATATTTGCATTAGCAAGTGTATTCTGAAGGATATGAAGCTTGAAACTTATATGTTTGTCATTATTTAATCATTGCAACCTACAACAATTTGTCAAACACCATACACTGGAGGAACAGATTAAAATATAGCTCAACTTCATTGGCCAAGAATTCCTGACAAAGCCAAGAATGATAACAGAATAAAGGACCAACAATGATATGACTTTTAAATATTACTCTATTTCACTTAAAAATAATACAGTATGAAGTGCTCATTCAAAATGCACTTTCTGAAAAATAAGAATAATGAAACTTGTAATTACTGTCATTATTGACAGGCAGTAATTATCAGGTCTGTATTACAACGTCAAACTAAAACAAGTTAGAACGTTGTAATATCAAACTCTAATGTCCGAAAGTGGAAAATAGTGAAGCCAAGACACATCGACTTTTTTCCCAGGGAAAAAAAATGGTGGGCCATTTTTGGGTCTTTACTTTATTTCCTCCACTGTGGTGTGATCTCGGAGTTGGTATATTTAAGTAGGGGGGTGTGGGAGGCATAGCTCCCTATGGTGAAACCCCCCACTTCAGTTTAAGTTTAAGGTTAAGTTTTTTTTTTTTTGTCACGGAACAGTGATTTTTTTTTTCCCTGGGATAAAAATCGCTGTTCTGTGCTTTTGGTTTTGTTGAGTTTTGGACATATGGGTTCAATATTACAACAATCAAACTTTTGTAAGTTCGACGTTGTCCTATAGACCTGCAATTATCAGTGAATTACAAGAAATTGTATGAGGGAAGTAAGACAGAGTGAAAATATTAGCCCCAAATCAGACAGCATTTTCCAAAACTGAGGATAGTTGACGTTTTTGACTGGCAGAGCTATGCCTTCTGCCCCCACCCCACACACAAACTCACAGATGCATTCAGAGACACACACACACACACACACACACACACACACACACACACACACACACACACACACACACACACACACACACACACACATGCACACACACACACACACGCACACATACCCATGGACACACACACACACACACACACACACACACACACACACACACACACACACACACACACACACACACACACACACACACACACACACACACACACACACAAACTCTGCAGGTACTTACCAAATAGACAACAGAGCAATACCTTCTCTTCAGCAAAATCATGTACGGTATTCATTTTATGTTTAAATGACATCTCAATGCAGGGCTAGAGACTTTGCCCACCAGTGATCCGTTTGGTCATGAAGATCTATATGCCTGTTTCTCTGTCATTGGCTCTTCAACTGAGCCAATGAAAGGGAAGAAATTAGTGCTGTTGTGTCAAAGTGAAACAATGGTATAGGCACTGATTGAGGAATCAAAATCAGAGGGCTGTATCAAATGCAGAGCAGTTGAGAGGGACTGCAGGTAATGAATATTATTTTAATTTGACAACATTCTTCTTTTTTGGGTCTGAAAGATCACTAAAGTGCACAGTCAAAAAACTGATGCTGAATGCCATAGACATTAAAATTAAATTGACCCATAACCACTAAGGCTTTTGCTGCAAGCTAAAACCAGAATCTGGATCATTGTTAATCAAAAGGATGAATGTGACCCCAGATATCTGAATAGGTCACTAGGAAACTCTCTTGACCTCTATTGCTAAGTACCCTATAAACAGAATTAGACTAGAAAAATGATGGGCATGACATTTGTTTATTGTTGTCGGCTGTTTGAACATCATTTACGTCCCTTTTGCAGTACATAAAAATCCATTTAACTTTAATTGTTATAATATTAACTGCAGATCTGTACATGAATGGTGAAAATTCCCATCCAAGTCTATCCAATCTGATTTTAGAAGTAACAGTGATGAGTGGGAATATTTTAATCTAGTGTACGTGGCCTGTACGTGCACACATTAAAGCCCTATTTTTCCTTAATAATCCTCAGGAATTTACCCAGGAGTAACTTTAGACTGACTTTTACAGATCCTAGTTCTCTAATTAAAACAATGACCTTAAGGACTGAATGCAGATTTGCAGAATTTATTTCACATGCTGTGAATCTTATCATATATGCAATGTTCAAAAGTGTTATTGAACCAGCTAGCAAAGAACTACCATTTTTGATATATCAGCATAACATGAACTCAAAACAAATAAAAAGGGTATGAACTAAGGTTCGCTATACTAATGACTGCTGTTTAGATGATTTGCCTTTAGTTCTAATTTCAAATGAGAGACTGGGAGGACTACCTGATATACTGGTCATCAATGGTGACCCCTTGACCTCACTGGACAACACTGGCTAGATTTATATGTAACAGAAAATGCATTTAAGGATCTCTTTGATAGCTACATTTTCACCCTTATAACTGCACAACACAATCACTAACAATTTGAATGGAAACAGGGCACAAAAGCCAATAGTTACAGGACACATTCTATAGCACCTAGGTGTGGCACTTTTTTTTTTCTTGCTTTTTAAATGCAAAAGATTTTCTTGAGAACCACATTCTAAAATTCGACGACAGTTTTTCACACAGCAATGATGCCATTGTCACTTGTTTTATACACTGTAGGCTTACATTTTAAACACATCAAGACATGCCTCTTAGGTGAGGAAACACATTAAGATGTGTTTATTATGTGATAAGCATAACATGTTCAAAAGCCTGAGTTTCAAATTGTGAAATAAACAATGTGACATAATATCATTTTTTGCCTATTTTTTTTTTTTTGTTAAATACAGAGAGACTGATATTTTGAACTTTGTGATACATTTTATGATGCATGATGAGTTGAAAGCACAACTACAAATGGTTAAAACTTTCTCAGATGACATTTGGTCTTGATAAATGTGTAAAAGCAGCGCATAAAACAGGAAAACTACAGCACCAAGAAAATATCCTCCCTGGATAGGAATGCAATATAAAGGAACTTGAGAAAGGTGATATGTCTAAATATTTGGGACTAGATGAAGGATCAATGCTAAAACACAAACAGATGTGAATAAAGCTCATTAAAGAATATTTCAGAAGACTAAAACTGATATTGAAAAGTGTCCTGTTATCTAGGTGAAGCTATAAATCAATTTGTTCTTCCTGTCCTAACTTATAGTTTTGGAGTACATGACTGGCCTTAAAAATGTACTGAAGTGATTGGGAAAGAAAACAAGAAAAGTGGTTCATGGTTATCTAATGACATATAAAAATAAGTGTATATATTCTTCACTCTGAAGGAGGTATGGGCCTCCCCAAAATCGGTAACATGCATAGGTCTGCAATTGTGTGATTACATACATATGTGTTTAATTAATTAAAAGGAGGATGAAAAGCTTTGTTTCAAAACCTGCATCCATGATACAGAAAAAGCAGCATTAACCTACTTTATTATTATTTTTTTAGCATTTGTTTACAGGGAAAGAAGCCAATTTTCAGTGGAGGCCCAGGGAGAAATACTCCAGACATGTCTTTCTAATGTGTGAGGAAACTGGAGCACCCAGAGGAAACCCACACAAACACAAGAAGGACATGGAGACTCCACATAGAAGGCACCACAGCTGAGAATCAAACTGAAGAATTTCTTGCTGTGAGGTAACAATGCTACCGCTGCACCAGTAATTGACACATTAATGTAGCAGCAGATTTTTTTTACTTATAATGAGAATACCAGGCATTATTTGATACCTGCTACAAGTTCACAAGTTACAAGTGAGAGGGATGGGATGTATTTCAGCATATTTCTTAACCCCAGACACACACAATCAGGTACAACTTTCAGGTATTAAACTTGTAAATGTGAAAAATTGCTAGAATGACATATTTTGCATTAACAGACACTTACTGAAGGATGTGAAGTCTGAAACTTTAATGTCTGACATTAATGACTTGAGTGCAATCATCAATGATTTATGAGGGTAGTGAAAGTTCAAGAGAAGACACCTCAGATGTTCTGTCTACTTAGGGACAAGTAAAGAGTATGTGCTATGTGTATTTCTTTACTGTGTTTGTGTGTGGCAGACTGATGGGAATAACAGCTGTGCCAACATGATGAATGGACTGACAGTGTTAACTGCTGAGGGAAAGAGCTGATCTGTACTCACAGTAGTTCATAGGCTCATAGGTTCATAGGTGTGTACTAGGCTAATGGCCCTGGAGCCTTTACAAGCCTAGCCCATAGGATTACCCTGGCATTGTGCCACCTGACCTTAGTTCCCAGTGCCTCTGTCGGGTAAAGCCACTGGAGTGATCCCTCAGGTGAATTTTCTATTTCCCATCCACTCATCAAGATTTCTCTTGAAGAGGCCCAGTGAGGTGCTCCGCTTGACATGTATGGGATGTCTATTCCATAGTATCGGCAGTCTCTGGGTTATGAACCTGTCCCTCCAGCATGTTTTGTTGATTGTGGTAATGAGGCTGAGGTCTCTGGAGCATGTGGTGTGGAGGGATTGCAATTTCTTTAGATGTAGCATTTCTAATAGAGCTGGATCAGTCATGGCTTTGTAAGTCAAGCAGAGATCACCTCTAAGTAGGCGCTATAAGACAGAGAATAGTTGGAGTTTTTTTAGTCTGTCCATATAGGACAAATGTTTAAAGCCTAGGATCCACTTTGTGAGGGTACTTTTGTGGCCTCTCCAGTTGTTGCAGTTGTTTAGTGCGGTACATGCCAAATGGGGCATTGTACTCAGTGACTGGCCTAATGAGGGACGAATAGAGGGAGACAATGACCTCTTTCTTCCTGGATGCAAAACCCTTAGTAATGAGATGTGCCACATAGAAGGACTTTCTGACCACAGTGGCAATGTGGAGGTCAAAAGAGAGGTTACTGTCAACCTGTGTTCCCAGATCTCTTATAATGCCTTCTGTGTTCAGCAGACTACCATTGATGTGGCATTTCATTGGAACTGGGTTTTTCCCAAAGGGGATGATGACACATTTTTTGGCTTTGAGCTTAAGGCCATGGTTCTGACACCATACGTTGGTCTCAGTGAAGCCTTTCTGTAGGATGTCAACATCACTTGGGGAGTTAATAATAGCTCCCAACTTGCAATTGTCTGCAAACTTTGGTGTTTTTTATGCTAAGAGGTTGAGAGCTATGGTGAGAACTGAATTCACTGACTATGTTTGGGGGGCTGTATTCCCCCATTATTAGCTTTGTTCAGGTGTTTTGTGCTACGAGGTTGACAGCTATGGTGAGAACTGAATTCACTAAATGGTAGCCGTTTAAGTTTCAGTCTTCCTGTTTTCACCAAACAGCTGATTTGTCATGGTGGTATGTTGCTCTGACTTTTTTGCGTAGGGTCCTGGGTTCAAGACTTGGCAGTGAAATGCATGGTGGTAGCACAGCATGTTATTCTAGCAACTTTCCAACATTATACAAGCAATGTTTAAAATGTGTCCCTGGGTTTTGGGCTTTTGCCCCCCCCCCCCAATAAATTTTGGCTTTTTCCAGATTTTTTGTGCTGCAAAGTTCAGAGATACAGCTGAGTGAATAGATTTTACAAGGAGCTGAGAGCTGCATGGGGTGCAAAATTTTAGTGCTGCTTATGCTAAGTCTGCTTGCATTGTTAATAGCACAACAGGTAGTGTACTTGTTTTTGATCCAGAAGGCTGTGGGTTGCATTGCTGATACTGCACTGTGTTGCAAAGGGGGCCGATGCTGTAGTCTTTTTTTGGCAAATATACCTAGTAGCTATGAACCTGTTATCAGTTTGCCATCCATTTCCCTATTGCAATATTACTAGCTTATTATTTTTTTAGTGTAAGATAGGCAATTTATTCCTCAAGGGCAACAGGCACTTTATTTGTAGATGAAGCAATGAAATATAAAGTTGTTTGCTAGCAGCAACCTCTTCATTAGTTACAGATCTCTTTAATATGGAATTATTTAGATGACTTTTACTTTTTCAGAGATTGTGTGAGATGTAAGGGCTCAGAGCTGATCCTTGATGTAATCCCATCTTCACCTTAAATGCATCTGTCACTCCCACCACAGACCTCACTGCTGTCACACTACTCTCATACATATCCTGTACCACTCTTACATACTTCTCTGGCACTCCCAACTTCCTCATACAATACCACAACTCCTCTCTAGGCACCCTGTCATATGCTTTCTCTAAGTCCACAAAGACACAGTGCATCTCCTTCTGACCTTCTCTGCACTTTTCCATCAACACTCTCAGAACAAACATCGCATCTGTAGTGCTCTTTCCTGGCATGAAACCATACTGCTGATCACTAATCATCACCTCCCTTCTTATCCTAGCTTCCACTACTCTTTCCCATAACGTCATACTGTGACTGATCAATTTAATCCCTCTGTAGTTACTACAGCTCTGCACAACAAAAAAACAACAAAAGCCTTCTGAAATATTAAATTTGTACCAGACTATAACAGGTCGCAGATCAATTTCCGCAGGTGAATTAATAATAAAACAATTAAAACATTTTTTTGAAATATACAGGTATAAATCACATTCAAGAATACCATTTTGCCCCAAATTAATTCAACGTAGTTCATTCTTAATTTTCATTTAACACATTACCTTTGCCAGTCTATAAAGTTTAAGGCTCATCATATACAATATCAGAAAGGCTGACTTGCCTGGATTCTTATGTGTTGATAACACAAATAAATAACCCCTCAAATGTAGTACAAATGTACCAAGTTTTATTTTTTATTCTCCACTTTATCCTTTACAGCCATATCCAATTGCTATCCTAGTACTCAGTGAGTAATGACAGGATTAACATTCAAACATTACTTATAGACACAGTCATATTGGTATTTCCAAAGTTGCCACAAGATGAGGTAGCTAAGAAAAGATTATTTTTTACTCTAAATTGTCTTTTCCCAGGTGTCCAAGCTTGCAGTTATCTTGGAAACACCATCCTCAGTGTTCATCGTAACCATAATTTCTGCAGTAGTTGCTAGGACACATTTGAACTGCTGTTCAAATTGGGTAACCAGCAAGACCCTCTCCCATTATTCTGTCACCCATGACCTTATTTACAATATACATACCCAGAAATTCTGCAGGCCTTACAATCTTTACTTATTTATTTAACATTTGTTTACTGGGAAAGTCCAGCTAGGACAGAGAGAAACACATCTGTAGAATGTGGGAGGAAACCAGAGCACCCAGAGAATACCCACATGAATGCAAGGAGGACATGCAGACGCCACACAGAATAGCTGAGAATCGAACCAGTGGACCTCTTGCTGTGAGATGACAATGCTAACCGCTGCACCTCTGCACCACCCAGTTTATTACTAACATCTGCATAGTAACTACCTATGAACATATGAACCACTGAATTAAGTTTCTCAAGCTTAGAGTAAAACACAACTAGCATTTAACTTATCTACCTAACCCCTGCTGAATCCCTACCCCATGGAAAGGTCTGACTTCTTCCCAGCCTGACTAACAAAGATAAAGGATTTAAGGAATAATAAGTCAGACACTTCAAACCACTCACACTATTAGGATATGAAAGTTGAACAAAGTTTAAAAACATGACAAGTAAGTTTTTTGAAGTATATCAGGAAGCAGTCAGGCCAGCCCAGTCTTAAAGTGTCTGACGCCTGCAGTGAGCTCCTAAAGTCCTTTTGCAAAACTTGTAATGTTGAAGGAACCCTGGCCATAAATTTGAGAGCTACTGAAACTTAGTTATAAACCCAGTCTTTTATGCCCTTGTGGCATTTCTAAAATTCCTCAGAAAACTCTACCAGTAAATGTAATGATGCCCTGCTTTCCTGTAACATTCTTTAAGGTGAATGAACAGTGCATATGATGGCCACTTTCTTTTGCACTATCCTTAGAAAGTCTAACAATCTTCAAAAAGGTGAAGAGTTTGAAGAATACTGGCTATTTCTTCCCTTTTTGTTATATGAATAAGATTATTTCATTTGGATTATCCACTAAGTCCTGTACATTATTAGACAGTTGTTTAATTTCTTCTCTTAACACGTTACTCTTTAGTCATGCATACCTTGCGATATGATACAGCCATTGTTGTTTCTTTGAGGCCATAAATCTCAACTTCTTTGCTAAAGATTTCCGGACAAAGGAAAAAATGGTGGAACAAAAACATGAGATAATTTTTAAATGTTACTCTGATTCACCTAGGTTAATAGAAAACAGGGTTTGCATCAACATGCATTTTTTTTAAACAATGTAAAGTATGAAACTCTAATGAGTATCATAATGGGATAATTATAATCTTCATTAATTTAGTAGAAAATAAAACAAAATATGAGGTACAGGGAAAAATATGAGGCAAAATCAAGGATGTTCTGTGAAATTAGAGGCAGATGAGGGGTGTGCTTGACGCCCATTTTCATGTTTAATACATCAGCATTTAAAGCAGTAAGCATTTTTAAAGGAATTGTTTCATCCATAAAAAGATCCACAGATCAGAGAAGTAGAAGGACTTCTTTACATTTCTCTTTACATGTTTAGCATCTTTTTATTTCTTGTAGCTATTTTCTTGAAAGGTACTTCAACAGGGCATTAAGAGCCTCTCCTATGAATTCTCCTTTCTACTGCTTGGGATGTAATGAAGCAGTAAGTCACACATTTTCAAAACTTTTTCTGATGCCATTTATCTGGTACAGTGTGCATATATATATATATATATATATATATATATATATATATATATATATATATATATATATATAAGGCAGCAGAAAAAAAAAATGAGTCTCACTTACCAGCTGAGACAACAAAGAACATACAATGGTATGAAGCTCTGCAAAGATATGATTTCATTCATCTTGTTTAGTAACATGATCAAAGCATTATTGTGACAAGGATCTGTGAGCCTCATTTCATGAAAACCATTCAACATGGTATGCAGTAGTGTGTAAGGATGTTATGACTTATTTTTTCATGGCACTAAAGTTCCTGTACCAATGCCACTTGCTAGGGTGTAAGATGAAGGCTATAATTTAAATACCCTTTGATGAGGCAATTTCAAATGGAGGGGCTAATGGGTAGTTCTTCAGCCTGTTGGTAATTAGGCTTCTTCTGTAAGCATTGGATGCCACAGTCTTGGGAGCTGACTCCAACCATTAAATAATTGGGATGATGACATCACCTGACTTGCAGGTCTGCTGAAGGACAGATGCATGTAAAGGTAGGAGGCTGTTTTTTAGCAGGCACAGAGGATATAAGTACTCAGAATGGCTGACTAACTAGAACTTGTGCCCAACGTTCACCATTCTTTCTTGCTTTTAGCACTACACTAATTTTGTCATTTTTTTTTCTTGACAACATTATTACTAGGCACACAATGCAAGCTTTGTCTCAGTCAAGGCCTAGACACAATGAATTCAGTAAGTCATGCTTATTTGCAAAACATAGACTGGAATTAATTGAGATTCTTCTCAAGATAACACGTGTTAAAGTAGTTAGCAGAATTCTTGCAGATTATGAACACGTTAAATTAAATTAATTGTACCAATAACCATTTAGAAATATGAAGTGTGTCCTTATTTTCTTTATAATCAATCTTCTCAACTACCTTGCAATATCTGTTTTTAATATGATTTCTAATGGGCTTTTAATGTTTATGTCAAGTTTCATATGAGTATCAAGTTAAAGATTGTATATAACAATAAAAAATTAACAAGCTGTAATGTAGCTTGGATGTTTACACTTTTGAATGATCCTTATATAAATCATTAATAAAATAGCATTTCCTCACTTGTGCCAGTGGAGAACCCCCCCCCCCCCCATCTGGTTCCTCCTAATCCTCCAGTACTTATTTCTCCAGGGTACCCCCAAGATTACAGGCCAGCAGCATGCCCAATTGTTGATGGGGAATAGAGGTTAAGGTATTCATTGATATGGAATCAGGCAGGAGTGCAGCATCTCCAGTTTCTTCAGAGCTGTAGCTAAGGTAGGGCAAATGGGTAGCCGCCTGGGGTGCAAAGTGGTAGGGAGCATGGTCAGCAGATTTTTCAGTCTTCAATGCATTACCTGCATTTTTTTATATTCAAGTCTAAGGGGAGAACTGCTTTTTTGTTTTGTTTTGTTTTTGCTCTTCAATCTGAAATTGAGCTGGGCAACAAATCATTGGATGCCAGAAGCTACACCTCTGTGTTTCTTTAATGTCCCATGGGATTTTTCTGAAAGCAGCTTATCTCTGTTTGGTCAGTTGAATGATTTCAGTGAGTGAGTGGGTTGGCACATAAGTATTGTGAAAGAGATTTTCATATCTATAAAGTAATGCATCTCTTCTTTTTTATGACCCTAGATCAGCCACTGATAATGCCTTTCACTTAGTTATCACTGAACTTCCATCAGAGATTGTGTCATAGGCATCTCCCAGCATATCCCCACACACCCTTCTGAGATAGATGAGCAGATATACCCATCATAATTCCTTTCCCATTTCCGGTTGACTGCTGATCTACAATGCTTCATCCCTCTGTGCCGCAGAACCATCAGATAAATATAAAGAAGATAAAGAAGATTAACTGGCAGCAAATATAGCTGCCTTTCAAGAAATTTTCAGATACTGCTTATTTTACTTGTTGCATAGTGTTTATGAACCTCTGGCTAACTACATATCCATTACCATAAAACATTTGTCTTCCATTCTCGAATTATGTCTTGGCACAGAATTGCCACTTTTCATTTGTTTCCCTGCTCCTTGAAGGAAAGGCCTGTGTCATCACATTGCTATGTTCTCTAGACAGGGCTCATACTTCATTTACACTCTGCAGAGTAGTGTGTCATGCATTAATGTCTGTGTAAATGTATATTCCTACATATTATTGCTGAATGTTCACATTCTCACTCTTATCCCTATGATGCACAGTATACCGAGGTAATTTCCACATTAACAGTTTTGCACTGTTAGATCTCCAGAACGTTAAGTGTTATCTTTGAATCTTGCATAGGACACATATTTCACATACCAAGGGCAAGTCACTGTAAGATGTTCCACCTGTAAGACCTAGTCGATAATTTGTCTTTTTGGTGCATAAGAAATACTTACTCAAACATTTAGCATGGAAGTACAACACCATATGCATTCAGTCTTTCACTGATATCATAGCAAAGATTTTCAGCTCCAAGAAAAAAATGTAAGGGACCATCTTTTTCACAAAATAAAGTATAAAAAGAGCCTAGTTTTTGCATCAAATAATGAATAATTTGGTATTATATATGGTCAGAGGATACATCCATATTCAAGGGTTTCTTACTTACACTTGTTCAGAGCATGCCCAATATACTTTAAACATTTTATTAGAAATAAATGACTATACATATATACTGCTAGTAAATATATATTAAAAAAACTCAGTCCTCAGAATCACTAATTTTGTAAGCGATATTGCAAGTATACTTATTAATGTTTATATACATTTTCTATTTTAGGTATTGAATGCTGTGAAAAAGGTCCAATTACATGCTAGTACTGGAGAGGAAATACCTTTTGATAAAAATGGCGATGCAGTGATCATGTATGAAATTTTGAATATACAGCTATTACCCAATGACAAATTTCACCTGGTAAAAGTAGGTAGAATAGAACCTAGAACCTCTCCAGGCAAAGAAGTTAGCATGAATGTGAGTGCCATCATGTGGAATGAAAAGCACAAAGAGGTAGGCTTTATGTTAAAATATAAATATTAATTACACAAAATAATTTCTGTAATGACCCATTTTGTCTTGATGCTTAAATCCTTAAAAAGTAGAAAGAAATGACAGTGTGTGAATGGAAGTGGGTGCAATATTTGGAAGGGAAGTAATTTGAAACAGACAATAGAAAATGCTATTTGATAGACAGATTATGGAACCATGCAGTGTATTGCCAAATAAAGTAAGTGAATGCTATACAACAAAGTTTTTCAAAAATACTTAAGGTAGATGGAAAAAAGGATCAGCTAGTGGTAGGAAAGATGTATTTACAAATGCGCAAGCTTCAGTGTTTAAACAGGCTTGAAATACCATAGGATTTCATATGCTGGTATATTCAGATATACCATTTGAAGCATATATGTTCTATGCATGTCATTTATGTTGTCACTGTAAAGACTTTAGACACTGTTATTTGTGCTAGCATGTCTGGTTGAGTTTTTGTATATAAGTTTGGATTCACCTGTGTATTATATGCCAGCATGACTGGCTATGATAGTGTAAATAAGTTCTTACATATTGATTTACAATGTGTTTGTACATAATGTTTTAAAGACTTGAACATTATCCTTTTATATTTTAACTGCTCATGTTTGTGATGAAAAAATCTAAAGGCAAACTCAGATTTAGCTGATCTGCAGATGATGTCATTGGAATGTTGACAGTTGCTATGTGTTGCTGTCACAAGCTGAAAGACAGGAAGGAACGTTTAGAAAACAACTGTTGGTTGATTTTCAAAATATGAAATGAAAATTAGAATCAGAATGGTTGTGACAGTTAGGCTAGTATATAAAAGAGTCTGCTGAAGACAGCTAACAGTCAGTTGTCCGTTACATTTGTTGGTTAACAGCCTAGGGTTGTCACCTTCGTTCATGGCTAAAACCGGAGCCAAGCCACGCCCCTCGCGTCACCAGTAACCCCGCCCGCCCCACCCCCTCTCCCGCAAACATACCGCCTATTTTGTGATGTCACGACAGCATCACTCAACGGGAACGCCCTCTTTTTTCGTTCCCGCCGCCTGCTTTTGGCTGATTTGCTATGCTTTTCTGTAAAAAAAGCATAGTAAATCAGCCGATCAACGGGAACGCCCTCTTTTTTCGTTCCCGACGCCTGCTTTTGGCTGATTTGCTATGCTTTTCTGTAAAAAAGGCATAGTAAATCAGCCGATTTACAAACTCCGATAGTCTGTTTCCTTTTTGAAACAGAATACCGGAATCTGTACAGTGTTTTCCAGACTACCGGAGAATCAGTTTGATTTCCTGATAGTCCGGAAAAAAAACGGAGGGGTGGCAAGCCTATAACAGCCAGTTGTGAATTGTTCACAGATGTACTGTGCAGCAGATACCTAAAAGGACAAACCAAGAACTGTAAGTTGCTCTGTAGTAGTTTAGTTTAGATTAGGGACAGTGTTCTTTAGTCAGAAATTTATAATTAATCAGTTATATCAGTTAGAGTATTTCTCAATGCTGGATTCCTATCCTTCAGTATTGATTTCATTTTCCTGGTGATAGAGCTCTGATTGTTTATTTAAAATTACTGTTTTATCTTTTTAATCATTTTGCTCATTATTAAATAATTTTATTAACTTGCATTGTGTCTGATGATACAGTGTTTTGCTTTAGCGATTTGATAGTGCCTATACTTGCTTTGATAATTCCCAGGCCACTCTGAAAGCTTTGGTGCTTAGGTCATTTGCTACTACTTGTTTTAATATTTAATTTTCACACTCAGACACGCCTTTAGAAGAGTATAAAGACACTCTAATTGGTGGCAGCATTACCATATTATTTTGGGGAAGGGACACAGCTGGGAATTTGTGTCAGGCTTTCCAGAAGTGTTTGGATGTGTGAGATTTAATTTATTTAAGTGTCAGTGTATCAGATGTCTTAAACTGGGACATATTGCTATGAAGTGTGTAATAAGGTGTTACATTAGGGGTGGACAGAAGTATACAGTCCAGTCCCAGGCTATGGGGCATGTTCCTGTTGTGCTCTTAGGGGAAAATTGTGAAATATTACTCCTGTTTAAGTGGCAGTCTCACATTGGATTCAGTAGTGAGGATTGAAGCTCCTTGGTTAATGACCTAGGATAGTAACAGCTGTCACACTAATTGGTGGCAGTTCAGTGGGATATTATCTGGATATCATAATCATAAAAAGCCCTTTGGAGGTACTTAGCAGTGAGACTAATGGATTTTAGTCATCTTTTAAAAGAAGTATGCATTTGCATACTTGCATTTTCAAAGGAAATGTAAAATGAAGCAAACAGTACATCAGACAACTATTCATTCCTCATAGACTTCCTTTGGTTCACTTTGACTAAAAGGGGAGATAAGCACAGGTAAATTTTTACTTACAACAGCAGACTTGGGATAAACTGTAAATCTGCTTTCTTGAACTGAATCTGATTCCTGATACTCATTCAAGCCTACAGCAACTTTTTTTGTATGCATACAGTTAACACCCATTATACTTACTGGCATCCAGAACTTTTTGGTTCTAGCTTCTTTAACTAAGTGACTTACTAGCTAATGACATGTAATATTAGAAAGAACACAGAGTTATTAACAAAATGACACTAAGACTATTAATCTAGAATGCTCTGCAGTAGAAAAATGAACAAATGCCATTTATAAGAAGAGAGGTTAGGACAGTTTGCTGTGCTTTTCTATTGTTACATAGATGAGGAACAACTGTGGACTGGACAATGCGGTCAAGAATCAGTGCAGAGTTTTAAATCTTGTTTTAACTTGGAAAGTTAGTAAAACAGTTTTCATCAGTGTAGACTCATATCTTGGGAGAAATGAGGTTACAGGCTTCAGTATCTGGCAAAGTGTTCATTCAGCGAGATTACAGCAATGGGACTATGTGTCAGTTCCAGACCAAATTTCCTTCAGAATTAGAAAATCGGATTGACAAGCAACAGTTTGAGGAAACCGTTCAGAGCCTAAATAATCTTTATGCTGAAGCAGAGAAACTTGGGGGTCAGTCATATCTTGAAGGATGCCTAGCTTGTCTGACAGCATACACAATATTTTTGTGTGTGGAGACGCATTATGAAAAGGTTTAGAAGAAAATTGCCAAGTATATCCAAGAGCAGAATGAAAAAAATTATGCACCTAGAGGACTCTTGCTGACTGATCCAATTGAGCGAGGACTGAGAGTTGTATCCTTTTGTCACTGATGATTGAAATTACTATTTACGAAGACAGAAGTACTGGCAGTGGAAGGTAAAGGTGAATAAAAGAGGGAACATTCCAAAGACATGCATCTGGAGCATTTCTCCCCGGGTCTCCGCTGAAAACAGGCTCTGTGGAACCTAGTCGGACATTCCCGGTCAACAAATGTAAAATAAATAAAAATAAATAAAAATAAAAAATAAAAATAATTCATGTTTTCATATTCATGTTCATATTTTCATAACTAACAGACCTACATAACGTTGATGGATATGGTATGAAATGCCATGGTAGGAGACAGGAAAATTCACTGCCAATGTCTAATTATATCACACTATACTGGATACATTGCCGCTTGTTAGTAATTATGAAAATAGACAATATTTGTACATGTACTTAATACTTCAAAAATCAAGTGACTTACAAACTATTGAATGGCATCAAGTGAAGCCCTAGATATTGCTGAAGCATCTGGCGTTATTTATAGGTTTATAGGTTCATAAGTAAGTTCTAGGCTAGCTGCCCTTGCAAGCCATTTTAAGCCTAGATAATTTCCCTTTTTGTGCTTTAAATAACCTATCCCATTTGGTTATTGATTGCCCTTGTCCCATGATTGACAATTATATATTACTCATAATGAGAATAAATGGGCTCATACCATAGATTATTTGAGGTGACCCATGTGTGGAGTAAAGCATTTAGGAGCTGCCTCTTTCCATTAGTAGTACAGGGGGGCAGCCCTGGGGTAAATTTTCAGTTTTCCATCAAGAGATCTAAGTTGTGCTTGAAAATGGTCAGAGACATATTTTTTTTATGTGGATGGGAAGTCCACAGCAGTGGTATCCTCTGCAAAATATAACTATCCCTCTAAACTCTTCTGTTGATGTTGTAGAAAAGGTTTAAATCCCTAGACTGAATATTTCTGATGCCATTTGACTTGCTGATGTGCAGTAAATCCATCGATAATGGGTCAGAGGATGCCTTGTATACTAGACACAGGTTACCACTTAGCAGTCTGAATGATACCAAGTATAGTGACGGGGCTTTGAGTTAGTCCATGTAGGACATGTCATTTAGGCCTTATATCCTTTTATTAAGGTATCTCTCTGGGTTTTTCAGTTATTGCATGTATCCAGACAGATAAATACAGAAGAGGGCATTATATTCAATGACTGTATCAACTCTTAGGGGTGTATTGTCAATGTGGTAGTTCCTTGGGTAGATGACTTCTCAAAGGATACAATAACACATTTTTGGCATTTAGTTTCAATTCATGATTTTGCACCAGTTATTTATTTGAGACATACCTTCCTGCAGGATGCCTAACTCATATGGGGATTCAGTGAATACTCCTGGCTTGCAGTCATCTAGATACTTAGTCAGCCAGCTCCCTTTGGTATTGGCTTTTATATCAGAAAAGTAGATGCCAAGCAGGAGAGGTCCCAGCATAGGACCCTCAGGACTCCACTGGTGGCTGGTCTATTTATGGAAATAACTTAGGCTATTTTGATTATCTGAGTCCTATCTGTGAGCAAAGTGGCAATCCAGTGGGTGACACAGGGGTTTATTCCAAGTTTATTTAGCTTTTCTCCCATGTTCGAATGGGGAATTGTGTCAAAAGCTTGGGACAGGTTAAAGTATGCAGTGAGTACCATTTTGGTTTCATACATTGTTATGGTGACATTTTCAAAACATCCACCAGGTTAAGTAAGCATGACCTGCCCTTGAGGTTCCTTATGTCCTGATTGATTGAATACATGATACGCTTTTCCATGGCTTTGCACATGATCAGACTTCTGGGTCTGTAATTACCTGGGTCTGTGGATGGTCCTCCTTTGTGCAGCTGAATAACTGTAGCTGTTGTCTGTTCACTTGATACAAAACCTGTATGGAGGCTGAGATTGAACAGTGTGAGTTACAAATCTTGACAGATACTCAGCTTTATTTGTATTGCTAATTATACAATTAAGCACATGTCTAATATCTTAATTAATACTCAGACGAATTCCTTGCAGTTGTGTGAAATCTTATGTCTAGTTAACAAAAGTGTTCCAACAATATATTTCTAGGATGTGCAATTTCCAAGATATGACAATTTGTTAGTGAAAATTTAACAAAAAAGATATGTAATTCCAGGATTGTGTATATAAAAATATATTACAGTATTATGGAACAACCATGAATTCACTATTATTCACTGTAATGAATACATCTTACTAATAACATTGCCATTTGTATAGTTTTAATAGCTTTTATTATTCACAAAATATTTACATATGCTTACCTTGCGCTTTTTAACTTGATTTTTTTTTTAGAAAATGCTCTGGAATGTAAGGATGCATTTAGTCTGTTAGAGGTATGACATTGTACACCACACATGTGTTAGTATAAAGGGATGTCAATCGGTATCAGCATCTAGGCTAATGTTCTTCATACTGATCACTGCTGCAGTAGCCTTAGCTATATGGGTTGTAACCTAACAAGGATATTACACCTGCCTAGCTTCCAAAGCTTCAGGGCACCTTCTTTGCATGCACACTTTCAAGCAGCATTAGGTGAGCTGACTAAAAGACAAGTTTGGGTGCAAAGCCCTTCAGAGCTTTACTGCCGCCAAAGACTATGCTGATCTGAGGCTGTTGAGGATCGACAGTCAGCTTGTTCTTTCCTTTGCTGGGTAGATAAGCTCTCTTTGGGAAAAAAAACTTCCATTTTCTTATATTTACTGATGTTTTATTACTTTCCTCTTCAGGAAAGTTATTTTAAAGCTAGGAGTGCTGCGTTTTAATGGACTGTCTAGGGATTGTAATGTACTTTTAAAATAGAAAACCAAGCAATCACCGTGTATCTCCGAAGTCTCAAATAACCCACTAAACAAGTATAGTGGGTCCAAAAACAAAACAGTGTAAGAAACTTCTCTGTGTGGAAGATTTTCAATCCATATATATATATATATATATATCTAGTTAATCACTGTATATTAATCAGATCAGATAATGGTAGCAGAAGTAGTGAACTTAAACTCTTCCTAAGTCAAAAAAAATAATAAAAAATATATAATATATAATGTGAATTATTGTACAGAATTATTAAGTATTTGAAAGTAATCCAAGCAGGGTAGGCAATCGGTTTCCAGTTGAAAATCCTTTGTTACATACACAGACAAGCGATCCAAGTAAAACAAAGATAACAGAGTAATAGTTTCCTCAAAAGTTTTCTAACTATCTCTCTCTCTCTCTATATATATATATATATATATATATATATATATATATATATATATATATATATATATACTTTTTATCAGACATGGGAGTGGTTTATTGTGCTGTAAAACAAAGTCTTATTGGTATACATTTTCAATTCACATCCCTTCCCCCATCGGTGTGACATTTAAGCTGGTCCTGCCCTACTTAGTAGCTGTCATAATAATATAACCCTTATGTACTTTAAATAAAATGAATAATGATGTGGTGCCTCTAATTTAACCATATTATTAAGGAAATTATTAAGTCTGTGATTTTATACAAGACAATATACTACTTGGCTGACAAATGCAAAAATAGCTGCATCCTGACATACACTTTGGATTATCACAGTATCAAACATGTTACTGAAGAAAACTGGGCCATTGCCACAGGAAATCCTTTTCTGATTAACATCTTAGGTGAAGCCCCATTCTTTGTTTACAGGAAGGCCAGGGACATTAGAAGTTTTGTTGAATTTAAACCTAGACCATATGAGAGAAAAACTAAAAGATGTGAAGCTAATTGTACATTTTGTAGATTTATACAGCAAGGTGATAGTTTTTATTGCCCTTATTTAAAGCAAATCATTAAGACACAGTGCAGGGGGTGACTGTAACACTGCAAAAGTAATTTACAGGGCACAGTGCAATGAATGTGATGCATTTTATGTGGGCAAGACTGTAAATAAACTTAAGCGTAGGATTTCATGTCATCTATCAGAAATCCGCTCTGGATGTAAAAATAATGCACTAGCCAAACACCTTTCTCTTCATAAAAGACACACAGCTTTTAAGTTCCAGATTCTGGATCACATAGACATGGATGATCTTGAAGGAGACATCCTGAATATTCTAGAGAAACACGAACTTGTGGCAAGTAAAGCTGAACTCTTTTTAGGAAGCCTGGACTAACTACTAGATTTCACTTAAATGTGCACTGGAACTTAGAAAATTGCCACATTGTTTACATGACTAATTTTATTTTATTTTATTTTATTCTTCCAGTTGGTTTTAAATACCGTGTTAAATACCATGTTAAATCAGTTCTTGTTTCCATCATCATACATTTTTTTTATTTTTCTTGCTCTTTTTTCCACTTTATTCAACATGATGTGTAATAACAATACCAACTAATTATACAATAATATTTTTGTAGATAGTTTTTAGGGTTCTTGTACACAGACCTGAAGAAGTCTAGAAGGATGAAAGTGATCTTTAACAATGAGTTATGAAAATAGAATATTTATTTATTTATTTTATTTATTTATTTTACATTTGTTAACCGGGAAATTCCGACTGGACCAGGTCCATTTTCAGCGGAGGCCCGGGGAGAAAAGCTCCAACATCAAGTTATACAAATACAGTACATCCAGCATAATACACAAAACAGGTTACATCATGTATGCTGAGCATAGTAATATAACAAGAATTAATAAAAACACTCCAGGTAAAAGATATAGAACATGGGTAAAAAGACAATGTCAGTCATACTTTGGTAAGAAAAGAAAATATATCAAGTAAGATTCTACAGTTAAAAGTACCCTTTCAGATGACCAAGCCTACAGGGGATCAGAGCTCCAGCATGTGATCAGAGTGGAATTTGGGGAGTTAATAGTAGTATGGGTAGGGTTATGTGATACAAGGGCATAACCATGTACTAAGAAGGTGCGATTTGAGGGAGTTTTTGAATATGGATGTGGAGAGGGCAACGGTGTGGGAGTAGAGTGCTTTCCCTGCATTATTGTTAGCCTTGGTGATGGAGAGGAGAGATTTTTCACTGGATCTTAGGTATCGGTTTGTAGTATAGATAGTAAGTAGGTTGGATAATGAGGGGTTTTTTTCAGGATATTTGAGAATATTGTAGGCTGTGCCCAGCTGGTGATAGTTAAATAGCTGTGGTAGCTCAAGCCATTTTAGTTCTTTTAGTGCAGCACAGTGATGGGTTCTATAGGTTGAGTTAGTAGCAAACTTGGCTATTTTATTGTAGCATGATTCAAGTTTGTCTAGGTCACATTGTCTGATTTGGGTAAAGATTGGTGCTGCGTATAATAGAGTTGAGAGGAGGTGGCTTTGTGCAAGAGTGACTCTTGCTTTTTGTGAGAGAAAGGACTTATGCCTGTATAGGGAGCCTAGTTTTTTGTGTACTAGTTTTATGGTATGTGAGATGTGAACATCAAAGTGGAGATTATTGTCTATTTCAATGCCCAGAAGTTTGGTGTGGTTAGAAGGGGAGATGGTGGTGCCGTCATTAGAGATTATGGTAAAGGAGAGGTTTTTTTTTTTATCTATTAGGGGTAAATAGTAGCAGTTTTGTCTTTTTGGGATTTAGAATTAGTTGGATCCCAGATATCCATTTTTCTACTGAGATAAAGGTATCTTGAGTGAGTGTACGTAGGGTGGTGGGAGATGAGGCGGAGCAGATCAGAGTTGAATCATCTGCATATTGTATGAGTGTGGCATGTTGTGTAGAGCATTTGAGGTTATTTGTGAAAATGGAGAACAACAGCGGACCCAGTATAGAGCCCTGTGGGACACCTATGGTGGCTGGAAGTTGTGTAGACAGAGTTCCTTTCCACTGGACTGATTGTTGCCTGTCAGACAAGTAGCTTCTGAACCAGACTATAGTAGAGGAGGTGAAGGATAATGATGTTAGTGAGTCTAGTAGAATGGAGTGGGAGACCATATCAAATGCTTTTGAGAGGTCTAGGAAAATGGCTGATACATATTTGTTACCATTCCTGTGAAGGTTTATATAATTAGTGAAAGATAAAAGGGCTGTGGTAGTGCTGTGATGTGGACGGAAACCGTGTTGTGTGGTAGATAGTAGATTGTGTGTGTTAAGAAATGTCATCACTTGCAAGTGGATGCATTTCTCAAGAATTCTGGATAAGGGGCAAAGGATGGCAATAGGTCAGTAGTTGGAGAATTCATAAGAATTACCTCCTTTATGGAGAGGAATGACGCAAGATACTTTCCAGAGTTTGGGTATGTAGGATTCTAGTATGGAGCGGTTGATAAGGATGGAGACAGGATATGATAAGGAGTCACTAGCCATTTTTAGGTATGCAGCAGGTATGTTATCAGCTGCTAGTGTGGTTGGCTTTAGTTTTAGGAGGAGTTTTTTGATTGTTGAGGTGGGCACTGGTGATAGGCTGAAAGAGGGGGTGGTGTGGAATAGGTTATGTTGTGACTGAGGTAGACTGTTTTTGGTTATTTGACTGGACAGGGCCAAGATGGATTTAGTAAAATGGTTATTAAATTGAGAAGCTGTGTCTAGGGTATTGTTAGTAGAGATGGGTGCTGGGGTTGTGGTTTTGCCTGGCTTTAGTAGGGAGTTAATGGCATGCCAGAATTTTTGTGGACTATTTGAATATTTCCTTTGGGCGCTAAGAAAATAGTTTTGTTTGTTTATTTTGGATTCAGCCTTGGCCTTGTTTCTAAGCTGTTGATAGTATTGTCTGGAGCTAGGGGTTTTGTCAGTTTTCCAGATTTTCCAGGCTTTATCTCTAGCTTTTAGTAAGGCTCTGGTGTCTCTATTTAGCCAGGGTGCGTAGTTGGCTTTAACTCTGATCTTTCTGCTGGGAGCTAGACTATTAAGGATGTTAGAGAAGGTTGTATTGAAGTAGTCTACTGCCTGGTCTAACCTGAGTGTCCGTAGTGGTTCCCAGTTGCAGTGGCTTAGGACAGTATTTAGGTATCGTGGGGTAAGGTTACGGTCATCTCGTACAAATTTGTAGACTACTGGTTTGGGGTGATTGGAGTGTTTCTGGAGTAGGAAGGTGGGGAGATGATAACTTAAGTCATCTGGGAGGCAGCCTACTGTATAGTTTTGTTTGGGATAGTTGGTTAGTGTCCAGTCCAGTATGGATTCTCTCTTTGTTTTCTCATCTATTCTAGTTGGTTCTTTAATTAGTTGAGAGAACCCATATAGATTGATATGTCTAGAGGGGCTGCTGGAGTTACAGGTTGCCCAGTCAGTGTTAAGGTCTCCTAGCAGGATCGTTTCCTGAGGTAGATTGTCCTTTGTCCAGTGTAGGATGTCTTCTATTATGAGCGAGTTGTTGCCTGGAGGTATATAACAGCATATTATATTAATCTTATTGGTGTTTCTTATGGATAGGACAGAAAACAGGACTTCGGCAGTTTGAAAAGTGGGTGGTGTGGTATGCAGGAGTTGGAGGTTAAGGGTGTTTTTAAAGAGAATGGCTACTCCTCCTCCTTTCCTGTTTGTTCTATCAGATCTAAGTGTATTATACCCTGGGGGAAGAAAGACTTCATCTTGGATACTGGGTGTGAGCCAGGTTTCTGTAATGGCGAATATATCAGGGTTGTAGTGGGCTATGAATGCATGTAGG
The DNA here is from genome assembly GCF_019279795.1 of Protopterus annectens. Classification (NCBI taxonomy): domain Eukaryota; kingdom Metazoa; phylum Chordata; order Ceratodontiformes; family Protopteridae; genus Protopterus; species Protopterus annectens. Next base: position 606,854,339 of record NC_056729.1, on the reverse strand, counting down.
TCTGTTAGCTTATTGGTAATACTTCTTATGTTGAGATTTAGGATTAGCAGGTCAGATGTTTGTCTAGCTGAGAGGGGACCTGGATTTGGGTGAATGTCACCAGACGTTAGCAGAATTTGTAGGGGTGTCAGTATGTGTTTTTTAATATTAATTGTTTGCGAGCTTGGTCTATGAGAGTTTTTCTTAGTGTGATGAGATGGTGTAATTTTTGTTAGTGAGTAATATGTAGTTGTAAGATTTATGATTGTAGGGCAGATGTAGAAGTGTGAGTTTGAGAGGGTGGGCTAGTGTGGGTAGTGTGATAGCAGTTGTGTAACAGTAGATCTGTTTGTAAGGAAGTTAGGAAGGTTAGCGATAGTAGAGCTAGTGATAGGGATGTGAGTGTGGGTAACATGATACTACTTTGAGTGAGAAGTACAACTAGGATTCCTGGTTGGTTGTGTGTGAGGGTAGAGTTGTGTTGCCTGGGAATGTGTTTTGGGAGTGGGATCAGTGTGGGATATAATTGGATTGGGGGGTGGGGGGAGGTAGGATGAGTGGGTTGGGCTAGTTGTTAGGGAATTAGGGGTTGGACTACTGGTCAGGTGATTAGGGGTTAGAATAAAAGGAGAAGTAGTGGGGGTGGGTGGGAATAGGGGGCAGGGAGGGGAGCGGAGCAAGCCCGAGCGCAGCGAGGGTGAGCGAAGCAGGCTAACACCGACTCTAAGTGTTTCTTTAGGCTTTGGTAAGTATGTAATGTTAGCTTAAATTGTAATATGTTCAACTGAAATTTTAACTGTAATTTAATATGTTTGCACGAAGTTATAGGCTATGTTTTGGGCACAGAGTATAATTTTCTGACATTCTTAAAAGGAGTTTTTACATGTAAAGTGTATATGTATATATTTATATATATTTTTTTGATTACCAAATGGTCTAAGGTTTATATATCCCCAGCCAAGTAGTATATTGTCTTACATAAAATCACAGATTTAATATTCTCCTTAATAATCTGGTTAAATTAGAGGTACCACATCATTATTCATTTTATTTAAAGTACATAAGGGTTATATTATTATGACAGCTACTAAGTATGGTAGGACCAGCTCGAATGTCACACTGATGCGGGAAGGGATGTGAATTCAACATGTATACCAATAACACTTTATTTTACCGCAGAATGAACCACTCCCTTGCGTGATAAAAATTATATATATATATATATATATATATATATATATATATATATATATATATATATATACCTAGATAGATAGAAAGAAAACTTTTGAGGAAACTGTTACTCTATTATTTTTGTTTTACTTGGATCACTTGTCTGTGTATGTAATAAAGGATTTTCAACTGGAAACAGACTGCCTACCCTGCTTGGATTACTTTTGAATACTTAATAATTCTGTACAATAATTCAAATTCTATATTATATATTTTTATGATTTTTTGACTTAGGACGAGTTTAGGTTCATCATTTCTACTACCATTATCTGATCATGTTTAATATACAGTGATCAGCTATATATATATATATATATATATATATATATATATATATATTCAAAATCTTCCACACAGAGAAGTTTTTTTACACTGTTTTGTACTTTTAAAATATCACTCTTTTTTTCTGTCACTTTTAAAGTAGTGTAAATTAATTGATAACATATTTGTGTGGAGAAATTATGTTTGATTTTCATTGTGGGGCTACCATAGTGTTTGAAAGTGCTTTTTGATGTGTTTTTTTTTTTCTGTCTGAAAAATAACTTCTGTAGACTGGTAGTTTTACTGGCATTTGCTGCTTGCTTTCCCTGGAAAAGAATCACAATGTTTGGCTTGACCTTGAAATAAGTTGTCAGTTCCATAGTTGGTATTTATTCTAGCCACAAAAGGAAAAAAAGTTAAGCAAACAGTCTTTGCCACCACAACAGGCTAAAAATTTCCCTCAGCCACAGGTGCGTGACTCTGCTGTGGCCATTTTTGTTTTACCACATACCACTCATCTTTTACCCTGAATCTCTCTCTGGAGTAGCACTACAGCCACTATGGAATGGGGGGTAGCCACATCTTCTGTGGCTGTTGGATTCCTTTCAGTGGGCAAGGGAGAACCTCTTGTCAGTCCTGGGAGAGGTAACAAGGAAAGTTTCCCCATTATGTTAGGTTGCTGTGCCCATTTCTGGGGAAGCAGCAGCTGCCATTAGTAACACTGCTGGCCACATTCTTCCTGTCAAAAAGAAACAGAAAACCAAATATATATCTTCTCCTCCTCAAATATCTACTGCAACAAAAGTGGTAAAAAAGTGTCTGTCTCCAGTTACAGTTAATTGCAGGCTACAAGGTATGATATCCGCATGTTTCCATATTTAGATGATTTGCTTCCAGGGCTATGGCCACTGGACTGTTTTAAGAAGGTTTGCTTGGTTGCATTCTTAGAGCTTTGCAGATGTTTTAAAAAATGAGATGTTAAATTCTCCCTTAGATAGAGATTTAATGTTTGGTCCCTCTGCTGCAGAGGTGATCAAAAAGTTTGATGAAAGGAGCAAGCTGTTCCAGGGACTCTCTTAAGATTTTTCAGCCCTCCTTTTCCAAATTGTCCAATGGATTTTCTCTCTCCTCATCCAATTTTGGCAAAAAACAGAACAGTGTCTCAAAAGAATTTAGGTATGTAGATGTTCAAGAAAAAATGACAGGGGAGTTCCAAAAAGAAGTCTCAAACCTCCCAAAAAACAAGGGCAGTCCAATAAGTCTAAATGACTATTCGAGATAACTCGTGACTCCGTCCCACAATGACCCCTATTCTCTTCCAGAAAGTCTGAATCTCTATTTTTCTTCTTGGCAACAGATTGCATCAGACAAATGGGTACTGAAAGTCATTCAACAGGTTTATGGATTGCAGTGGGAGGAAATTTCTCCTTTCCAGAGGGTCATTCCTCGTCCTGCAGATCAGACTATTTTGATTCCTCCTGTTAATCACATGCTACAGAAAACAACAAACTCAGACTTGGAGAATGCCAAACTGTTTAAAACTGTTTAATAAAGTGCACTGAAGAAGGGCTGTTACCAGAAAGCTTTGCTCTTGATTTATACTTTATTTAATGGTTTTAAACAGTTTGGCATTCTCCAAGTCTGAGTTTGTTGTTTTCTGTTCATAACTGGTTACTTTGGACTTGGTTTACTACAATTGTGGTCAATTTTTCATGGAAGTTAATCACATGCTGCCCTAAGGAGTGATCAAACCAGATCCTCCTTCTCAGGTAACAAAAGTTTTTATTCAGAAATGTTCCTATTGCCAAAACAAATTTGGATACATGTTTTGGATCTTTTTTCCTAAACCTGTCTGTGATAGTGCCAGCATTCAAAATAATGTCACTTTACAACCTATTATTTCTTCTTCCGCTTTCAAGTTTTCTGGTAACAATTGACTTAAAAGATGCTTATCATCACATCCCTAATCATCCTAACTTCTTAAGGATTTTTGCATCTGGATCACATTTTCAGTTTTCTGCCTTACTGTTTGGACTATCCACTGCACCAAGGGTGGTAAAAAAAAACTATCTGTCTCCAATTACAGTTAATTGCAGGCTACAAGGTATGATATCCACATGTTTCCATATTTAGATGATTTGCTTATCTTTGCTGGGTCTTTTTCTTGACTGAGAGATCTCTTGCACAAGCTGGGATTCCAAGAGAACATTCAGAAGTCATTATTGGCTCCCTCAAACAGGATTGTGTTCCTGGGATATCAACTAGATACCTAATTTCAAAGATCTTTTCTTCCACAAGAAAAAGTATATATCTTTAAATAGATCTATTTCTAATGTTTTCCACTCAGACTTTGGTTACTGTGAGAAAATGCCTCAGGATTTTGGGTTTCATGCCATCTATGATTTTTATGACACCACTGGCAAGACTCCACATCAGAAAGATACAGTGGTTTCTGAAATCTTTTTTGTTCCCAGCATTAACACCCTTTATCTTTTCTGATCACAGTGCTGAGGCTTGTAAGAAGAGAATTGTTTTGGTAGAGACAATAGATATCTTTAAATCCAAGTCTCCCTTTCTCTAAAGCAGTCAGTCACCACAGACACTTTGGACTTTGCTAGCAGAGTAGTTTTAGGAGGGATAAAAAACAGGATAACAGAACAGGGTGTGTGGGATACCAAGGAAAGATGCAAGCAGATAACTATCAAGAAGGTGCTTACCCTGATCAAGGCACTCTACTCTCTGAATCATGTATGGTCCCTGGGACATCATCACGGGGTTGGAGACAATACCAAAGTCATGTGGTACATCAAGAAGTAAGGGAAAAAAAGGTCATGCCCCCCTTGTAGACTAGCCATGTTAGCTTGGGATATAGCATCACAGCACAATCTCTCTCTCTCTCTCTGCTGGCACCCTACATTCCATCAGAGCAAACCTGTGTAGCAGACAAGCTGAGCATCACCAAAGCAGACTCTCACAAATAGAAACTAGATCAGAAGGTCTTCTAAGATTTGATCTATCTCTGTAGAGTTCCTCAGCTAGATCTGTTTGCCTCCTCTCTCAGCAGTCATGTGGAAAAATCCTGTTCTGGGACTTCAATGCAAGAAGACCTGGAAGACAAGTGTCTTTATTTTCTTTGGACAGGAATGTTCCTATATACCTTTCCACCCTTTCCACTAATATCCGGGGTACTTCTGATGATTCAGAAGGAATACCCCAAGATTATTGTGATGAATTTCTTCTGGCCCAAGCAACTGTAGTTCTCCCTTCTTTTGGAAATGGCCAAGGACAATTAACACAATCTTCCTCATAGAATGGATCTACTCACAGAAGAACAGGAGTGTTTGACACACCCCAACACCAATCATCTTCAACTGACTGCATGAATGATAGGGTTTTAATTCCTTCTAGGCTCCTGTTTTCTGAGGACCTGCAGCAGATACTAATACAGCAAGAAAGCCTGCTACTAGAAAAATCATATATTAAAAAATGGAAAGTTTTTTCTAGTAGGTGCCAACAACACAACCAGCACCCATTCAGGGCTAGGTGTTCTTTAGTTTTACAGTACATGTGTGATTTACTATCCTATGAGCTTTCTTATTCCTTTATCAAGGTTCATTTATCATCCATATCAGCATGTCTTCCCATGGATCTTCATCTTTTAAGGCAGTCTCATGAAAAATGATCTTGAAAGAGGGGATTGCATAAGATGCCTCCAAGTAAACAGAGTAAACTTGCACAACTTTTCTTTACATTTCCTGTGCACTGAGAAAGACATAGTAGTGTCACAAAACTAAGGAAGGCATTCATAGTCCTGGTATTTGCAGCTACACAGCAGTTATCTGCAAGTACAGTGGCTATGCCTATATGAAAATATGCTGGGACAGGTTGTTTGCAATGACTAGAGCAGTGTTAAACCTTTTGTAAAGAAATGCCTACTTGCATAAACTGCTTAAAATGGACAATAATGGTTTCATTATGTGGAACTATTACTTTAAAATGTAAAGTCCCAATTTTGGGGAGTTATGGATGGGCACATCTATGTGTAAACTCACTGAAAGTAATGATAGGCTGTTAAGGCAAGCAACACCAAGTGCAGCTATTCAGAATGAGTTTTAAAAAATATAAAGGGGTTATATATACTGCCTATTAGTGGTGTCCTTATGCAAACTCCCTAATTGTTTCTTTGAAAGGTGTGAAATTGGTAGAAAGGAAAGAAAGGAATAAGGGAGATGTAGAAGGAACATATAAAGTGGGTTATTCTTGAAGAATTGTGAGAGCAGGGTTGCTACATTTCTGGAGAGGGAGAGACCTCATGTACTTTTTAATTTTTTATGTAACAGAGAAGTTTGGGAAGAAAGTATGACAGAAGATTAAGGAAGGAGGAAGGTAAAAAGGGTGTTGAAGCCAGGCATGTCCCAGTCTGCAGGACCTCAAAACTTTCCACTGTTTGACTGTTGTGCAGGGAAAGTCCCTAATATTGAAGTGGCAGAGGTGGTGCTGTGGTCAAAGCTGTCCAGAATAGTAAGTGTTGCACCCACTGTAGAAATTCTTGCATGGGCCAAAAGTGCCTCTCCATTGCCCATTTCACCTCATCCTCTACCAGATCCTGAAGTTGATGTGCTTTATGGCTTACCAGACTATGTTAGATCAGTGTACCTACAGCACTAGAGCCACTAATCCAACACTGTGAATACGTCTCTAGGCAAATGTTCCCTGACCTGGGAGGAACATGGTTGGGCTGCTCTTGAGATCTATGGACCTGTGGGAAAAGGAGCATAAATGTCACAGAAATAAAAAAATAAATGAAAGTAATGGATAATTATAAAAAGAAGGAAGGTAGAGAGATACAAAATGGTGACAATAAATTCACTGATAAGTTGGTGCTGCATCTGTATATACTTTATTGACACTACCTAATTAACATCTAATAAGTATCTATAAGCTATGAAATGGTACTACCCTTTTACATGGAGAAAATATTATGAAAAATATTACTGTTAAGCATCTAATAAGCAGGTGCAAGACATGAAATAGTAATGCATTTTAAAATAAAACATATTCTTCAATATTCTAGTAAAATGGATTCTGCTGGAATGGTAGCACATTATTTTTGCAATTTTATTTCATTATTTCTTATATCTGAATGGTTATTTAAAAATATTATTTTCAGTTAATATTCAATAGCATGCTTTGTTTAATTATACAAACTGATTTCAGAAGCATATTAATATTTGCATACTCATGAGCACCCTTGGCTATTTTTTCTATATTTCTTTGGGCCTGTCTTTGGTTATAATACATTATTTCTTCAGCAACAGAAAGAAGAACAAAAAGGAGGAATGGTTGTTTGCTTATCATATATCTATGTGGATCTACTTTAAATTGCTGAAAAAAATGCGAAATTCAAAATCTTGAGACCATTTTGCTGAAATGGCATGTTATCAAACACCCTGAACATCACAATTTTACTCTGGAAAACTAACCACTGGGCCATTATGGTGAACTTTCCCTCTTCTCCACTATAGTGCAATCTCAATGTTGGTATATTTAGTTGGAGGTGGGTGGGAGGTGAAGCCCCTCATGGGTGGGTTTGATTTGCTTTGGTTTGCTTTTTCTGTGTTGGTGGATTCCTTAAAAAAAACAAAAAAACAAAAAATCTTGCTTTTTTCCCACTTTTCTGAGATTTAAAAAAGTTCAGTTACAGATTTGCTGTTCTGAACTGTTTGTAAGTTTCTTGGAGGCCATTGTTTGCTTGGGCTAAAGGGAAGTCTCTGTGTTCATCAGTGGCAGTGATAAACATTGAGCAGCCTGCCTGCCCCTGTGGGAGTGGTTACTGCCTTGAAACTGTAGTTTTATTGGCCATTTTGGGTCAATTCCAAACTCCTTGATATCCCTCTCTTAAAACCCTCTATTGCGCGGTTTTGCGCATTTTTGCTAATTGGGTTTAAACTATTCCTGGCTCCACAAAGTCTGCTCTTCACTTTTTCCCTTAGAACTGCTCTATCTCTCAAATTAAACACCATATTCTCATTCTAAGGCCTTTCACTGGTCCAAATAAGTAATATTACAAGTTAGCACTAATAAACCATAAGCACTACTTACTCTTATACTCTCTACGATTACCTTGTCCCCTATTGGTCCGTTTTAATTCAGTTCCCTATATTACTCTAGCATGTCCAAAGGTCAGCCAATGGTTTCCTATCCAGTCCAGCTGGTGAATCTGGGAATTTTGAGGCAATGTTACAACTGTCTCATGTACACAGACAACCCTCTCCTCCTCCAAACAGGTTCAAATATATGTGAGAGATGCAACCATACAGCCAAACTGGAGGCTGAGCTCTCTCATCTCAAAACTGGTGTAACCAGTCAGGAGGAGAAGGTAACCTCATACAACACAATTCCAGTATCACATAGTCCCACCACAACAGCGAACCAAACACATAAAAACACAAAAACATACTCGGAGGCTCTAAATAAAAATCTACCCAAGCAACAGAGACCTCCAAAGCAGACATCCAAGTAAACGCTACCCCAAAACAAAATACGTACAACGTATAGCACACAAAGTCAGTGTGCCAAGCAGTCACAGCCCTTAAGGCTGAATAACACACCTGATACTCTTGTAATAGGTGACTCTACTGTCAGACACACTGATGTCCCGCTCACCAGGCTGAATAAAGAGAAGGTCACAGTGAGCTGCCTGTCGGGCGCTAGGATCCGCCACATAACACAAGCACTCAGGTCACTCCAAAGCAAATACAAATATGACTCCGTCATTGTACATGCTGGCGTGAATGACCTGAGATGTACCTCCCTTGACTACATGAAAAGAGACATAGAGGAGCTCTCTGATCATGTAGCTTAGGCCGGTATGAACCTGACATTGAGCAACATCTTACCCTCACCTAGAATGATGCCACAGTATAAAGACAAAATGATTGATTTTAACAATTGGCTAAAATTTTGGTGTCATTCAAAGGGGATCCAGTGTCTGTCAGCCTGGGATGACATGCTTGACAAGCCACATTGCTTCGCTTGGGATGGCTTGCACCTGTCACCCCTGGGCTTTCAGATATTGGCAAAGGCTCTTGCCACCCTCATGTTGCCTTTTTTAGGCAAGGCTCAAAAGTCAAACCCACCTCCATAGACAGCACAAGGAACAAGAAACTAGGGGTAATGCTGCTAAACGCCAGAAGTCTTAACCTCAAGATGCACACACTCGAAGCTCTCCTCAGTATGGAGAACATCGATATCTGTGCAGTGACAGAAACCTGGTTCAAGGCTCCAGAGAGCACCCCAGCACTACCAGGTTATACCTCATATCATGCTTTTCGGCCCCAAAACCCGGACCGAACCACAAAAGGAGGGGGAGTTTCCATATTTATCAAGGATATCCACACCTCCAGGTTAGTGGCATTGCACGAAGTATCGGAGACCATCCATGTGCAACTGACAGTGGGCAAGACTGCATTTCAGTTTATAGCATCCTACAGACCACCCTCTCAAAGTCAGGAATTCCACTCGGCTTTCCTGAAAACATTGGAGAACATGAAGATCTCTCCAAACACCATTATATTGGGCAACTTCAACTACCCAAACATAGACTGGGAGCATTACTCAAGCCCCAGCACCTTTGCCCAAAGGTTCCTGGAATTTATAACCTCAAATGCTATGGAACAACTAGTCACCACTCTCGCAAGAGGGGAAAACATACTAGACCTGACCATTACCAACATGGGGACTCTATGCTCCATACCAGAAGTATATCCCTCATTGGTAAGATCAGACCATAAATTAATTTCACTGGATATCCACATCCCGACCCCACCCCCAACCCAGAAAACCACAGTGAAAAACTTCTCAAAAGCGAACTTCACACTTCTCAAAGCTGAAGTGGAATCTTTCAAGGCCCCAGGGCCAGTGGAAACTACGGCCCAAACTGCAGAATCCTATATAAACACATTCTATGGACATCTCCAGGAATGCATGAATCATGCTATCCCAAACAAAATCAAGACCCAATCTTCCAAAGGCAGGCGTCCAGTCTGGTGGACCCCAGCCATAAATAAACTGTACAACAGAAGGAGGAAGCTACTACATGATAGAGCAAAATCCCTAAAAGAGAAGGAATCTCTGATCAGTACTAGCAAAAAATTACGATCCCTCATAAAATCCTCAAGGCCAGCTTCGAGAGAAGAATTGCACAGGACACTAAAGACAATCATAAGGCTTTTTTCAGTTATGTTAGGAACCTGGGATGCAACTCCCAGACTTGTTCTGAGTTGATTCTAAATGACAAAAAATACACTGAACCCACAGACATCGCCAATATCCTGGCAGACAGGTTCAGTGCAAACTTCTCCACCCCCTCCCCCCCAAAAGAGCAAGTATCTATCCCGATAGAGTGCAGCCTCCCAAACATCTCTGATGCTCAGGTGAAAGCCGTCCTCTCCAAAGCAAAAATCACTGCTTCCATGGGACCAGATGGCGTCCCAGGTTGTGTCCTACATGAACTCCAAGAAGAACTAATCCCTCAAGTAAAACTGCTGTACAATCTCAGCCTCACTACAGGATATGTGCCCAAAGAATGCCGTACAGCAACAGTGGTCTCACTCCACAAAGATGGTGCCTCTACGGACCCTGGAAACTATCGCCCCATAAGCCTGACTAGCCTAGTCTGCAAGGCTATGGAGAGGATCATCATGGAACTCATAAACAAAGACATTGGGGACCTACAGACACTAGATCCTACCCAATTTGGCTTCGTCAAGGGCAGATCCTGCCTTTTGAACCTGGTCGACTTCTTCAAAACAGTCACCAAGGCCATAGATGAAGGAAAGGTAGTCCACACAGCCTATCTGAACCTCGCAAAGGCATTTGACACAATACCCCACTCGGGCGTCATAGATAAGCTATCCAGCCTAAATATAAACCCCTATGTCACAAGATGGGTCACAAACTGGCTCAAAGACAGAACCCACAGAGTCAGAGTTGCTGGAGCCATGTCAGACTCGAAATCGGTCACAAGTGGCATCCCACAAGGTTCTGTCCTGGGACCTCTCTTGCTCGGTATTTACTTTTCTGCGGTACAGACCAACGTGGGAGGACTATGGCTCACCAAGTTCGCAGATGACTGCAAACTGGGTGCCATAATCGACTCTCCAGCTGACACAAGCATCCTTCAAAAAGGTCTCACAGAGATGGATAACTGGTGCCAGAGCCATGGTCTAAAGCTAAATGCCAAAAAGTGTATAGTCATACCCTTTGGCACAAAACAATGTGCCCACAAATTACCACATAGGTGGTAACCCATTAATTACAGAAAAAGTAATTAGGGATCTGGGGACCCAAGTTGATAGCAATCTCTCCTTTGACAACCACATTGCCAAAGTGGTTAGAAAGACCTTCTACATAGCCCACCTCATCATGAAAAGATTCACATCTATATCAAGAGAGGTAATCGTGCCCCTTTATTCATCCCTCATCAGGCCCATCATAGAATACAATGCCCCCTTTGGGATGTACCTTACCCAACACCTGCAGCAATTAGAAAGACCCCAAAAGTACCTCACCAGGAGGATCAAGGGACTCAAACAGATGCCATATGCTGCTAGGTTAAAAAAACTCCAGCTCTACTCAGTTGCATACCGCCTACTTTGAGGCGATCTATGCCGGACATATAAAGCTATGTCCAACCCAGAATTAATGGACATGCTCCACCTCAGTAAATCTAAATCCCTTAGAGCCATGTGCTCGAGGGACTTGAACCTCAGGACAGAAATAAATAGAACATGCTGGAGGGACAGATTCATAAACCAGAGGCTCCCTTCGCTCTGGAATAGAATTCCAATTCATGTTAGGCAGAGCACCTCACTGACTCTCTTCAAGAAGAATCTTGATGAGTGGATGGGGGATCGTAGGTTTGTCCCGGGGATTAATTCCGTGTCACTATTAGACAGAGGCACAGTAAACTAAACTTTAAAAAGGGCACCGTATACTCAAATCAAGGGGTGGCGTAAGCCAAACACAATCGGGCTAGGCTTATAAATGCCCCAGGCAGATAGCCTAGTATGAACCTATGAACCTATGGATAAGTGATTAGTTTCCCAGAGTGAAAATGTGATATTCTGGGTTTTCAATAACATGCAGTTTCATCAAAGTGGTCTCAACATTTTGAATTTTGCGTTGTGGTTTTTCAACAGTATAAAGTAGATCCATATACCATATTCCATATCCAAACCATATCCATATACCATATCCAAACACTTGCACCAACTGGAAAGGCCACAGCAATACTGCACAAAGAGAATCCATGGCCTTCAACACCTGTCCTATGTGGACAGGCTGAAATCACAGTCACTCTACTCGGTATCATACAAATTTCCCAGAGGTGATCTGTGTCTCGCCTACAAGGCAATATCAGACCCTGCCCTACTTTAGATGCTCCATATCCGTACGTCTAACTTGTCATACATTACCTGCTCAAAAACATCAAAAAAAACTGCTGGAGAGACAGATTTGTCTTCCAGAGGCTGCCCCGTCTTAGCAATAGACTTCCCATACATGTCAAGTAGAGTACCTTGCTGACCTTGATCAAGTGCAACCTTGATGAGTGGATGGGAAACCATAAATGTGTCCCAGGGCTTCCACCTGTGTCTCTCATTGACAGGGGTGACTGGTGATAACCGAGGTTCCCTTTTTTGGGGATAAACTCTTGCTAGGCATGCACTAGATACAAATTCCTGAGAAAAATGAATAATTTCTGTTTATTCTGTGTCAGTTTTTTTATTTCATATTACTACTTTTTCCTAACTTTGCTTACTACAGGTAAAAGCAGAAGGCTGTCATGACTTCCTCTGCTCTGTTGCATTTGTTCTAGCTCTAGTTTGTCTGGCTGAGGGGGTGAGGTACATCTTACAATTTTTGCATTGGCACACACTTTAAGTATCTGCTTTGCATAGTTTACCTATGTTTTCCAGAGTATCAGCCAAAGTATCTTTAAGGAAGACATTTTTTAATTTCTGAAAAACAATCCCTGGGTTTCAATAAGGGTTTTTTTCCATGCCAGAATAGTGCAGCAGCTCCTGCATGGAATATGGACACCGAGCGATTCAGTAAACAAAGCTGAGAGAGTGAAAAAGCCTGCCACACTATTCTGGCATGGACACCACTGAATAATGCTAATTAGCTCATTTGCTGGTAAAAAACATGCAAATTAGGTGAATTAGCGATTCAGTAAGCAGGCAGGCAGACAGTGTCGGTTGCAGAAATGTATTCAGTTACTGACCATGTACATTTCTGCAAAAATCAAAATGGGGGCATGACAGCTCAAAGTAAAGCATGTATTATAATCATTAGGCATGTCAGTGGCCAAAAATATGACCATTGGCATGGAAAAGAGTTGCAAAAATATAAAAATCAATTTTTTTTGGCCAATTTCAGCCATTTAAGCATGGCACAGGACAAATTGGATCATGCCAAAAATTTTAAAAAATGTGAAAAGACAATCTGAAGTGAAATCTGCATTTTGCTATTATAGTGTATAGTATGCAGAATCAAAGCAATAACAAGTAACACTGGTTGCTAAGGGGAAAGGCTCTGGTATAGTGGTGTAACAAGGGACAAAGGCAGTGGGATATGCAAATGAGCAAATTTTACTGAATCACAAAATGGGAAACCATTGTCTGGCTGCGCCTAACCATGTAAGAGCTAGAAGGCAGTGGTGTAAGCAGGAGAATCAGCTGACATAAAAAGGGTGTGTGTCATGCTTGATGGAAGCACATTGGAGCTTCATGGCTTTCATTTAAGTAGCTAAGCACAGTTAAACAAGGAGGTGTGTCTGAGGCTGTATTTACTTATTCCATGAAATAGGGAGCATGTTCACTTCCAGAGAAGGGCCATTTCTGCTTAAAAGTGTTTACCTTAGCTAAATGGGTTTGGGCAGCATGCACCAGGTCTTAAACAAAAGAAAAAAAACAGAAATAGCAGAACTGTTTACATTTGTGCAGCAGGTTTGTGTGGCGCACCATGGGGATTAAAAGGGGTGGAAATGGGAAGGGAAAACAAATGGGAAATAGCAGAATCAAAGAAATCAAGTACAAATAATATAGCTGGCAGGTGGAGTGTATCATAGTCAGCCAATCATACAGTCAGCATCTGCAGCACAGCAGTATAAACTATGCAAACACCTTCCAGTCTGTTTTTTCCCACAAACTCTGCACCATTGACAAAATCTTAGGGGTTGCTGTTTCTTTCATACATCAGTATGTGCTAGAGGCTGAGGGCAGTGAGGAGGATAATACTGGCAACCACCTCAGAATGAGGAGGAGGAGAAGAGTGTTCAGACCCAGGATAACCTACTGGGGGCTACATGATCTGGAGATAGTAGAGCACTACAGGGTAAACATGGACATACTCCAGCAACTCATTGAGTTGTGCCGGCCTCACGTCAGACCCAAAGCCAACAGAGGGGAACCCATCCCAGTGGATACCAAGGTATGTATAGCCTTAAGAATACTAGCTACAGGTACTTTCCAAAGAGCTACTGGGGACATCATGAGGGTCTCACAGGCATGTGCATCCAGGGCACTCCACCAGTTCCTGGATGTCATGCTACCACATGCCACTGAGCACATTTGCTTCCCCAGTTCCTGTGAGGTGAGGACCAGCAATATGTGCCTCTTCCACTATGTAGCAGACTACCCAGAGGTACTGGGTGCCATAGACTGCACACACATCCACATCAAAGCACCACCCGATGAACAGGGTAGGGTCTACATGAACTTCAAGGGCTTTCACTCCATCAATTGCCAGGTTGTGTGCAATGCCCAGGGCATTATCATTAATGTGTGTGCTGGCAGCCCTGGAAGCTATCACTATTCACATATCTGGCATTCTTCACAGCTGTACCAGGGATTTGCCTGGGGGACATCCCATATGGCCATCTGATGGGGGATGCTGGCTATGCACTTGAACCGTGGATGATGATTCCCATCAGAAATGCGCACACACCCACTCAAGAATGGCATAATGAGGCACATGCACAAACCAGGACCATTATAGAGCATGAGTTTTGGATGCTCAAGTCATGGTTCTGCTACCTTGACATATCTGGTGGAGCCATGTAGTACTCTCCAGCCACATGTGTACACAAGTTCATAGTATGTGCCATGCTACACAATATGATCCTGCAGAAACAGCTGCAGCAGCAACAGCACAGGAAAGGGCCACGCAGCCCCTCACCATTGCCAAGGTCCTCACAAGCACAAAGGGGCTCAGAGGAGGAACTCCCTGAGCCAGCTCCTGTAGGCAGAGGGAGTCATGCCCAGTATGCCCTGCCCTTGACAAAGAGGCAATGCATAGCACACACACTGACACTTTAGGGACCCAGGGACTAACACCTCTCTCTGATTTGCATACATGGTAAAATGGATGCCACACACATCACACTACCTATACCTTACCATATATAGGCAGTGTACTGCGTGCGTGCAACATAGGCAGCCCTCAAGCACCATCCTCACAACTGCTGCAGGCACAAGGTACGTCAGTCTTCTTAACAATAAATGAATGGATTAGTATGTTCTGATAGCATATCTATGGTATTGCTGCATGCATGCAAGGAAATGGGGTGGCCTACTGGGATAGCAGCAGACATCTGACAGCTATGTGTGACACCAGGAAATGTTTGCCCAATATTGGCTTCCCCACACTATGCAGTAGTACCCAAGGTGACAAATCCCACTGCAGTATATGTGGGGGGGCAACTAACTGGGGGGTCACAGGCATGGATATCAGTGTGAAGGTCCCATACTCACCCATCAGCCTCACCCAGCAAATCAGCTATAGAAAACCATAAAGAAATGTCTGGCAAATGCCCACAAATGGTGACAGTGATGAAATATCCCCCTACAGACTTACACAGTGATAGCACAGCAGGTCTTGCAGTTGCAGTAAGGCTCTGAAGGGTAAGAAGTCTGAAACTCAAATGTATGCCATTACAATCTGACCTGTGGTCTTTAGTGATATGATTCTAGTCTCCAAGACAGGGAACAGTACTATGCTAAATGGAACCAAAATGTAAAGCAAATAGCACAGTCTGTGCAAATGTGTATAGTTGACAGGTGTTTCTCCCTCACCCATATTCCCATAGAATGCAGTAACATGTATGCTTGCAGGGAAATAGTAGCAGAGCACACATTGCCAGGGCTTCCCAATCACATGATAACTTGTTGCATGTCCATAATATGCAGGGGCCAGTGAGCTATGTATATGTGTGGTTAATACTGTCAAGATGGTTAATACTGTCAAGATGTGGCTAGCACTTACTCCCATCTGTTTTTTGTAGTGGCCTAGGTACAGTGCTGTCTTTGACAGGGCCATGTTCCAAGAACTGCAGTGCCAAGTGTTCTGCATGTCAGCTAAAACTATGGTACGAGTTGTACACACTGTCTAGATGCCAATATCTGTTAATGCAGGAAAGCTGTACAGGTAATGGACAGGGGGCCACACATATGGACAGTACACAGCTTGGAGTAACCTACACAGTGCCTACCATATCTCTCAACTGTGCAGACCTATTGCAGAATTTCCAGAGGTTTGCATCATAATTGTAGTCTGTATAACATGAGACAGTGGTTGTCTGGCAATTCGTTGACAAATCACATAAGACTAAGGTCAGAAAATAATGACAGATTCTAGTGTCAGACTTCATACCCTATAGAAACATGCATGCTAATGCAAAACCTGTTATTGAATCACCTTTATAGGTTTGTAAGGTCAATACTTAAAAATGGTCCCTATATTTAGGCCTTTGTCCCCCAATCACTTATGGCTTTGTCCAGATGTCTGTATCTCAGAAGTTGAGAGGTATGGTGCCTAGCAGGACAGCAGATACCTGAAGATCAATGTACTGCCAGTGTATAAAAGGCTTCCACCTTTCTGTGTCAGCACTGACAACATGTCACTGGCCAACAGCCATACCCCTGGAATGACACAGGTTGTCACAGGAGGAGCACAAGTATGCCTTATATATCTGTTCTGCTTGTCCTAACATTGCATTTGCTGGCCAACTATTTGCAAAACAAGAAAGGGTCATGTCAAAACAGCAATGGCAGACAGTGGGGAAGCAGACATCAAACCCATAAGAGCAAATAAGCAATTACCAAACCAGTCTCCCAACTGTCTATGTTTGGCAGAAAATTATTAACACCCTTTCTCCATGTGTGGGCTTTTGTCTGACTGTCATATTTGGGGCTGTCCAGATATCACTCTGTGATGGTATGACAGCTAGGCCCACATGTAGCCTCATAATAACATATGACAACACAAACTGTCTAAGGACCACAGCAAATGGAATGGTGCAATGATGGACAACCTGCTAAATAGATACACTCAGAGCTGGAAAGTCCACAATCCTGTGTGCAATGTAACAGCATGTATCCCACCCACATCAGAATTACAAATACATAACAGCAGCCACTGTGGCCAAAGCTTGTGACTGGACTACAGGACAAAGAGATACACATAAGGGGAGGGGGAACCACTGCCATACAAATGGAGAATGTGCACACCAGAACAGATTGTGCAGTAACATAGGTGCCATGCAGTATAAGGAGTCAGTAAACATCACCTGCAAATACACAACACACACCAATGTAAGTGGAGGTCTGCAACAAAACAACACCCAAATAATGGACACCTCAGAGGCAAAATCACATAAGAACTCCACAAACCTACACACCACAGACCATGTAGACTCCACACACCAGGGTCTTGCAAACACTAAGGCTGTACCCCAAACCCCTCTACCCTGTTCCATACAGACTCTGCTGAGGTGACCCCTGTCTGGCATGCAAAGCCATCCAGACCCTCCCTTGATGAGACTGTTGCACATCTGGAACTCAAGGCCACCTCCATCAACTTGTAGGTGCAGCATCAACCTGGGCTGTGATATCAGTATGGCTTTTTGGTGTGACAGATATGTGTATAACACACTCCCCCATCTGTGGAATACACTCCCTGTCAACAGCAGGCCTAGTGCCTCAATACCCTTAGTGATGTGCTCCCTGTATAACTGCATGGGTAACACAAAATTCAGTCCTGTGAGCCCACCTGTGTCCCTGCTGGACAGGGGCTCTGTGTGCTGATATGTTGTAACATGGGCTACACTCTCATCTGCGTGGGGTATAAGGGCTTTAGGACCAATACCCTACTAACGTCATAGCAACCTATCAGCCTATACATAACTGTCTGTCAGTAGTTCACCACATTACTCTGTATTGCTCTGCCACTGACATTCCTGGAAGTCACAGTGCTATGTGGAATATACTACACATATAATGGACATTTCTGCACAGTAGAATGCACTCTGTTCCCAGACCCGTACCTCCTACCCTCGGACAGCAAGACATCTGGACAAGGTCATAAATAAAAGTTGGACAAAGGCACAATGATAGGCATGTGTTGTAAATATTGCTCTTACATACTGATAAAGTTGGTAGGATAAGGGGTTTTGCATTAACAGGAATTTTCTGAAGGTTATGAAGTCTGAAACACTAATGTCTGTCATTATTTTTAAGGTAAGAAGAATACCACAAAAACAGGTGATCCCCAGCTAGTATATCACCAAGTTGCTGGACTGTTTACACAGTTTCATCACTCAATCGGCTGTATCCACACCTCTCAACTGGCCTTTTTTGGGCAATAATGCATATAGTCAGGCTCATAATATTGGTCTGTGCATCATACATCTTGTATTCCTCTGGTAAAGCACTATGATGATCTGAGGATGTATGTCACTAGGTAATGACACAATACATTGCAGTGTCAGACTTCAGATATGTCAGAAAATGTCTGACAAAACAAATCCAGTACCTCTAGGAAAGTCCTGTTTACTTTTGAAAGGTATGGCTGTAGCACACAAAACCCCAGACAGGAATACACATATCTCTGGAATTGAGTCCCACTCCCTCTATAGAAGGTCACACTGGGCATGCTCCTACACTTAGAAAATCACAGGCCATGTTGGAACCCACATCAGACTATATAACTGTAATGTGCATATATGTCTTTGCATACAGACAGATATGTGCACCTTAACTGTCCCTACACACAACCATCAGACAAGATTACCCTCAGCAAGCTGTAGGTGGCCCATATGTGATATATCTGCATCTGTTGCATGTGATACACAGACATATATATGGACAACAGATAACAATATGTCAAGCATACACACACATAGACATGGGAAAGAGAGAGACAGACAGTGATAGAGAGAGATACACAGGGACACACACCCAGAGTGAGTCACACACATGGATACCCTGGATAGCATAGAGTGATGTCCTGCGGCGGACAGTGGCATACTGGTCATAACCAGTTGTACATGCCAGCATGAAGGTGAGCTCCATTAATAGTACTGAGGTGGGGTTATAATATCACATCACCTGCCTTTCTGTGTGTGTGTATGTGTGTGTGTGTGTGTGTGTGTGTGTGTGTGTGTGTGTGTGTGTGTGTGTATGTGTGTGTGTGTGTGTGTGTGTGTGTGTGTGTGTGTGTGTGTGTGTGTGTGTGTGTGTGTGTGTGTGTGTGTGTGTGTGTGTGTGTATGTGTGTGTGTGTGTGTGTCTGCGTGTGTCTGTGTGTCTGTAGGTCTAAGTATTAGAATGCTGTTCTCACTCAGTACATTTCCCATTGCCCTACTTCACAATATCTGCTGCTGTCCTTCACATTAGAAGTACCATTGGACACATGTCAGCCCCATAAGATCTGCAACGTGAGCGATAATTGTGTAACAGTTTAATACAAATAACTAGAAAGGCAGGGGTTCTTTCCCCAGTTCTGGCAAATGTGTGTGTCTAAAACTGTATGTTTATAGGATGAAGTATTTTGAGGACTTTCACACCCTGTGCCTTACTTTAGAAGTTATGCTGATGTCATTCACCTTAGAAGTAACTTTGTGGACTTGTCAGCCCTGTAAGCTCTGTGGCATGTGCGATAACTGCATAACTCCATAGTACAAATAACTAGATAGGCAGGGGTTCTAGTCTCAGTTCTGGCAAATGTTTGTGTGTATGTTTGTAGGACGAAGTATTTGAAGGACTTTCCCACCCAGTGCCCTACTTTAGCAGTCCAGCTGATGTCATTTAGCTTAGAAGTACCTTTGTGCACTTGTCGGCCCTGTAAGGTCTGTAGCATGTGTGATAACTGCATAACATTATAGTCCAAATAACTACATAGGCAGGGGTTCTATTCTCAGGTCTGGCAAATGTGTGTGTGCTTGTGTGTGTGTGTGTGTGTGTGTGTGTGTGTGTGTGTGTGTGTGTGTGTGTGTGTGTGTGTGTGTATATCTGTATATATAAGTCTATGCATATGAGTAAGTGTGTATGTTTGTGGGACGAAGTACTTTGAGGACTTTTTCACACACAAAACTTCCTAGTGCCCTACTTTAGCAATCCTGCTAATGTCATTGCCCTTAGAAGTACATTTGGACAGCACTCAACCCTATAAGCTCCATTGCATATGTAATAAGTAACAGTATAATACAGATAACTAGATAGGCAGGGGTTCTGCACTCAGTTGTGCCAAATGTCTGTGTGTGTGAAGGTGTTTGCAAGTATGTATGTTTATAAGGTAATGTGTTTTGATGCCCTTCCCATGCAGTATATTTCCCATTGCCATACTTTACAAGGGCTCTTGATGTAATCACCTTAGACATACCTTGCAACATTGTTAATCCCGATAAGCTCAGTGGCACATGTGATAACTGTGTAACACTTTAGTACACCTAACTAGATAAGTAGGAGTTCTAAACTCAATACTGGCAACTGTGATACTGTGTGTGTGTGTGTGTGTGTGTGTGTGTGTGTGTGTGTGTGTGTGTGTGTGTGTGTGTGTGTGTGTGTGTGTGTGTGTGTGTGTGTGCGCGTATGTGTGTGTGTGTGTATGTTTGTCTGTGGGTGTGAGACTCACATTATCCCTGTGTGAGTGAGAATAATATCCTCTGGGGGGTGTTATACCATTTTGAGGCATGTACCACCCAGTGCACATCCCATTGCCCTACCTTACAAGGCCTGCTGATGTCATTCACCTTAGATGTACCTGTATACACTTGTCAGCCCTCTAAGCTCTGTGACATGTGCAATAACTGCATAATGCTATAGTGGAAATACATAGATAGATCAGTAGGGGTTCTAATCTCAATACCAACAACTATAGTCATGTGTGTGAAGCATATCTCCTGTGGCTGCTGTGTGTGTAGGTTATACCATTTTAAGGCCGGTTGACCCCCCCACCCATGACATTACTTTAAAGACCCTGTTAATGGCATCTGCCTCACATGCACCATGTAACATAATACAGCCCATACCAGTCATCTGTACAGCTGTACATGGCATATCCACAAGTGTGCAACCTATATGTGGTCTGTGTCCCCTGACAGTGAGCATTCATGTGATATCATTGCCAAATATTTCACAGTTACTGTACTGACACACATGACAGCTCAGACATCGTACCTGACTGACATATCATGCTGATGCAAAGTCTGTCACTCTACCACTTGTGCAGGTTGGTAGGAGCAGTAGACAAAACCAATCACTATGTCTGGTGGGTTATCCCACCATCCATGAAGGCATTTGCAAGGTTACCTGTTCTAAGAAGTTGTGTGTTATGTCCCAGGCATATAATCTATGTGGAGCATGTCAAGTGTATGTAGAACTATAGTACATACAAGTGGATATGTAGGGTTACTAATCTGTCTACTGGCAACTGTGTATTTGTTTCTGTATGCACAGCCCCTGTGGCTGTCTTCTGTGTGTGTATGTGATGGCTATACCATTTTGTGTTCCTCTTACACCCCGCAAGCCCCCCCATTGCCAACCTAGTGACAGCCCATACAGATGTCATTCACCATACAAGCAGAGTTACACAGTTTCTAACATTAAGCCACTGTGGTGCAATGGTCGTATCACTGTGTATTGTACACTAATAGATGGGTAGGTCATCTACTCTGATAAGCATCAACTCCATGTGAATATGTCTCTCAATGCATGTCTCCATGCAACAGTGTGTGTGCGTGTGTGTGTGTGTGTGTGTGTGTGTGTGTGTGTGTGTGTGTGTGTGTGTGCATATGTGTGTGTGTGTGTATGTTTGTCTGTGGGTGTGAGACTCACATTATCCCTGTGTGAGTGAGAATAATATCCTCTGGGGGGTGTTATACCATTTTGAGGCATGTACCACCCAGTGCACATCCCATTGCCCTACTTTACAAGGCCTGCTGATGTCATTCACCTTAGATGTACCTGTATACACTTGTCAGCCCTCTAAGCTCTGTGACATGTGCAATAACTGCATAATGCTATAGTGGAAATACATAGATAGATCAGTAGGGGTTCTAATCTCAATACCAACAACTATAGTCATGTGTGTGAAGCATATCTCCTGTGGCTGCTGTGTGTGTAGGTTATACCATTTTAAGGCCGGATGACCCCCCCCCCACCCATGACATTACTTTAAAGACCCTGTTAATGGCATCTGCCTCACATGCACCATGTAACATAATACAGCCCATACCAGTCATCTGTACAGCTGTACATGGCATATCCACAAGTGTGCAACCTATATGTGGTCTGTGTCCCCTGACAGTGAGCATTCATGTGATATCATTGCCAAATATTTCACAGTTACTGTACTGACACACATGACAGCTCAGACATCGTATCTGACTGACATATCATGCTGATGCAAAGTCTGTCACTCTACCACTTGTGCAGGTTTGTAGGAGCAGTAGACAAAACCAATCACTATGTCTGGTGGGTTATCCCACCATCCATGAAGGCATTTGCAAGGTTACCTGTTCTAAGAAGTTGTGTGTTATGTCCCAGGCATATAATCTATGTGGAGCATGTCAAGTGTATGTAGAACTATAGTACATACAAGTGGATATGTAGGGTTACTAATCTGTCTACTGGCAACTGTGTATTTGTTTCTGTATGCACAGCCCCTGTGGCTGTCTTCTGTGTGTGTATGTGATGGCTATACCATTTTGTGTTCCTCTTACACCCCGCAAGCCCCCCCATTGCCAACCTAGTGACAGCCCATACAGATGTCATTCACCATACAAGCAGAGTTACACAGTTTCTAACATTAAGCCACTGTGGTGCAATGGTCGTATCACTGTGTATTGTACACTAATAGATGGGTAGGTCATCTACTCTGATAAGCGTAAACTCCATGTGAATATGTCTCTCAATGCATGTCTCCATGCAACAGTGTGTGTGTGTGTGTGTGTGTGTGTGTGTGTGTGTGTGTGTGTGTGTGTGTGTGTGTGTGTGGGTGTGTGCGTGTGTATGTGTCAGATAGCTCTAACATGTCAAGGGCCTCTGAAACCACCATTGGCAATCCTAAAAGCCCCTGCAATTGTCACCCACTCCAATACTAGTGGCAGACACTGCCACACTACAGTACCGCTGTACTATCTGTGTTATGTATCTAGCAGTATTGTTCATAAGACTGTGCAGGTAGGGGCTGTGCCCACCCTGTTGTCAGCTGCCCTATGTACAGGGCAATGACTCTGTATTGCACTACCAGCATGAGAGGCCAAACATGCATATGATATAGCCGACACATATGCTGGTGATTGTCAGGTTAGACTAACACAGGCTTACCTATGTCAGGAATACATACCCCAACCCTGTCATACACAGTACCAGACATACCCTCATCAACTGCATGAAGGTCAAGTGGATGTGACAGAAATGGTAAGGGCAACAGGTGCTGCTAGCTGAATCTGTTGCAGTTAAAGTAATGGCTAAGTTTGTGAGGGACCTAATTACAGTACTCAAGTGACCTCATCTGTATGTGTGAGCCTGCAGTCCTACAGAACACCCAGGTGACATGTAGGAAGGTTAGGTGGCTGTGTCAAGGGTATGTATGCAATTCCACACTGTTTGCCACAATTTCTCCTCACACACTTTTGTATGCAAACACACCTGGTAAACATGTACATGTACAGCTGTACATTGACTAGGAAAAGGTCACTGTGTTTCCACTCCACCTTACTCATCATTGGTACTGTCAGCAGGCCCACAGCCTGCAGACACACAGACACCTGGAACACAACCAGAATACAGTGCATGACACTACAGTCAGTCAGTAGTATACCTCTATGTGTATCCATAACTACTGCCAGCAGACAGCACCTTACACAGCATGATATTGCTGTACTATAGTCTGTGCATCAATGTTATGGATAACAGGGTTGTGACACAAGTATCATCACATGCGCAGGGTGTGGTGTTGGATTGTCAGAGGCCTAAGCTGGGCCATATGGCTGACATCATGTGTGTGTGTGTGTGTGTGTGTGTGTGTGTGTGTGTGTGTGTGTGTGTGTGTGTGTGTGTGTGTGTGTGTGTCTGGGCCATGCAGAGGAGCTGTGGATGTTTGGTGGTGACTGGCTTATGATAGGGATATGTGAGTGTTAGTCTGCACACCATCAAGCAATGTGGATTACAGACACAGGGCTATGTTTGACAGCCGTGGACTATACATGGCAGGATGTACAGTTCACTGTCTCCCAGCAGGGACACAGTAACTGGTTATGCCAGGAGTATCACTGGCTCTCTCAGGGCCAAGGACAGATGCAGTACTACTCCCTGATGGTGACTGCTGTCTGCTGGATCTGTGTCCCTGATGGGACTGGTTAGGACAACATGCCTATGGCCTGCTCTGGTGTGGTGTGGACAGCACCCTCACTTTGTAGTGCTGTTGGTGCTGCCACTATGGGACTGTGAATGCACATGGCCACAGGCTCACAGCTGATCATGTTGCTGACCTACGTCCAGCTGTCCGATGTCCTGCTCCCACCACATGTTGAAGCACAGACATTGCACGGTCGAACAGTGACAATGTATCATCCCACTGTCTATCCACATTGGCAAGATGACATATGGGATCACAAATGTATTCATGTATTTATGACCCTGAGCATCTGTCTGGTGTTGCAGTCAGGATGCGCCTGTGCCTTCATGATGGACTGTAACATGCATCTGGTGACACCTGCTGTGGCACTTGCAACAGGGGATTGATGGGCAGCAGTCCCTGTTGAGCACCCCTGTTCATCTGCCTGTATGTGACTTCACCTGCTCTCTGCCTATGGCTAGTGTCTACACTCACACTCACCATACTCAACACACTAGCCTGCTCCGTGCCACCACACTTAACCTGTCCATTATCTGTGGCTGCTGGGTATGTGTGGGCATGCTGACTCTGTGTGGGAACATGGTGGGTGAAAGTGGGCCACCAAACAATGACATGGACTCAGGCACCAACTACCCCACCTGTGCCTCGCTATGACCACCATCATCATGGGAGTCCACTAAGACACTGACATCAGGTTGTGAGGGGGAGAGACACTACCCCTGTGTTCATCTGTGAGAGGAAGACAACATAGGTAACTTAATACCCTGCAGTATTATGTTTGCTGATAGACACACACACACACACACACACACACACACACACACACACACACACACACACACACACACACACACACACACACACACACACACACACACATACACACACACACACTCCTAGTACAGTCTGGCACAGCTGTGACTCCTATGGGCCCTTCAGGGCAGACCTTACAGTAGTTCTGCCTGCAACAATCCATCTCTTTCACTGCTACTGTAAGGCCCCAACAAAGGGTAACAAATCCTACTGTGTGATGGGCCTAGTAAGAGAATTGTAATTGTGGCCATGACCAAGGCTATTGGAGTGAGCTATATAGTGTCACCAAGTGCATATGCACTTAATGTAAGAGCTGACTTACTGCTATATAGACCACACACAATGACATGGTGTAACTTATGTGATGAAAACTGATGAAGGGACAAGGCTATACACTATCACTTCAGTACCTACACAGTTCAGACTCAGGGATTCATTTCAGACAACATTGCAGGATGGTCTGCAATACATACAGGAACCATGAAAAATACTAGGTGCATATCCTCATAAGATGATACCAGGCTATTGGCCCTGATGCCCTCATAAGCCTGGCCCAGTCTTTAGCCCATGTCCCTTCCAAGCCAGCGCCTCTTTCCCCTATCCAGCTGGGACACACACATGGGATCCCAGGGGTGTCTCATCCATTTCCCATGCAGTTTTCCAGCTTCTTCTTCAAGAGGGCTATACACATACTCTGCTAGACATGTGGAGGGAGTGTATTTTACAGACAGTGTATTGTGTGGGACACTACATTATCCCACCAACAAGTACTATACATGTCAGAGACCAGGTGATGGCCTTGCATGCATGATGTGTGAGTGGGGTTTGTCTTATAGATATGCAGAAACGCCATCAAGTCTGATTTGGAAATGGCCTTGTATGCCAGACACAGGTCACCTATGATCAGTCTGTATGAAACTGAGTACTGGGACAGGGCTTTCAGCCTACCTGTATTGGATAGACCCTGGACTTGCCTGGACAAGAACCTCTGTAGTCTCTGCAACTCTGCATTTGCATTGTTCTTGATAATGTGTCTGATAAGGGTGGTATACTGGGATGTTGTGGCCTCCTTGTTCCTGGATGACATACCCATATTTGTGAGATGGGCCATGTAGACAGCCTTCAGTACAATGGTGGCCATATGGTGGGAAACTGTCAGGTTGCTACCAACTTTGGTGCACAAGTTGCCTCACACCTGATTGCATGCTCAGTTCGTTATTACTGCCATAGTTGGTGTGGATGACATCTGCCACAGCAGGGAGAATGATGCCTCTCCTGGCATTCAATTTGCGGAAATGCTTTTTAAAACCAGTCATCAGTTGGGTGAGGGCCTCTTGGGGGATGCTCACATCAGTAGGGGAATGTAAGACAGTGGCCAACTTGCAAGCATCTGTACACCTGGTCAGCCACAGACCACTGCTTTTGTCCTGTAACTCAGATATGTATATCTCAAACAGTAGAGGCCACCAGACCGATCCTTGGGGTACACCGCTTTGGAAAACTCTACTACTAGAGGTGGGTTGAGCTAGTTAGCTACCCATCTGGTAACATATAGGTTGATGCCTAGCTGTGTAGGTGTATGTATCCTGGCCACCTGGGGATTATTGTTAGAGAATTTGGCTAAGTGAAGGCAGGCATTGTTCACCTTCTTCCCCTCATCCTTGTGTTTGTTGACCACTTCAGAGAGGTCATCCAGGTTTAACAGACCTGATCTCCCTTTGACAATACCACTCTGTGTGGGCTCAGGCATTTTGAGGTTGCTGATGTCCTGTTCTTAATGTCCTTGATATTGCCTTCCATGCCATTGCAGAGCAGGCTAGTTAGGCTGATGTGCATATGATTGGCTGAGTTGGTGGATTTCTCCACCTTTGTGTATAGGAATGACAGTAGCTATCCTCTGTGCAGCTGGGATGATGCCGGTGCTCAGGTTTTGGTTGACATTATGTATCCGAGATCTCATGCCTGTGTTCATGTAGAATGCAGCCAGGGATGGTATCAGGCCTATGGAGACTTCTGTGTGTTCCCTTTGGGCATTATGTACCTGCATCCTGATGATAAGGGGAGGAGGGCAGGTGTTGTGCATTCACATGTATACCGATGGGGGACAGAGGGCTGATATTTACACTTCATCTGTCTGCAGCCGGTTGGCTATATCTGTGCCATATGTGTATGTGGTGTTATTGACCACTACTTCAGAACGATTTGTGTGTTGCCTCTGGGATTGCAGACACATGTGTGGAAGGCCTAGTGATTGGCCTTGGTGGATGTGTCCAATTTGCAATCAAAGATATAGGGTTACCACCTGTCCCACTTTGCGAGGGACAGCCCCTCCTTGGGCAGTTGTGTCCTGCAAAAAAATTGAAAAAATGGCAAATGTCCTGAGATTTTAGGACAAAAATATTTCCTATATTTTATGTAATACTTGCATAAAACAGTCATTCTATATTTGAAACACCGAACTGTTATAAGAAACAGAATAAGCAACTAAAATGCTACAAGAATAAGCTTTTACATAGGCAAAAAAGTGAAGTACTGTCCATTGTACTGACTGTGGGTATGTTTTGCCCTGACGTTTGTACCCAAAATGTCCCACTTTGGGCATTTGAAAAGGTGGAAACCCTACAAAGATAGCCTTAGGGTAATTCACATGTGACCTTATTTGCTTGTGCAGACCAAGGTGACATTGCTTCCGATAAGGCACCTGTTCTTCTTGGCCCTGTCCAGCAATTATTTCCACCTATTATGGCATTTTTGTATTGCTGCTGTCAAGCACAGATGTTTACCCTACCTTGAGGGAGATGATGTTGTCCTGTCAGGTACTGCTGAGTCCATACAGCTATGTAGGTGCCCACATTGTATTATGGTGTGGGCCTGGATACTACTGCTAGTTCCAACTGATGGGGTGTTGGCTGTAAAGCTACTTCTACCTGCCCTAAAGAGATTTATAGTAATTTGTGTAAAGTTAATTTTGTTTGACCCTGACAGGGGGGGGGGGGGGCAGGGGAGATGATGACCTGAACAGTGATGGCTATGTGGTCAGATCTTACCAAGAGGATGACACCGTAGGAGTGCTACAGTGGCTACTCATGTTGGTTAGGACCAGGTACAGGATATTTCCACCTGTCATAATTGTGTTGACTGGCTGTTCCACTGCATTGCCATTGACAAAGCTGAGAAATCTCCTTGCATTCATGTTCAGGTGGCATAGGTCATGCATATTATGGCTGGGTAGTTGAAGTCACCTAGGAACAGGGTAAATGTCTGAATTCTGACAGATTCCAGCAAATAAAAATAAAAAAAAATCAAAAGTAATCACAGTGTAAAATATACTCCAACAGATACACACCCAGCCACCGGAACACAGGACCAGCAATAAAACACCAAGTAACACACCAAATTGCATATGCTTCTGGTATCTGTGTGGCAATGTAGTCCAAGTAACACCAGTTAAATCAACGACATCAGGAAGAGCAAAACACTGTTCAGAAGTATGAAAATAATTCCTTTAATTACTTTGGATCACAACAAGTAAGCGCTTTCGCCCGGAGGCTTCTTCAGACTTATACAAACATTAATTCCTTCTCACCATTTTAAATAGTTCTACATGTGATTTCATTGGTTAATTACATAACACAAATTTATCACAGTACATCTGAATTAATGCTCTCAAAGGCACTTTAAAATCCGAACATACCATAGACTGCTCACTAAAATATGTGAATATAAAATAACAATAAATTAAATACATATACATTGTTAAAGGTATGTCATAGGTAAAAACATGTATATATTCTATCATATGTATATAAATATAAAAATATAAAAAAGACCAGTGAACTATTTATATAAAGTCTAATAATAAAAAATAAAAAACAAAAACACATTTAAAAATGGAATCATATGTATATCATATTATGTGAATAGACCAGCCTACATTTTGCTTTTAAGTCTCCTTTTTCTAAAAATGGGCTTAATTTGTGTTTTGTCATTTAATCCAGGTGCATGATCAGCTTTACACCTGATAATCCATTTTAATTCACATTCTAAGGTAAAATTAATGACATCTCCCCCCCTCTGACTAACATAAATTTTTTGTATAACGCAAAACCTAAACTTATGGGTGGAACCCAAATCCTTATAGTGTTTCGCTATTGCGTTAAAATCAGACCCTATCCTGATATGATAAATGTGTTCTCTAATGCGTTCCCTCAACGACCTGTTAGTTTTTCCGATGTAAAATGCAGGACATGCTTCACAGCTGGCTAGGTAAACGACATCTCTACTACTGCAATCTGTATTGGTACTAAATTCAAAGACATGCTTCGTAATAGGGTGCATAAAGGTTGTGTCTTCATTAATATACATGCACTGATTGCACTTCCCACATTGTGTGGTATTAGAACCTCTCCTATTCATATCTTCCCCTCTCTTAACATTCTTTGGGTTACATAATAATCTCTTCAGATTTGGTTTATTTTTATAATATACCCTAGGCTTAGGACCTACAACCTGCTTAATGTTCTCATCTAACAGTAGTATTTCCCAATTTCTAGCCATGAGGTCTCTTAACTGTACGGCATCTTTGGTATAAAACAAAGGGGCCCTAAGTTCTCATGTAGTCAGCACATTACTGGTATCAGAGGGTGCACATAGCTCAGAATAATATGGCTTCGCTATGTTACTTCTAAGTCCATTAACCTCTATAATCCTCTTTTCCACTGTCTCCCTACTATACCCTCTCTGCTTCAGTTTAGCTCGTAGGCCATCTATCTCTTTCATATAACCTTCATTAGAAGGATTGAGCCTAGATGCTCTTACAATCTGTCCTTTAACCACGTTATCAAATACATAACTGGGGTGCATGCTGTTCCTATGTAGGAGTGTATTCCTATAGCACGACTTTCTATGAACATAAGTATTAAGCATCCCATTACTCAGTCTACTTATACCTACATCTAGGTAAGAAATATTATCCTTCGAAAAATTTAAAGTAAACTTGAGAAATGTCGTGGAGTTGTTCATAAGTTCAACTAACAAACAAGGAACTTATATCTCCAAGCCACACCAAGAAAAGGTCGTCCACAAACCTACGGTATATGCCTGCATATCTTGAAAACAAATCCAGCTTATATAAGAAGCTTTCTTCCCACCAGGCCATAACAAGGTTGGCGTAGCTAGTGGCACAGCAGGTGCCCATAGCTACGCCATCCTTCTGTATGAAGACATCATTACCAAACATAAACATATTATTCACAAGGATGGTTTCAAGGAAGAGAGATATCAAATCAATCTTCTCATCTGAAAAATCTGAGTGATTTCTCATATATTCTTGTACATACTGGATGCCTAGTTCATTAGGAATTACAGTGAACAAACTGACCACATCCAGAGTGACTAAAAAATATGGTAAGGTGTCATCCTGTCTACTCATGTATGAATATAGATCAATCAAAAACTGTTTACTGTCTCTCAGTATATTACTATTGGCATCTACTAATGGTCTTAAATGGTACTCTGTAAAAATAGAGAGTGGTTCAGTGATCCATCCTTGGCCTGCCACTATTGGTCTCATAGGTGGCCTGACTTGTGATTTATGAACCTTTGGTAAGCCCTGGATCAAAGGTATTAGGGGATTTTGAACCTTTAAATATTCATACAGTTCCTTCGTAATGAGGGAAGACATAAGTAGATCATCCAACATGAACAATGTCTGAAACACCTTTTCCGAAACTGTATCCATGTCTATTCTATCATAATAACTGGTATCACTCAGAAGTTCTAACATGATGGAAGTATATTCATCAGTATCCATAAGCACAATGGGGCCACCCTTATCAGCTGGTCTAATAATTAAATTCTGATCATTCCTAAGATCTCTTAGGGCTTGCCTCTGTGCATACGTTAAATTATTCCTATATCTAGCACCTTTATTCTTTTCAAAATAATCATATATGTCACTTTCCAATTTTCTAGAAAAAACATCCATTATAGGGTGTAATTGTGGGATGTAAGTACTATTGGCGCGAAAGCCAGGACCATTTACTGTATCATTGGAGCTTCCAAAGTCTAGTTTCAGTTGCACATTCCTTACAAATATTCTAGCATCTAAAACTGAATCAACAACATTACTTCTTTTCGTGGGAATGAAACTAAGTCCCTTATTTAAGACCTGTGTCTCATAAATAGTTAAAATTCCACTGGATAGATTTACTATCAATGATTCGTTTTCCCCCACATTTTCTTCAGTGTGGGGCCCTGGTATTCCTCGTATGATACTTTTCTTTTTTGCCTTCCCCTGCTTGCTGAATGTCTCCTCCCCAAATATTGATCTTGTGCTATGGGGAAAGGAGTATGTGCAGCCCTATCCACTATAGGCCTTGTATGCATGTGCATCGTACTATGACCTACTTTAGATCTTACTACAGGCTCTGTTTCCACGGAGTTGTTAATCACAGGTTCAGACATTCCTGCTATTTCAACTCGACACACTTCTACTTCATGGCTACCTGATACGTTTCCAGTTTCAATAGTGTTGTTACCAATAACATTCTCAACATGAAAAGACTTATCCGTTACTGGTGAAATGTTATTATTTGTTACGAAACCATTTGAGACATTCACAGGGCTAACAAGTGCATTATCATGCAAATTACGAACAGCAGATACAGCGTTTTGTGAATTAACAACAACATTACTAGCAGAATTATTTACAGTCATATTCGAATTGTTCCGTGGCATATTATTAACATTTTGACTATTAAGACGCTGTCTAGGCCATGTGAACACATTGGAATTTTTGAAATCCCTTGTGTCCCTTAATATTTTACACTTTTTTTGCTCTAACATACGTCTCTCTATCAATGAGACGTTGTCAATTATTTTTTCAATTCTACTGTCCGTATTAGCACCCGGAAAGTTCAATTTGATGCTTTCAAACAGTTTATTCACTTTACATCTAAGCTCAGTCTCTTCCGGTAGATTGAAGTCAATGAGCAGCTTCATATAGTTAAAACTATAAAGTATACTCCAACAGATACACACCCAGCCACCGGAACACAGGACCAGCAATAAAACACCAAGTAACACACCAAATCGCATATGCTTCTGGTATCTGTGTGGCAATGTAGTCCAAGTGACACCAGTTAAATCAACGACAATAACAATGTATATGTATTTAATTTATTGTTATTTTATATTCACATATTTTAGTGAGCAGTCTATGGTATGTTCGGATTTTAAAGTGCCTTTGAGAGCATTAATTCAGATGTACTGTGATAAATTTGTGTTATGTAATTAACCAATGAAATCACATGTAGAACTATTTAAAATGGTGAGAAGGAATTAATGTTTGTATAAGTCTGAAGAAGCCTCCGGGCGAAAGCGCTTACTTGTTGTGATCCAAAGTAATTAAAGGAATTATTTTCATACTTCTGAACAGTGTTTTTGCTCTTCCTGATGTCGTTGATTTAACTGGTGTTACTTGGACTACATTGCCACACAGATACCAGAAGCATATGCAATTTGGTGTGCTACAGTGTAAAATATAACCAAAAAAGTCCAAAACATACACTGTGATGCAGTAGGAAACCCTTCCAGTCAGCCCAGCTCTTCATTCCAAGCTCTTTTTATTCTTCCAAAATACAAAGACAAAGATTGAGTGCTTTCATCCCCTAAACTGGGGACTTCATCAGAATATCCAACATACAAAGACAAAGCTTGAGATTCCAGCAAGTCCCAGTAGGTGTGGTGGGTTTCCATAGTCCTGGTTGGAGACCAATAGCTAGGTATGATTTGAGCTGGTGTTTTGTCAACTATCAACTGCACTTGGGATGTCTCCCATGCATCATACTGTGTAGATAGCCTGGATGTGTGTTTGTGTATGATAATGTTCAACGCTCCACCTCCTGTGGCTTTGCAGCCCTCCATTTGGGGTCTAAACATATGATGGGATGAGTAACCTGGCATGGTTAGTGTGATTTCCACAGCTACAAAGCTGGTTTCAGTGACTGCACAATTGTTGGCATCCTACAGGAGAAGGTGCACTTTCATTGACACAGGTTTCATGCTAAGACACCTAGCTCCTGTTAGAGCAAGACATCTGCACAAGGGCACAGATCACTGGTGGGCAAAGGCCGGAAAATAGTGTCACCTTATGAATATGAATCTAGCTGAAACACACTTAGTTGCCAGCAAAGATGGTGTTGCAGTCACAGGTCTACTCCACAAGATATGACATCTGATAATAAAATGTATGCTATTATGTTATAATGTTAGTCTTTAATGGGTTGCCAGTGATCTGTCAGACAATACACAACTGTATGGGGCATTGACTGCAAATATGAGGCAGACATGTGGTCAGTCTGCAAAACTCTGGACAGCTGTCAGGTATGGCATCAGTATATAACATACACTTCAGCACATACTTCTGCACCTGTTGTGTACTATGCACATACCATATATAAGTCTCTTACATTTGTTAAGACAAGCATACGTATCATAGTAGCATTCACAGATGACATATGAATGTTTACAACATCCCAGGTAGCTGGCCTAGCAGTGTCACACTCAGTATTGGACAACAGGCACTCCAGTAGTAGTCATACATGAGCTTACCTTTGCTGGGGTGACTCAGGGACCAGCGATGGGATCCATGTCATTGCATTCTCCCCTTGTGCACTCTATTACATGTTTACATGATTGACATAACTGTCATAGTGCTGAAGAGTTTCCTCAATAATGCAAATGGTTGGGTTTGTGTAGCCACAGTCTGTCTTTGTGTAGAAGCGTTCAGACCTGTGTTGCATAGGCAGCAGCATGCCTTTTGTAGGTAATGCTCATGAGCAGGTGATGGCCTGTGCACAAATTGGTGCCTCACACTTGCTGCCTGCATCCAGAGCAGCTGTGTTGTCTTTCCATTAGCCAATGCCATAACAACACAGTGCTATAATTAAGTCCATCATGTGGGACTTGCCCCTTTTTCTTGCCTATGTGGAGGACATAATGGAGGTGTGGGGGCTACAGCTTCACTCATGGTAGTTTGAAATGCCTCTTAGGATAAGACATTTGGAGACAGCCCAACAACATGGGGGACACAACTCCAGAACTGGGTACAGATTGTAAGTAAATATTGCTGTTATACACATAGAGGATTGCTAGATTAACAGGGTTTGTCTGGACGTACATTTTCTGCGTGACTTGACATCTGACAGTAATATGTCTCTGACATACCCCTCAACTGTTCAGATGTTCTCAGAATGACCAGAGGTTTGCCTGTTATGTTTAGTCTGTTCCTCGGACAAGTTCTGTTTTTGAGAAATTAGTAGGATAATGTGAGGATTGTAGTCAGTAACTGTTGACATTCATTAGTGTTTCAGACATCATATCCTTCAGGGATGTCATGTTACAACAAACCCTGCAACACCAGCAACTGTTTCAGTTTGTAACAACATTATGCGAGATATGCCCCTCTTTTTGGCCCCATGTCCCGCAAGTATGTCATTCTTTGTCCAGATATCTTGCAGTAAGAGGTTCAGAGGTATGGTATATCATTATTTAGTGACTGCATTTCTGATATCATCCCAGTGACTTAGCAGACTCCTGGAAGTGGTATGCGGCAGTGGCCATAAATATGGTATCACACCCTGGACATTTTGTAGAAATCTGTACAGTTGAGAGTTATGTATGTCTGGCCATTGTTAACAGACTGCCAAGATTGTGTAGCAGTGTTGTGTGTAAATGTTTGTTGGACTGACTAGGGAGAGTAGCAGATGTGAGTGTCATAGATCCTTTTTTATCTGACTGTGCATGCTGCTACAGTTACTAGTGGTCTATCAGGTGTATATGTTTGTAGAGACAGACTGAGAAATGTTCTGTAACACCTCAGGATTCCCAGTAGACTGTGAGCTGGGCCAGTATATGTCAGTGTAGTGTGTGACTGGAAATCAGAATATGTTTGTTCAAGCAGTCATTTTACTCTAGAGTTCATCTGGGGAACTGGTATGTGACTGTGGTGCAAATGGTTGTAGTTGGACATTTTTGCACCAATATCTGCTTTACCCCACAGTTACAGCCCTGTAGGGCATGACCTATTTGGAAATACATGGGTAATTCCTCAGAGCTGATTTGAAGTAGTGTTGTGTTGGTCTTACTGTTGTTCAGAAGGTGCTGGGTGAAATGGTTGGCAGATGTCACTGTTTTTTCTCTTCTGTTACATGATTTCAGTCATAGGTCACCACTGTCCAGATGTCTAGACACTGTCCAGATGGGTGGCCCATATGTTTGGTCTGCTCTCCATAACAGTTGTGGGTTTCTGACAAATCACTGGGATGATGTGAGCATTGACATCAGTAAATCATGACATTCATTTGTGTTTCTGACCTGGAATCTATCAGGAATTATATGTTAAAGCAAACCATGGTACTCTAGCAGACTTCTACATATATAACAGCCATATTTCAAAGATGTCATTATTGTTTGCCCATTATCCCCCCACTTTGTCAGGCTTGTTGCAGCTGTCTTGCAGTAAGAGGTCAGTTTTATATATGTATGTATATGTATATATATATATATATATATATATATATATATATATATATATATATATATATATATATATATATATATATATATATATATATATATATATATATATATATATATATGGGTCTACTTCATTTGACCAAAAGACCATTTGACCTAAACCCATTTGATCGAAATTTCATTTGATTGAAAACCAGTATTCCAGGCAAATAACAAGGATTTGTCCCCCTCCCCAATGTCGTGCGATCCTGGAGTTGGTATATATAGTTAGGGGGTGTGGGGGCACAGCCCCCACATTGTGGGGTGTGGGGGTGAATCCCCCCCCCATTTTCATTTAAAATCTGTACTTTTTTGTTTTATTTTCTTCTTTTAAAGGAAACTATATATACCAACTCCAGGGTAGCACGACATTGGGGTGGGGGACAAATCCCTGTTTTTGCCTTGAATACTAGTTTTCAATTAAATGAACTTTCGATCAAATGGGTTTAGGTCAAATGGTCTTTCGATGGCCTTAAACTGATACAAGCACTCAACTCTCCTTGTTAATAAGGAGAAATTAATCATAGGCACTAAACAGCCTATAATTGCAAAGTTCCTTGCAAAACTAAGGGCAAACAGCTCTTGTACTTTACAAAAAAAGCACCTAAACAGGCATGTCCAAGGGTCAGCTTCCAGTGATTTCTACTGTCCACCTGGAGAATCTGGGCATACTGAGGCAATGCAGCAACTGCCTCATGTACACAGATAACCCTCTCTTCCTACCACCCAACACTACAACCTGCGAGAGATGCACTTACATAGCCAAACTGGAAGCAAAGCTCTCTCCAGCCAAGATTGTGCTAGACAGTCAAGAGGAGAAGATTAACACCTACACTACACCTCAAGGAAAACTTAGCCCTTCATAACTCACACCACCAACACCCACACATAGCAATACTAAGCCCAGATATGCAGAGGCCCTTAACATTAACCTGCCCAAGCAACAAGGAACTCTGAAGCTGAAATAAAAACAAACACCAGTCACAACCAAAATGACATATAGCTCACAACACCAGTGTGCCACCCAACAATAGCCCCTAAGGCAAGACAACGTACCCAACACTTTAGTCATAGGTGCCTCTATACTCAGGCACATTGATGTCTGACTCACCAGACTGAAAAAGAAGAAAATTACAGTCAGCTTCCTGTCAGGTGGCAGGATCCACCACATAATGCATGCACTCAAGTCACTCCAAAACAAGTACAATACGACTCTGTCATTGTCGATGTTGGAGTGAATGACTTGAGACATACCTCCCTGGACTACATGCAAAAAAACATGGAAGAGCTCCTGAGTAGCATCCTGCCTTTGCCCAGAATGATACCACAGTATAAGGACAAAATGATTGACTTCAAAAACTGACTAAGCTTCTGTTATCATTCAAAGGGGCTCCAGTATCTGTCTGCCTGGGATAACATGATTGACAAAACATGATGCTTTACCAGAGATGGTCTGCACCTGTCGACCCTGGGATTCAGGTTACTGGCTAAAGCTCTTGTCACCCCTATAGTGCCTTTTTTAGTCAAGGTTCAAAGGACAAAACCACCATCGTAACAGATGCAAGCATGCAAAATCTGAAGGTAATACTACTCAATGCTAGAAGTCTAAACCTCAAAATGCACTCTCTTGAGGCACTCCTAAAAATAGAGAACATCAATATCTGTGCAGTAACTGAGGCCTGTTCAAGGCTCCAGTGAGTACCACTGCAATACCAGGCTACAACTCTTACCATGCTTTTCGGCCACCAAACCAAGACCGAAACATTAAAGGTGGAGGAGTGACCATATTCACCAATGATATTCACACCTCCAGGCTAGTTGCCCAACACAGTGCATCTGAAATTCTCCAGGTGCAAATAACTCTAGGTAAGACTGCAATCCAAATTGTAGCTTGCTACAGATCCCCCACCATGCTCCAAGAGTCTCACTGCACCTTTCTAAACATACTAGAAAATATTAAGATACAAACAAACACCCTAATACTAGATGATTTCAACTACCCTGCCATTAACTGGGAAAACTACTCTGTTACCAACAGCTTGTCCCAATGGTTGTTAGAATTCATAAATTCCAATGCCCTGGATCAACTAATCTATAGTTCCACAAGGAGATCCAACATCCTAGACTTGGTCATTACCAACATGGGAGATAGATGCTCCACGCCAGTGGTCACCCCCTCATTGGTCAGGTCTGTCCATAAGCTAATCATCCTTGACATCCACATCACACCCCCCAGTAAGGAGACCTCTGTAAAAAACTTCTCGAAAGCCAACTTCCTGCTACTCAAGTCAGAAGTGACAAACTTCATAACACCCATGCAGATGGAAGCTGAAAGTTTGACTGCTGAATCCTACACTAAGGCACTGTACGAGCACATCCACTCGTGCATGAATCATTCCATCCCAAATAGAACCAAGATGCTCTCCTGCAAAAAAGGAAGCCAATCTGGTGGTCCCCTGCCATAAACAAACTATGCAACAGAAGAAAGAAACTGTTTCAGAAAAGAGGAAAATCCCAGGATGTAAAACAACTCCCTTACCAGCCTCAATAAGACACTGAGCTCCCTCATAAAATCCTCCAAAGCTAGTTATGACAATAAAATTGCCAAAGATTCCAAAGACAACTATAAGGCATTCTATAGTTATGTCAAGAATCTAAATGGCAATGCTCAGATCTGCTCTGAGCTACAACAGAATGGCATTAAATATACTGATCCCAAGGATATTGCCAATATCCTGCCAGATCGATTTAGTGCCAACTTCAACCCCCTCTCACCCGCTAAAGGGCCCATCTCAATAACGAAAGATTGCCAATTTGCAGTAATCACAGTCACACAGGTAGAAACCGCACTCTCCAAAGATAGGAATACAGCATCCATGGGACCAGATGACATCCCGGGCTGTGTACTACATGAACTACCAAATGAACTGGCACCTCACTTAATTGTCATGTTTAATTATAGCCTCACCTTAGGGTTCGTGCCAACTGAGTGGCGCAAAGCTGCAGTTATCCCACTCCACAAGGGGGGGATCCATCTTGGATCCCAGGAACTACTCCCCCATCAGTCTGATGAGCCTAAGCTGCAAGGGCATGGAATGCAATATCATGGAACATATAAACAAAGGCATTGACAACCTTCCAACACTGGACCCCACCCAGTTGGGGTTTGTGAAGGGCCGATCTTGTCTCCTGAACCTGATTGACTTCCTTGAATCAGTCTCCAGAGCTGTGGATAAGGGTAAGGCAGTCCAGACAGCCTATCTGGACCTCACCAAGGCCTTCAACACCATCCCCACTCTGGAATCATAGATAAACTTACTAAGCTGGGCATAAATCCATACATCACTTGATGGGTTGCCAACTGGCTTACTGACAAAACCCAGACTGTAAAAGTAGCCAACTCCAAATCCAGTTCCAGACAAGTGACAAGTGGAGTATCTCAGGGTTCAGTCCTGGGACCACTCTTGTTTGGCATCTACTTCTCTGAAGTACAGCCCAACAGTTCAGTCCTGGGACCACTCTTGTTTGGCATCTACTTCTCTGAAGTACAGCCCAACACTAAGGGACTCTGGCTAACAAAGTTTGCGAATGACTGCAAACTAGGAGCCAATATTGATTCCCCAAATGATGTGGATATTCTACAAAAGAACCTTAAAGAAATAGATGCTTGCTGCCAAAGCCTTGGGCTCAAGCTTAATGCCAAGAAATGTATAGTTATCCCCTTTGGGAAAAAACATGTACACATGAATTTCCACATAGGTGGCAGTACACTAAACATCAAAAGTGTGATGAGAGACTTAGGGACACAGGTGGACAGTGGACTCACCTTCGATAACTACATCACCACAACAGTCAGGAAATCCTTCTATGTGGCACACCTCATCACTAAGGGCTAGTTCATCCAGAAGAAAGGAGGTCATTGTTCCACTGTACCCATCCCTCATTAGACCCATTATAGAGTACAATGCCCCATTTGGTATGTACCTCACAAGACATCTGCAACAGCTGGAAAGGCCACAGAAACACCTCACTAAAAGAATCACTGGCCTAAAGCAGATGCCTATGCTGACCATCTTCTAAAACTCCAGCTATACTTTGTGGCATATCATCTACTCAGAGGCAATGTCTGCTTAGCATACAAGGCCATGTCAAACCCTAAGCTGTTGGACATGCTCCACTTAAATAAATCCCAGTCCCTCAGAGACATACACTCCAGGGATCTAAACCTTGTCATCACAATGAACAAAACATGCTGGAGGGACAGGTTCCTGACCCAGAGATTCCCCATACTCTGGAATAGACTGCCAATACATGTCAATCAGAATGCCTCCTTTGCCCTCTTCAAAAGGAACCTTGACGATTGGAATGGAGATTGGAAATTCACCCTGGGGATCACATCAGTCACCCTGCTAGAGGGAGGTCCATGGAAGTAAATATTGTAAGAAGAAATATCCAGGGAATTGTTATGGCTAGGCTTGTATAGGCTCTAGGGCTGATAGCCTAGTACCAACCTATGAACCTATATATAGATAGATATACACACACACACACACACACACACACACACATATATATATATATATATATATATATATATGTATATATAAATATATATATATATATATATATATATATATATATATATATATATATATAAAGCAGAGTACTATATATACATATTTTCCCTTATGTTAAATGACCGTAGTGTATTATATGTTTGTAAAAACATTGCACATTTCTACACTTCTACACTTCAGATGGTATAGAGGTAAATTGCTGTGATTGTAGTGCATGGGGTCCTGGGTTCAAGACTTGGTAGTGATTACTTTTTTCATTGATGTTAAATGACCATGATGCATGATATGTTTGTAAAAGCATTACAAATCCTCACTTCTCAGATTGTGTAGTGGCACATTGCTGTGATTGTAGTGCACAGTGTTCTGGGTTTGAAACTTAGCAGGGCTGCTTATTTTGTTGCTGGGCAGAACAGGGGCTAATGGAGACAGAGCAATGCTAACAGATGGCTAAGTCCACTTAGCTTCACTTAGCACTGCTTACTCCCACTTGCACCCGCGTTAATTTTAGTTGAAGAAACGAAAAGAGGGTGACAGGAAAGTGGTGAAATGGGGGCAAGCAGGGGGTAAACATTAGGAAAAGCAGCTAGGGATATGCAGGATTGATGTAGTAAAGGACCATACCCCTAGATTTCTTCTGTTGCAACAGTTGTGAATAATGTGTAGAATTTGGAATTTATAGCCTCACACCCCACAATGAGGGGGTGTTGGCAAAAGACATTTGTTGAGTAATGTGTGGATAGATAGATTAATGTCACTGTACATGGGGGTGAAATGTATAGCTATGTATGGGGCAATGATTTTTTGTGGGACAGATGTTCTTTTATTTTTTTTTTTGTAAGTGAGAGTGGGATGTTGGGGAAAGGCTGTAGGAATATTTGGGGAGGTAGGTTGCGTAGGATAGGTAGCATTTGTAGAAAAAGACTCTCAAGACAGCAGACAGGGATGGTGTATGACATATAAGGGTGGTAAACACCTTGTATGGGAAAGGTGATTGGGAATCAGAGTCCCCTGAGCCCCCAAATGAATACAGTGGGACTGATATCCCCACCCATGGGCAGTCATCACTGCAGCTTCATGTCCTCAAAGTTGGCTGTGCTGGGGGCTGGACAAGAGGGGCAGCATGCACCTTGAGGTGCACCGGGTGGCCCTCCATTTGGAGCAGCTGCCCACCCA
This sequence comes from Protopterus annectens, assembly GCF_019279795.1. Classification (NCBI taxonomy): domain Eukaryota; kingdom Metazoa; phylum Chordata; order Ceratodontiformes; family Protopteridae; genus Protopterus; species Protopterus annectens. The sequence goes on along the minus strand of NC_056729.1, from coordinate 606,813,022 downwards.
ACTCAGAGTAGATGATGCTGTGCACCATACCCTGGAACATTCTGTGGGTTATGGGCTCCTCTCCTAGCCTGGGGGGGGATGGACCCCATCCCCTGATGTGGTTTCACCAAAAGGTGGTGCAGGACCAGCAGAGGAGGATGTTCTGGGTTGGGTCCCAGACGTACTGGGGCCTGGTGCCATGGCCAGATGGGGCAGGAGAGGAAGATCCACAGGGATCTGCCTTCCTTAACATGCTATGGTGTTGTGGTTTTCTCAGATATATTGGTTTGTCATGAACACCACATTTCAAAATTAATTATAACAGTATGAGTGGGTGTTCCAATTAACCCAAACCAACAGATTTGAAACAGTTGCATAGTGAACAGAACAAATGCATAAATGGAACAACAGTAAGCATTTTAACAGCATGCAAGTTACATTGACAGCAACAGGCCAGCAATAATGGTATTTGAGCAAGGTATGTTAATATGCAACCAATGAAATATATGAACAATAATAGAACACATGTCCCAACAACAGGCTTTGAGAACAACATTCCCATAGTATATGACTAATATTGATGCAGATGATGGGTGAGGGAGAGAAAAAAGTTCATTAACAACTGTATCAGCTTCTAGTTTTCACAACAGTACTGCTCAATACTCTACAGGTCTGCCCTCACTTTACATCTACTTGTGACCTATAGCTTCTGTGGCACATACATGCCTGTTAGACTGTCAACCTGTAATGATATGGGGCAGACTGGGTGAACTGTGGCTGCTTTACTGGAGGGGGGCTTGTACATGTCAGGGTTACATACTTGACAAAGAAGGGGTACCCTGCAATGCTGTTGTGGGAGTCTGCTACTAGCATAGTTCACCTGGATTCCTATCTGTGTTCAAGGTGATTGGCAGCAGTGACCACTAGCTGTGACAGCGTGACACCTGAGAGACATGTATGGGGGAGAGGGCATGGTGTATGTACATATCCTGCTGACATTTGCAGGCATTGGGTTGGACAGTGGGACAGTTGTACATGGTGTATTGTTGTACAGCTACTACAAACATTTCATTACCTGTAAGACCTGTGGAGAAAATATTTGTTAACACTATCTGACTGTTTCTACAAATATTCAAGATTTCTTGAGTGTATATATGCACATATCTCAGTACCACTCCCTGGATTCAAACCATGTCTGGGTGTGCTGAAATGAAATACAAGGCTGTTTCTCATCACACTGAGCTACTGTGGAACTGCTGTCACCTGTTTGTTTTCTGTCTAATACAGACAGTCTGACCTTGTAATCCTGAGATTCATGCATGACAGATAGCTACAGTACTGTGTAGTATTCCATTGAAATTATACGATCTGGAAAGCAAAGGTTAACATAAGGTTCTGCAGTAGGGGACACTACAATACATTTGACATTAGTAGACAGGGTGTTGGTCTTACTGCATAACATATGTCATATTTCATGTATAGCTTGATTTACATCTCCACAATCTACTGTTTTGCATACTGGCTGATTCTTAGAACAGCCTCTGTTAATTCATGCAATCAAAGCCATATTTTTTTCTGCAGAACCTGTACACATTCTATTTCCAGAACAACATACCAGAAAAAACACAAGGGTTGGTGGTTTAGGTATTTATTGTACTTATATGACACAGTGCTATACTACTGCATATGCTGTAGATGACTATTAGTCTGGCAAACATTTCTTTAATTGTTAGACACAGAACACAGTAAACAATTTAATCCTTCTTATTTATTTCACTATATACTGCAAGGTAGATCTATACTTACCAGCCTGTCATTGCAGCCTTGTCAGTCTGTCCGAATGGGCCTCAGCATTGCTAGCCCTCTCCACTTCAGCTGTAGGGGGAGAAAAAAAAGCATTATGCATACTTGTCTATCACATACTCAGGCTAGCATTTGGTACAGTTATATCTGGGATACTTACAAACTACTGGTGCATGGCATCTTGGATCCACTGGGCCAAGAGTTCCCCCTTCCTCTGCTTAGGTCAGCATAGCGATGCCGTACCTTCTCACCAGTTCAGGGGATGCTAGTGGCACTGGTGAGATCATGTGCCAGATGGTCCCAGGCATCCACTTTACACTGTGAGCCTGGTACTGGCCCTGCAGCAGTCTGTCATCATGGTTTGCTACAAGGAGCCCAGCCATGACTCTGGACTCAAAAATGCTCTAGCACTGCACCTGAAAGCATGGGCCCTCAGCAACACCTGACATATTTCCTACTCAGAGAAAGCTACAACAGATTCTGGCTTTATCCTCAGCTGTGCCATTTAAATAAGGCTATATTCCCAACCTTAGCCATCATCGGACCACTTTGAAAATGCTAAGCTCAGCTAAGCAGTGCGCAAATCCATTAAGCTGGGTTGAACAGTGCTTAAATGGGTAATTGCTGAGCATTGTTTAACAGTGCAACAATCCACTTAGCTGAGCTGACTTCTGCTTAGCATTTACATCTAAGCAATGCTTAAACCATCTAGGCATAACTGAGCACTGCTAACCATTGCTCATTTTTCAATTTTTCATTTTTAGGGAATATCAGAATAATGACTTTTAATTAATCATTACTGACATATTAGTAAGTGTATATCATTTACTTTACATGACATCCCTCTATATGCTTTCATTACATTAGCATGGGGTGTGACTATACTGTATGTCCCATTGTGTATAAATGGGTGATTTCACGTGTTATATGCACTCACACTTCCATTGTAGACCAGCTACACTACCCTGGTTGACGAATATCTATTACTACATAATTTAAAATAAAAATAATGTTGACACTATTTTCCCATGTAAAAATAAAATATCTGTCTTGGTACTTGAACTGACAACACCTGCATACAAAGCAAGGACTCTAACCACTGCACTATCTCGGCATTAGGATTTTAGCTGTATATTTTTATTTATCTCTAATGGGATGTTTAAGCAATTCTGAACAGAGGGCCATAATGTGCACATCTGCTCAGCTATGCTTAAATATACCTGAGAATTGAAAAAAAGAAATAAATTAATCAACCCACTTTATTTACATGTATCTGTACTCCTTCTTATTCACAGTAAGGAAAATTGTACGGGGACACATAGGGACAGATTTTAATTATTGCTCTTACAAACTTACAAAGCATGACTGTGGTTTTCTAGAAAATCATTGACAAATCACTCGGGGTTTAAGTCAGAACATACTGACAGACATTTGGGTTTTAGACTTCATAGCTTTAAGGAAATCTATGCTAATGAAAACCTTTTATTCTATAAACTTTCCATGTTTGTAAGTGCAATATTTAAAAGTGTCCCTATTTTTGGGACTTTGTCTCCCCATTATATACAGCATTGTACAGCTTTCTTTCTTTAGGAGGTTGAGAGGTATGTGAGCAGGCATCTGGGCATTCTGTGGAAACCTGTACAGTTGAGGTGTATGGCCATACAGCACTTTGACAATGCATGGGGTGTGTGACAGTACCTGTCACACACTCCCTGCATCGCTTCCTATTAGGATGGGGGCTTTCAATGTCCACGGACACTGAAAGCAATTGCAAAGTGCTGTATGGCACTTTGACACTGCAGGGTGTGTGTGACAGTACCTGTCACATACACCCTGCATTTCTTCCTATCCTAACATCCTGCTTTCAGTGTCTGAAGACACTAAAAGTGCTTGCAAATTGGTGTACGGCACTTTGACAACGCAGTAGTGTGTGACAGAACCTGTCACACACCCTGCATTGATTTCTTGCTCCCCTATCTATTTCAGTGTCCGCAGACACTGTTTTATTAATTTTATTTGATTTCAGTGTCCGCGGACACCAAAATACTTTTAAAAAGTGCTGTATGGCACTTTCTGAGTGCAGGGGGCATGTTAGATGTATGTGCACTACTTAAACACGCCCCCTGCACTCAGTAGTGTTTGTGTCCATTTAGCCTTAGCAGCAGCGTGCCTTCATGAATATGCAAGGTGCACTGCTGTTAAAGCTAAAGGTAAATGGACACAGTTCACTCCATGCAGGAATAGCACTATTCCTGCACAGAGTTTATTGAATCCCAGGGAATGAGCACTGCAGCTTGTACTAAATGATTTGTTGCATGCACAGACCAATATATTTTTAAAAGCTTTATGCCTGTCATAGAAGTAATTCCTTAAACAATTACTGTATATCTTAAGCATATCTATGTAGATATATAAATGCATAAACATAATTATGTACATATCTGTGTGTGTTTATAAATATATATTTTTAGAGCGAGATACATATTTACACATGTATTTATGTACATATAGTGAAAAGCCAAATGTCCTTCATATGTCAGAAGACAACACCAATGGCGGATTTAGGCATGGGCGCAGGGGCGCACACCACCCCCTTTTTAAAGCTGTTCTCCGAGTTAGAAAAAAAAAGAAATACACTGCTCTGTGCTTTTGTTAACATCAGAAAATGTAATGCCAAAATATATGTGTTCCGATAAGCACCAAACTGCAGAGTTGAACGACATCCTGTTCAAGTTACTTGAATCAAGTATTGAAGGAGAATTGCTGTAGTGAGCATGGAACTGTGTTCAGAAACACTGAGTTTTTTTTTTTCCCTTAAAGGGGCACTATACCAACTGAAAATGCCTTTTCCATTCTCGGACCGAAACCTAAACATGAGTACTCACCCTCATATCTCATTGATGTAATGGGCAGTCCCACCCACAGAATCATGTTTCTGCATAGCCCTTTGTCCCTTTGATGTTTATATTCCCTATGGAATGAAAAACTCTGTGTTTGTGTTCCAGGCAGTATTATAAATTTATCCTGCTTTCTGTAAATGGACAGAGCATTGAATGTTCCAGTTTCATTATTTATATAATGTGCAGTTTGACTATTTCTGGCTGAAATAGCTGCCGTTTTTGTATTAATTGCATTATTTTGTAAGATGTTTTATTGTGTCATAGGCATCTATTTTTTAAAGTTGTATATATTAATTTTATAAATGTTGTCGGTGCAACTCTCGCTTAAACATAGCAGTAACGTCTTCTGATTAGAAAATGGCAAATAAATGTCGGTAGGTAATTGTGCAATGTCAATTTGCGGTAGAATGCCTAAATTAGCGATCCTGCTTGGAATATTTTTTTACTGCGTAGCACAGTGCTTCTTATTGCTGTTATTCTCTAAAGCCATGTTATACATCCCGTTTCCTTGATGGCACAGATTCTCCGAGCAGAGTCAGTAACACAGCTAATGTATATGTAATGACTCAGGACTGTTACACATGGAAAGGGATTTGTTACTTGAGTTATGGTCTTTGTATCTACTTGCCTGGGAACAATTTCTTGTCTTCCTAATTGGCGATGGAAGTGAACAGTCTTAGGACTGTAGTTTCAAAATGCAAGCAGCTGCTCATTTTGCTTAAGAATTGCAATTAAATGCTATTAGAATTAATTTTACGGCTTTTGAAAAAGTTTATTTATTTTTTTTTACCTTGGATTTGCATCTGAGTGAGTGTGCTTGTGTTTAACTGTTTGTGTGGAATGCAGTTGGTGTATCATCTGAATTCAAGTAAGGGCTTGATCCACTTTAATTGCTTGCTAGTTCGTCTGCGTTCTGGTTAGGATTGTTGTTATGGCGTGTGACCATACCTTTCAATTGTCTAGATTTTTGCCTCAAATTTTTATTATGTTCCTCATAAAATTTGTGATTCTCTGGATTTTTGTGGCAAATCAGTGAGTATTGAATTCAATAAATAATGACAGGATTTTGAGTTTCAGACTTCATATATTTCAGAAATTGCATGGTAACACAAAACCTTTTATTCTAGCAACTTTCAAGTTTATAGTACATATTTAAATTTAATATTTAAAAATTGTCCCTATTTTTGGGGCTTTGTCCAGAGCCAGGCATGTGACATTCTTGCATGTCAAGCCAAGTGGGTAAATTGCTATTTTGTACTGGAAGGGTGCAGCCAGCAGCGGTTTAGTAGACTATTTTGTGGACTATAGCAGAAATACTGACAGTGAAGGCACATTTGTCTTCAGTCTAAAGGTGTACAGAGTTTTATCTCTTCATTTTTTGTCAGGGCAGTGCTTTGGTATGCTTGGAGAATCTGAGATATGATGAATGGCAGGAACATTGTTAGTCTATGGATGTCTAAACAGGTTGTTTTGTGTTTGTAGTGATGCTTGTATCAGTTTGTTATTTCTTTTAAATGCATTTTTTCCTCTCTTATCAAACATGCAGTTTGTACAGTACTGAGTATAGCTGTACAGTGCTGTTATGTCGCACTAGGATATGGTGACAGTCTTCTTTTCCCCACTGGTAATACTCTTGCAGTTAATGACTGTCTAATATAGATGTTCCATTTTTAATGTCTGGATAGTGATGAAACACTACACGCAGTGCACTGTTGGAGCATCAGTAATGTCAAGGATTGTTTTTTTTTTTTTACCTTTTTTTCTCCCTCCATGTGGAGTTACCACCTGTCCCTCTTTCAGCAGAGTGGTCCCTGTTTGGGTGCTTGCATCTTGTGGGTGGGGCTTAAAATGCCAAATATCCTGAGATTTTTGTGATAAAATATATTGGGTTGTATGAACAATTATTTTGTTCATAGGTTGGTACTAGGCTATCTGACCGAGGGAATTTATAAGCCTAGCCAGAATGTGTCAGCTTTCGCTGCCCCATTGATTAATTAACTATGCCTCTGTTGAGCAGAGCCAATGACGTGATCCCCGGGGTGTATTTTCTGTTTCCCATCCACTTGTCAAGGTTTCTCTTGAAGAGTGTTAGTGAGGGGCTCTGCCTAATGTAATTAGGGATTTTTTCCCAAATCATGGGGAGTCTCTGTGACAGGAATCTGTCGCTCCAGCATGTTCTATTTATTGTTGTGGTGAGGTTTAGCTTACATTTCTTTAGGTGTAGCATATCTATTAATTCTGACTTGGACATGGCTTTGTAGTTCAGACAGAGATCACCTCTGAGTAAACGATATGCCACTGAGTATAGCCAGAGTTTTTTCAGTCTGGTTGCATAGGACATATGTTTGAGGCCAGTAATCCTCTTGGTGAGGTACTTTTGTGGTCTTTCCAGCTGTTGGAAGTGTCTTGTGAGGTGCATCCCAAATGGGGCATTGTACTCTATGATGGGCCTGATGAGTGACGAGTAAAGGGGCACTATAACTTCTCTATTTCTAGATGCGAACCCTTTAGTAATTAGATGGGCTACATAGAAGGATTTCCTAACTACCTTGGCAATATGATTGTCAAAAGAGAGATTACTATTTACCCGAGTCCCCAGATCTCTTATTACCTCTTCTGTATTAAGGGGGCTGCCACCTATGTTGTAATTCGTGGGTGTTTTGTTTTTCCCAAACAGAATGACTTGAGGCCATGACTTTGACACCAGGTGTTTGTCTCGGTGAAGCCCTTTTGGAGGATGTCTGTGTCAGCCGGAGTGTCAATTATGGCTCCCAGTTTGCAGTCATCTGCAAACTTGATCAGCCATAGTCCTCCTGTGTTTGCCTGTACTTCTGAGAAGTATATGCCAAACAGTATCTGAAACACCTTAATATTATTATGAAACAATACAAAAATACTTATATTGTACAAGAGTGCGTTTTTATTTTGGCATAAAGGTCAAGTTCGGGTCTTTATGCTACCTGTTGCTATAATTTGTCTTGCAAAATCTCACATTTCTGTAGAAAATATATGACAGTCCTACCTCCATATAATTTCCATATATTGTAAAATGGCTATATTAGGAAACTGTTTTATAGTCAAGTCTGTTAAATGTTCTATATATCTAAACTTTGCGCATGCTACTTTTTGAACCAATGTAAACTAGTCACTGTCTCTCTTTACTGTGCACTTCTGGGCTAAACCTGAAAATGATACATTTGGAACCACATTTGATCCCATTTAATTAATTAAACTTAAATAAAATGTACATTAAAATGAGCTTGTTCATTGGACCAAGCCTCCTACCCAATTATCAAATGAATAAGTAAATGATGACACATCTCATTTACTATGCTGCCATTATTTTTAATGGTGTTAACTCCATGGTATGGGATATTGACTTGTACGCAGTTTTTACTGCACAAATCTGAGAGCTAAAAATATTTATTTTATACTATATACCTATTTGAACTTTGCTACAGTATCCCTTCTTGATTACTGCTTTTTTAGTAGGGCACTGGAATTCTGACTGCTTTCACCCTTGATAATGCTGTGGGATGATTTTTCTAACCATTTTGGATGGAAACTATTTTTTCTTTTTCTCTAGCCTCTTAAGACTTATAACCTTACACAACTCTATAAGATTACTTTTAGAAATACTGACCCTTCTGGATTATCTCCATTTCAAGGCAATGTTTCCATGTGCTTTTAAAGTGGCCCTTTAAATTCTGTCCGTCTTTACCTTGGGTTCTTCTGCTGAATGACTTACAGACACTTGTTAGTCTTTTTCAGTTCAAAGTTATTTTTTGTACTGGTCTCTTAACATGGACGGGACACTATATTCCTAAATATGAACAAGTACCTATTCATACCTGTGCCTCCTTTCTCCCCTCTGTCAGTTAAATATTAGATCATTGTCATATTAGTTGCATCTATTCTTAACCAATGCTTTCATATTATATTTAACTTGGTATGATTATTTAATTTTATAGTCTTTTGGACTTCTAAACAAAATTATTTAGATGTTTTTGTATTTTTTGAAGACTGCAACATTATCTTACAGTGTTTTTGTAACACTATGGGACTTTTCTGTCTGGGCCTTGGCTGAAAATAGGCACCTACCCAGTTGTACTTTCCGGGTAATCAAATAAGCACAGCATTATCGCTTTCAGGGAGCAGAGAGTCTCTGACATGTACAGAATGACTGAGTTAAGAAGTTCAAAGGTATGCCTCATAGTCTGATTAGACTTTTTTTTGGGGGGGAGATGACAAAACATATAAACGCCTAACTCTCTTTAATGGAATGCAGTTATAAATAAAACATGCCTTAATATGCGTTGTAGCAGCATCTTGAAAATAAAGTGCAGTTCAGTACTGTTCATTAAAGCAAATGCATATTTCTGAAGACTATTTATCTAAAATATGTTTTCTTTATTTTTCGTCATCTTATCTAGTCTGTACTTCTGTCATCCACATTTTTGTCACATGTTTTGGTCTGCTCCATGCAAAATGTGTGTGTGTATATGTTTTATTCTAGCAACTTTCTTATGTTTACAAGAATCAATACTTAAAATTTGTCCCTGATTTTGTCCCTTTGTCCCAAATTCTTGAGAAAAGAGGTTGATAGATATGAGCCTCTCCAAGCAATTCTGGGCTAAAACTTTTCTTCTATTGCAAAGCATCTTATCTTAGGTTGTAAAAGAAAAGGCAAAATGTTGTAGCTCCCCTACCCATACTTATACTTCCCAACTGTCTAGAATTTTGTAAAATGTCTAGGTTTATACTTCATGTAACACATGAATTTAGGGTGAGAAACTATACTGTAGGCTTTAAACAGGTCAAGGAAAAAGGCGAAACACGTTTGCCTGAGTCCCTGTTTTTGTTTATGGTGTCAGTGACTGGCAGTAGAGCAGTAGTTGTACTGTATGCTGGGTGGAAGCCATTTCAGGTGGATGTTAAGAGCTGTTCTTGTATGAGATAGTGAGGAGTTGTTTATGAATACATCTTTTGTTAAAGTCACATTTAGTCAAAACTAGACAAAATAGCTCTGCTACAAACAAAATGTAGTATTTTCCAAAAATACACAAGGGCTGAAAATAGCACTACAAGTGTTTTTTTTGGGGAGGGGACTGAATTATATACACTAATTCCACAGATGCACCAACTCAGAGATGGGAACATTTCTTAAAACAGGGCATCACTACTGGCATACAGACATCACACCATCAGTGATTATCCACAGAAAAAAATTCAACCTGAAATACATCCACAACATGTTTGTGGCTAAACATGATTCTACCACATGTGCTTTCTACTAAAGGAGACAATGTTGCACTTGTTTGCATTTAATCTGAGCCTGTTTTCCATACACTAGTTATTGGTAAAGGATAGGGGAATTGGGGCTGTTTGCAGTCATTTGCAAACATAGTTAACCAGAGCTCCTTGTTTATAGCCTACAGATTTAAAAAAAGTAAATGCCAAAAGAAGGTGTTAAAATACCGAGCACTCGGGACAGGACTGGTTGTCTTCATGCTTCTTGGTAAGACAGTTGCCACTGACACTATTAAGATTCTATGTTTTAGACAGTCTTCTATCCATCTTACCATCATCACTAAACCCCCTTTTTCCCCATTTTCTACATGGGGTCAGGGATCATGTTAACTGTCACCATCTCTCAATTCTGCCTTCTTCAACACTCATGCCTGACTGTCGCAGACCTTCTCTCACACAATCCATCCACCTCTTTGCTGGATGCCCTAATTTCCCCTGACCTTCTTCCTGTCTGTCCCAAATCGTCTTTACCAGATTGTCTTCTGATTTTCTGTACATGTGCCCAAACCACTGTAATCTGTTCTTTGATCTTTTCTGCAGTTGGAGCTACTTTAGCTTCTGCTCTTTTGTCCTCATTTCTTCATCTTTATCATAACTGCTGTAACCTTATCTGAGCCTGCTGCTTTATCATAACTGCTGTAACCTTATCTGAGCCTGCTGCTTTATCATATCTGCTGTAACCTCATCTGAGCCTGCTGCTTTATCATATCTGCTGTAACCTCATCTGAGCCTGCTGCTTTATCATATCTGCTGTAGCCTCATCTGAGCTTGTTGCTTTATCATATGTGCTGTAACCTCATCTGAGCCTGCTGCTTTATCGTATCTGCTGTAACCTCATCTGAGCCTGCTGCTTTATCGTATCTGCTGTAACCTCATCTGAACATGCTGCTTTATCACATCTGCTGTAACCTCATCTGAGCCTACAGCTTTATCACATCTGCTGTAACCTCATCTGAGCCTGCTGTTTTATCACATCTGCTGTAACCTCATCTGAGTCTGCTGTTTTATCACATCTGCTGTAACCTCATCTGAGCCTACTGCTTTATCACATCTGCTGTAACCTCATCTGAGCCTGCTGCTTCATCACATCTGCTGTAACCTCATCTGAGCCTGCTGCCTTATCACATCTGCTATAACCTCATCTGAGCCTGCTGTTTTATCACATCTGCTATAACCTCATCTGAGCCTACTGTTTTATCACATCTGCTGAAACCTCATCTGAGCCTGCTGCTTTATCACATCTGCTGTAACCTCATCTGAGCCTGCTGCTTTATCACATCTGCTGTAACCTCATCTGAGCCTGCTGTTTTATCACATCTGCTGTAACCTCATCTGAGCCTGCTGCTTTATCACATCTGCTGTAACCTCATCTGAGTCTGCTGCTTTATCACATCTGCTGTAACCTCATCTGAGCCTGCTGCTTTCCCTGACTTCATTTGCCTTAGTGCTATTCTTGCCTCTTCTAGAATGGACACCTCTTTTCTCATTGTAGGCTGTGTCTGGGGCAGTACAGCTTTTATGGGGTTTTCTTCATTCAGAATGTGCTTAAAGTGCTCCTTCCCTCTTCCTTTGATGTCCTGTGCAGTGGTGAGCAGGTTTTTTGCTGGCATCCCTTATGAAGGGTACGTGTTTTCTTTATCTTTCTGTCTTTGCCTTGCAACCTTATACAGTGTCTTTGTGCCACCTAGTGAGTCACTTTTCAGAAGCTGATAGAGTGCCTCTGATGCCATTTTCTTTGCTATTGCAACTCCTTTCTTAGCTTCTTTGCTAGCCAACCAGTTTACCTTCCTAGCCTGGTCAGTCTTTTCTATCTTCCACTTTTTCCTGAACTGCTTCTTTCTTTCTTTTTATGACTTCCTGGACTTCTGTATTCCACCATCACCTTTCCTTATGAAAAGAGAAAGGCCTCCACTCTGGAATTACTATGCCTGCATGATTCTTTTTTGATGCCTTTCTCCGCCTTGTTTCTGATAGTCATAGTGAAGTAGGAGTTATGGTGTTAGGTAATAGGTATACAAATTTAGCTGTCCTTTTTGGCTGGATGTATCTGCTTTCTAAGAGCCTTTGTCTGCATTTTGATGTCTGTAGGTTGAGAGGCATGGTGACCTTAGTTTGTTTAGGTATGTTTTTATAAGTTGCTGGTGACATGAAAGGGGATTTGTAATGGGCTAATATGTCATAGATTATCTTATTTACATTAACAATGCATAGGGCATTTCTAGATCATTATTTCACTGTATAAGCCTAGTTATGATGGAGCTCTGGAGGTATATAGATAACCCTCCACCAGCCATGGGGACTTTCAAAGTAAAGAATCTGAATGAGTAGTAGGCATTGAAGTTGGGCATGAAGGGTGTGTTCTCAGCACACAGGATGGTATCATATGAGTCCTAGCTTATCTTCAAATGTTCACTTTAAATCACTTTTATCCCCTGTCAAATAAGGTGAAAAGTTTGAATGTAAAGAAAGTGATATTGATACTGGAGCACAATGTTTTAATAGCCAGTAAGCAAGCAATAGTAATCCGCAACATGCACACATCCTAGCTACAGAGTGGTACCAACTAATCTGCAGTAGGTATCCTGTCTATAGTGGCTAACATATGAGTAAATTCCCCAGCTCAGTGAATACCTGCAGTTACTTCAGAGTGTTTGATTGCCTCAGAGTGTAGAAGGAGGTAAAACAGCCCATCTGCAACTATCCCACCTGTCTACCACAGTTGTTTACTGTATTACAATTATATTAGGTATCAGAAGATGCCAGGGCAATCCTATAGGCTAGGCTTATAAAGGTTCCAAGTCCATTAGCCTAGTACACATCTATGAGCCTATGAGAAGATACCTTTTAGTGTTAACCATCTCCATGAACATTGTATTAGAGATCATTTTTCTATATATCAACTGAATGTATATTGCTGTCTTTTCAAACATGATGTCAAAGCATCTTCAGGTGATCTTTACACATCCCCAAAAAACAGTGTCACTCCAACCCTGATAGTTGACTAACCAGACTGCACCCTCCCCCTTTGCAGATTCCTGGATCCGCCACTGAACACAGTGTGCTAGCCACAGAAGATCTGGCCTTCACTGGGTGATCCCTTCCTGCCTGGATTAAAGAAATTGAAAATTGTTCCATTTGTGACACCCATGCACCCTCTGGGAAAAAACACAGCTGGCAGTAAATATCATGGGCATAAAAAACACTGTTCTGTACCTATAGTAATAGTTAAGTCGCAGTTGAGACTTTTGGGACAAGCTTGGAGAGGAAGTGGAGATACATTCTTCACGAGATGCAGTCTTAATGAAAGACCAAATATGTCTTTTCACAAACAAATGCATGAATACCAAGAAAACTATTTCAGGAAACTAAGTTTGACTATGAAGAAACAGTTCAGAAGGCAGATGTGAAAACTTTAGTCATGAATTTTAGGTCCTAGAGTGTACTTGGGATAATCACAGAAGATTTACGGTGAAGGCCCCATTGAAAAAAATACTCACTCCTGCAAATGGTTGTGAACAAGAATCTTGCCTTTCACCATGTCTTGGACAGCCAAAAGGACTAAAACATGAGCCTTAATGATACATTGTTTAAGGCCTCAGCTGAGCAAATGTCTGAAATAAGCCAATTTCACCACAAACTAAGGGGGAATAAGGGTCTCAATAACTAAGATATTTTCCTAAAGTTAGCTTTACAAGAAGCCCTAGTGCATTGGTAGCAAATCCATGTCATATGGGCCCAAGGTATCATAAAATATTTTGCTGGCACATGCCTACTTCCCACATTCCAAAGACATGCAGTTTGTAGACTGGGCACTCTAAAATGACTATAGGTGTGAGTGTGCAAGTGTGTAGTGTGGAAGAAATATCGTGGCAGGGCTAGCCACCTGGTGATATAAACCTTGCCTCTAGATGATTGTCACTGTTGTAGTGACACCTTCACCCTATGTGCAAAAATGAGAAAAAGGTTTTGTGGATGGATGGATGGATGGATGGATGGATGGATGGATGGATGGATGGATGGAGTGTATGTTTATAAATATGTGTATGTTTACTTATATGTTTTTACATACATATGCATATATCTTTGCATTCACACATACATTTCTAGTTGCATATAGTTGCAGTTATGTAATGTAAATTTACATTGTTGCCCAACTTCTACTTTTCTTTCAGCTGTTGCCATTAGAGGTCACCACAGCAGATCATCTGTTTCCATTTCTTCCTGTCCTCTGCATCTTACTCTGTCACACCAACCACCTGCAAGTCATCTCTTATCACATCCATAAATCTTATCTTAGGCCTTCCTCTTTTCCTCTTAACTGGCAGCTTCATCCTTAACATCCTTTTCCCAATATACCCAGCATCCACCCTCAGCACATGTTCAAACCAATGCAATCTCGCCTCTCTGGCTTTGTCTCCAAACTGTCCAACCTGGGGTGACCCTCTAATATACTTATTCCTAATCCTGTCTACCCTAGTCACACCCAGTGCAAATCTTAACATCTTTAACTCTGCCACATCCAGCTCTGACTCCTGCTTTTTTGTCAATGCCGCTGTCTCTAGCCCATATAACATAGCTGGTCTCACTACCCTGTTATAGACATTCCCTTTCACTATTACTGGTACTCGTCTGTCACAAATCACTCCTGACACTCTTCTCCACCCACTCTAGCCTGCCTGTACTTTCTTTTTTACCTGTCTTCTACACTCGCCATTACTCTGAACTGTTGATCCCAAGTATTTAAACTCATCCACCGTCACCAGCTCTAGTCTCTGCATCCTCACTATTCCTCTATCCTCCCTCTCACTCACACACATATATTCTGTCTTAGTCCTGCTGACCTTCATTCCTATCCTCTCTAGAGCATATCTTCACCTCTCCAGGGTCTCCTCAACCTGTTTCCTACTCTCACTACATGTCACAATGTCATCTGAAAACATCATAGTCCATGGGGACTCCTGCCTGATCTCGTCTGTCAACCTGTCCATCACCATTGTAAATAAGAAAGGGCTCAGAGCTGATCCTTGAAGTAATCCCACTTCCAACTTAAATGCATCTGTCACTCCCACTGCAGGTCTCACCACTGTCACACTACCCTTGTAGATATCCTGTATGACTTTTACATACTTCTCTGCCACTCCCGACTTCTTCATGCAATACCACAACTCCTCTCTAGGCACCCTGTCATATGCTTTCACTAAGTCCACAAAGACACAATGCAACTCCTTCTGACTTTCTCTGTACTTCTCCAACACTCTCCGAGCAAACATTGCATCTGTAGTGCTCTTTTCTGGCATGAAACCATACTGCTGATCACTAATCATCACTTCCATTTTTAACCTAGCTCCCACTACACTTTCCCATAATTTCAGGCTGTGACTGATCAGTTTTATCCCTCAGTAGTTACTACAGCTCTGTACATCGCCCTTATTCTTAAAAATCGGTACCAAAACACTTTTTCTCCACTCCTCAGGCATCCTCTAACTTTCCAAGATTTCATTAAACAATCTGGTTAAAAATTCCACTGCCATTTCTCATAAACACCTCCAAGCTTCCACAGGTATGTCATCTGGACCAAATGCCTTTGCATTCTTCATCCTCTTCATATCTATCCTTACTTCCTCCTTGCTAATCCATTGCACTTCCTGATTCCTTATCCCCACATTATCCAACCTTCTCTCCCTCTCATTCTCTTCATTCTTCAGCCCCTCAAAGTACTTTTTCCATCTGCTCAACACACTCTCCTCACTTGTGAGTACGTTTCCCTCATTATTCTTTATCACACTTACCTGATGCACATCTTTCCTAGCTTGGTCTCTCTGTCTAGCCAATTGGTACAGGTCCTTTTCTCCCTCCTTAGTGTCCAACCTTTCATAGAACTCTCCATATGCCTTATCCTTAGCCTTTGCCACTTCTTTCTTTGCCATGCACCTCATCTCCTTATACTCCTGTCTACTTTCATCATCTCTGTGCCAATCCCACTTCTTTTTCTCCATCCTCTTTCTCTGTATACTCTCCTGTACTTCCTCATTCCACCACCAGGTCTACTTGTCCTTCTTTCTCTGTCCAGATGTCACACCAAGCACCTTTCTAGCAGTCTTCCTTACTGGCTCTGCTGTAGTTACCCAGCATTTCAGTAACTCTTCACTGCCACCCAGTGCCTGTCTCAACTCTTCTCTGTCCTCCACCTCACAATCACCCTTTTTCAATTTCCACCATTTGATCCTTGGTGCTTCCTCACACTCCTTCTCCTCTTCTTGATCACCAACATAATTCTACAGGCCACCATTTAATGCTGCCTAACTACATTTTCCTCTGTCACCACTTTACAGCCTCCAATCTCATTCAAACTGGCCCTCCTGCATAGGATATAATCCACCTGTGTGCATCTCCCTCCACTCTTGTATGTCACCCTATGCACCTCCCTCTTGCTAAAATATGTATTCACCACAGCCATGTCCATCCTTTTTGCAAAATCCACTACCAACTGACCTTCTGCATTTCTTTTCTTAACACCATACCTACCATCACTCCTTCATCCCCTCTGTTCCCTTCACCAACATGCCCAATGAAATTTGCTCTGATCACCACTGTCTCACCCTTGGGTACAGTCATCACCACTTCATCCAACTCACTCCAGAATTTTTCTTTCTCATCCATCGCACACCCAACTTGCAGAGCATATGCACTAACAAAATTTATCATTACACCATCAATTTCCAGCTTCATAAACATCACTCTGACACTCTTTTCACCTCCAAAACAATCTTGGCTTACTGTTCCTTCAGGATAATCCCTACCCCATTTCTACTCCCATCCACACCATGATAGGACAAATTGAACCTGCCTCCAATACACTTGGCCTTACTTCCCATCCACCTGGTCTCTTGCACACACAATATATCAACCTTCCTTCTGGCCATCATATCAGCTAGCTCTCTCCCTATACCAGTCATAATGCCAACATTCAAAGCTCCTACCCTCACTACCACACTACTTACCTTTCTCCTCTCTTCCTGCCTTCAGGCATGCCTTCCCCCTCTTCTTCTCCTTAACCTTCTTCAGCCAACAGTAGCCCAATTTCTGCCAGCATCCTGTTGGCTAACAGTACTGGTGGCAGTCATTGTTAACCAGGGCCTTGACCAGTCCAGTATGTAAATCTGTATTGTTTTCCACATATCTCATTTAGCAAATGTTTTACTCTGGATGCCCTTCCTGATGCAACCCTCCCCATTTATCCGGACTTGGGACCAGTACGAAGAAATGCACTGGCTTGTGCATCTCCAGTGGCTGGGTTACATTGTTATCCTGCCATTATTTTAAAACCTATCTAAAATTAAGAGGAAATGCAAAATGTAAAAATAGCAAACAGATCCACAGCCATGGTACTGACAAACAAAGGAAATCTCTAATAATCAAGTAAACTTTTCTGTTTGTCTTCACAAGAATATGTGTTTTATTCCAAAAACAGCTGAGTGCTTTCATCCTATAACAACAAATGGACTTTCTCAAGACTGTTAAAACATTCTTGACTCCACTTTAAATACTAAGAATCAATCATATGAAGAGCATCAGCCAATCAAAATCAGCAAGTAAAATTATCATGACCAGAATGGTTCCCCCAGATTTAATAAAATCCATGTAGAAATAGTGCAAGCCCTACACAGAGTGTACCATGGTCATGTCTGCAGCTCCCCCTCAGCAGCACGCCTTGCATTTTAATGAAGGCACGTTACTGAGAGAGAGCTGTATACACGGTTACTGAATCAGTGTAAGGGGTGTGTTACAGTGCTCGGAGGTATGTAACACACCCCCTGCACTGTCAAAGTGCCAGATGGCATTACAATAGTAAAGTGAACTGTTTCCCTGCCCTATTGTAAAAGTTATATGTAGGGGGTGTGTTACAGTGTCCGTAACACACCCCAGCACTGTCAAAGTGCAGTATGGCACTAAATTATTAAATGTAAATTGTGTCCCTGACAGTAGTAAATTATTACATGTAGGGGGTGTGTTACAGTGTCAATAACACACCTCCTGCACTGTCAAAGTGCCATACAGCATTGAAATATTACATTGTGTGTTCTTGATCAGTTGTAAAATATATATGTAGGGAGTGTGTTACAGTGTCTGTAACACACCCCCTGTACTTTCAGAGTGCCGTATGGCAGTGACATTAAATGTTTAAATATTATATATTATATGAAACATTTTATTATTATTATTTTTTTTTGTATTTATTGTGTGTTTGCATGGCATGGTGCAGCGCTTAGCAATAAACACGTGCCAGACTTCTAAAAATAGAAACTGGATACTTTTAATTTTAAGAAAAAGGTCAAGTTTAAGCATAGCTGAGTGGGTTTGTGTGGTGTGGTGAGGTGCTCAGCAGTGCTTAAGCATAACTGAGACCTATATAGTACAGTATAGCTCTGATCACCATATCCTCGGTAGCTGAATAATTAGAGTGATGATTTTGTGTGCAGTAGGTGCATGGTCTGAATACCGGCCATTCAGCTTTTTACATGCAATAGGGAAATGTTTTAAATGCATTTTTTTATGTATACATTGAAATTTGTTAACCGGGTTAGTCCAGCTTGACTAGAAGCTCATATTTAGTGAAGACCTGAGTATAAAAGGCCCAGTTACACACATGTCCAATACATTAAAGTTACACTACCAGATGATGTAGTGCAATGCAATATGGTTAGGGGATGTAAAGTAAAATAGATACACATAATAATGAATTATCCTTAATGAAGAAATACTTTCAATCATTTTTTTTTATTTTGTAAAAAGTGTAGTTTGCCTGTAGCTAAGCTCGGCTAAGTGTAGACAAGCAATGCTCAAACAGTACCTGATTTAGCAGTACTTAGAAATGTGCACCTGTGCTTAGCTGGTTTGGTCACTGCTAAGCAATCCCAGTTTAAGCAATCCTCAGCCAAGCCGGTTTGCACTCTGCTTAGCATTGTTAAGCATTGTCAGTTTAAGCACTGCTCATCTAAGCTTAGTGGGTTTGTACAGCGCTAAGTTTTGCTTAGCATTTTTATAAATGGTCCAATTGTGGCAAAGGGTGGGAAAATAGCCTTATTTAAGCTGCACAGGTGGGAATGCAGCCAGGACCTGTTTGAGTTTAATTACTACAGGAGTTATGGCTGGAGTCAGATAGGGAGTGCACTTTCGGGTGCAGCACTGGGGCATGTTGGAGCCCAGGGTCATGGTTGGGGTCCTTGTCAAAGACTATGGCGGCAGACTGCTGAAGGGCCAGTACCAGGGCTCTGTATACAAGTCTAAGGCCTGGGACTATCTGGCACATCACCTCACCAATGCTACTGGAATCCCCCACACTGGTGAATAGGTGCATCATCATTATGATTACTTAAAGTGGAGGAAGGTGGACTTCTTGGCTCAATGGATCCAAGATGCTCGGGACTGCAATGCCCCAGAAGTTTGTAACTATAGAAACTATTGCTTTACCAAATTAAAGCATAAATATCTGATAGACAGGTATGCATAATGGTGTGTTTCCCTTCCCACAGCTGCAGAGCAAAGGTCTCACAACTTGGAGACCCACGCAGGGCACCTAGCAAGGATATGCTGAGAGTGTGGTGAGTACAGATATATCTTTCAATATATAGTAATATAAATAAGAAAGAGTACAGTAGTAAATGCCAGTAGGTATATTCTGTTCTGAGTATACTGCAGTAACATTAGTAATGTGTAGGATGACATGTGTATATGGTATTAATACTAATGATCTGGTAATAAAGTACACTGTCATTCTAAATGTGAAGGGAATAAATAACTTACATTCATGATCTACAGTAAATACAATACAACTGCAGTCAGAATTCTGAAGGAAATAAAGTTAGTATTGCATAGGTTCTGTAATAACAGCACACCTTCAATGCATGCATTATTTAAACTGGAGAACAATAAAGTTTGTCAAATGTATACTAATGACTGTGTCATGTCACTCTCAATAAAGCTTTTTTCTGCCAATAGTTGTGTGTATTCTGGTCTGTTGTTGAAGAAATCCAATCTTACAGGTGCTGCAAAGCAAATATGGGTATAACACCATAAAGTGACTGATGTTTGGCTGCTAAAGAACTGTTATACTAAAGTGTAGATGTGGAACTGTACAACAAGATAGAATGCAATCTGATATATCATCTGCACTAACATGTGAATCTTGAATAGTAATGTGTAAGGTTTTAAAGTTTTTCTCTCTCAGGATTGTCTTGTGTTAACATTTCCATTTCAGCTATATGTATTTCTGAATGTAGGTATGCTGATGCAAGCAGGTATGACACAGTAGTAGCCGTAGACTGCAAATATACCATCTGCAAATGTATATGGGTCAGATAGGCATCCCAGCACCCTGATATGGTCTGTACAGATCACATGTATTCCCATCCACTAGGGGTTAATTGTGTAGAGTATGAATACACACTTTACCTACTATCTCTGTCATGTCTGAATCTCATGCATGTATGTTCAACTGTCACTGTAGTCTTCTGTGACACTCTACTGATATTACCAGGTCAGACTTTGTCAGCAGGCGAGCTGTAGGCACATGTCAGTCAGCCAATGCACAGCAGTGTTCCAGTAGTTCAGTGTGATAAGCAATATATAAGTTGTTATTTTTTCCACACACAGACCAGGGTTTCAATCCAGGGACCAGTAGTAAGATTTATTTACAGTAACAGACAAGTAGTCCCGACTATTTATAGAAACAGTTACATACTGTTAACAGATATTCTCCACACAGGATTTACAGGTAAAGAAATGTCTGTAGTAGCTGTATGAAGGATATTGTAATGTCTGTGTCCAGATGTGCTAGTGTGTAAAAAGCATTGCTCATCCAGGTGATAAGGCTCCATTAAATAAAATGTCATAAAGTACACTACTATTCCAACTGAATAAGACAACTGAAATGTTCTACTGCTGGTATGGCTGTATGCCTGATGCATCTGTGAATATGTGCTGATAGTTTAACCCCATGGCTATGAATGACAGCAGGATAGGTATAAATTCCCTGCACTGTGCACGATACATGTCTGTCAAGTGTCATGCCATCACAGCTGGTGATCACTGTTGCCAATAATCTTGGACACAGATATAAATCCAGTTGAAGTATGCCAGTAGCACACCAACTCAACATCAGTGCAGGCTATACCTTGCTAGTCATATATGTTCCTCTGACACATAATAGTCCCTGTAGTTATAGTTTATACAACTTGGCCCATACCATCCCATGTGGATGTTTGAGAGGTATGTACGTGCTACAGAAGCTATAGGGCACAAGTAGATGTAAAATAAGAGCAGATCATTAAAGTATTGAGCAGTACTGTTGTGAAAATATAGCCGATACAGTTGGTAATGGAATGTCTTTCTCTCCCCCACCCCTTATCTGCATCACAAATATTTATTTTATACTACAGGTATCATTTCATGTCCACATATTTTGTTCTCAAAAACTAATGTTGGGCCTTGTGTTGTATTATTGGTTATATATTACAATGGTTGCATACTAATATACCTTGCTGAAATTCCACTGTTGTTGGCCTTTTGCAGTACCTGTTACTGGCATGCTGTTACAATACTAACTGCTATTCCAATTATGCCTGTGTTCTGTATGATATGCAATTTTATTGTTCTGGGATAATTGGAACACCCATGCATGCTATTACAACTAATGTTTAAATGTTCTGTTCATGACTAACCTATACACCTTGACAAACCTCAACACCATAGCATGATTGGGTAGGCCAGTTCCAGAGGATCCGCCTATTCCACCACATCTGGCTGTGGCACCGGATCCCAGCACATCTGGGTCTTAACCTGAAGCTGCTCCTTCTGCTGGTCCTGCATCACCTACAGGTGGAACTGTCTCAGGAGACGGGACTCGTTGCCCCCCAGGCACGGGTGCTGAAAAGAGGTTGTCACCCAGACTCAGGTTTCAAGTATGATGTGCAGGGTCATCCAACGTGACTTGGATGATAGACTGCACCAGATTGAGGGCAGACTGCCACATCTCAAGGGGCAGGCTGGCCCTGTTGCCCAACCCCCAGTACAGTCACCTTCAGGGCCATGAAGGGGCAGTGGTGACTGCTCATGGTTATGGATCTCAGTCCCACTGTTGCCATCTGAGGGCACTTGGTCCTCCAATTCCCAACCCTCCCATCCAAGTTGTTTCACCCTCCTCATGTGTCATACACTGCCCCTGTCCACTGTCTTATCTGCCTGCAAATGTAACTTCTCCTACTCCTCCGCAAACATACCTACAACCCGTCCCCAACATCCCACTCTCACCTTAAAAAAATGGGCATCTGTCCCCAAAAAAAAAAAAATTCATCCCATACATAGCTCTCCATTTTGCCCCCCATGTATCCTGCCATAAATCAATCATCCCATCAAATAATCAACGTTATGTTGCCCACACCCCTCCCTGTTGGGTGTGAGGCTCCAAATTCCAAATTCCAAATTGTCCACATCATGCATAGCTGTTGCTGCCCAAGAAATGTAGAGCCACAGTCCTTTCCAATGCCCATCCTCTATATCCCTAGCTGCCTTTCATATTGTATTTTCACATACTTGCCCCCATTTCAACACTTTCCTATCACTCCTTTTTTCTTTTCTTTTTTTTTTGGAAAAAAGCAAAGGTTTAAGTGCCACTTACCCACTTAAACCCACTTAAAACTGCTTTAATAACCTTATCTGATTTAGACATATAATGCAGTAAAGTGATGTAATATTAGGAAAAAAATACACCCCTCACAAGTATTGAACCCAGGACCCTTTGAACTATGGTTCAGTGAAATACAAAACTAGGCCATCTCAGCTCTGGCAAATAAATGATGATTTTGTAAATATATCATGCAGTATAGTGATGTAACAGGGAAAAAAATATACCCCTGCCAAATATTGAAACCAGGACCCTCTGGGCTACAGTTCAGGGCAATACACCACTAGGCCCACTCAACTCTGAGGAATTACTGGTGTTTTTGCAAAGATATCCTGATTACCAGTGACACTACTTCTACATATACAGTAATAAATGACAACATACTTGGGCCTGTGATGCAGACCCCGAACCAGTACACAGTCAAAGACATGTTGATGTATTAACGGGAGGCCTACAATATCAGGTACAGCTGACAACTGTACAGACTGTTGCAGAATGTCCACAGTTGTGTCATCTAGTTATGGCATGGTTGTCATCCAAGGTATTCTGTGTGCTGAAGTACTGGTAAGGCAGTGCAGACTAATTTTACAAAAGCATGACAGACAGGTCAGTGTCACACGTCATAGCCAGCCAAACACACATGTTCATGCCAATCATGTGTAAAACACTGTATGCATGCACATATCTCTTGCAAATGCACCTCTCATAATAATGACTCAGTAGCTTTATCTTTTATTTTCCTAGCATGTCTGACATCTGGGCACCCACAGTTCAGGACCACAGTCCAGTCTGTTGCACAACAACTACATGCTTGTCAAAACAATCTAGAAATAACTGAGCCCTGCAATGTCCAGCAGAACTGATTGCTGCTGTTGGCAGTATCATCTTAAGAGTAAGAAAGTCGGGTTAGACATACATTTACAGAGGAAAATAAACACACATGAAGGCAATCAATCTGGTTAAAAACAGAAGAGGGGAACAACCCTTGCTTCCTCCTTTATTATCAAGCACATGGTCATGTGACCTCTCTTGACCTCTCCACACCAATGATGTCAGTGTAAGAGCACACATACAATCATTCACTCTCTTTATTATTATCAGCCAACACCCCCACTTGCTCAAATAGATTTTAAGGGCATATCTTCAAGTAACTTTTCCTTCACATTCCAAATGTGTAATACATGAACTTTTCAATCTTCGACTTCGTAGCAGGTTTAGTAAAGACATCTGCAACCATGTCCGTTGTCTGGCAATATTCAATGCTTATTTTGTCATCATTAAGTGCTGACCTGACAAAATGATACTTAATGTCAACATGTTTACATCTCTGTCAGCTTACTGGATTCTTCGACAAAGCGATTGTTCCTTGATTGTCCTCAGATATTGTTACTGGCACATACTTGCACTCTCCATCCATTCCACTCAACAGCTGCACATGATACAAACTCTCCTATGCTGTTGCTGCTAATGCCACGTACTCTGCTTCACATGTAGATAAAGTTACCGTTTGTCGCTTCTTTGAGTTCCATGAAATAATAGGCCCGTCTCTATTGAGGCTAAAGCTATAACCTGTTGTACTATGTCTATCGTTTTGATCTGCTGCCCAATCTGTATCACTGTATGCTATACGTTGGTTTCCCTTCACTCTTCTTGTAACACAGCTCTCTGTCCAATGCACCTTTTAAATATCTTAACACATGTTTGGCTAGTGTTAAATGAGATTCACTCAGTTGTGACAAATATTGTGAAAGTTTACTCACAATCCAGCTAAGATCAGGTCTCGTGCTTGTCATAACATATATCAAACTACCCACAAGCTCACAATATTTTCTTGGATCTGTAGATTCACTGTCACATTCAAAGTTTAGTTTTTGTTCGGAAGGGGTACTTCTTATTTTACAATTACACATACCAAATTTCTCAAGAATTTTGGTAATGTACCTCTTTTGGTTCATCTTTACTTCACCACTATTTTGGGTAAAATCAATGCCTAAAAAATGTCTTAGCTTTCCCAGATCTTTCATTTTAAATGTAGCTTTGAACATTTCCTTTACATCGTTTAGTGATTCATTGTCACTAGTTACTATAATGAGATCATCAACCCATATAATTAAAACTGTTTTCTCATTTTCAGATTGTCTAGTGTATACACAAAGGTCTGTGAGGTTTTGGCTAATATTATTTTCACAAAGATAATCGTGCAACATTTTGTTCCAGTTACACCCTGATTGTTTCAATCCGTACAATGACTTATTCAGTTTACAAACTAATTTTTCATCATTATTTGATTCCTTTCAAAACCTTCAGGTCACTCCATATATTCCTTACAGTCAATAGGAGCATGTAAATAAGCCGTTTGTACATCCATCTGGTGCAATTCTAAAATGTACTGAGCTGACATCTGCATTAGACTTTGTACAGATGTCATACTCGCAGTTGGTGCAAATGTTTCATAATCTATACCATCGACTTGACTGTAGCCTTTAGCTACATATCTAGCTTTGTAAGTCTCAGTATTATCTGCATTATCTTTTACCGTGAAAACCCACCTACCCCCCACTGCATTTTTATCTTCTGGCAGTGTGGTGAGTTTAAATGTGTTGCTTTCCTTTAAAGACTTAAGTTCCTCCTTCATAGTTTTGACCCACTTTTCCGAGTTAGACGAAGTCATGGCTTCTTTAAAGCTCTGCAGTGTGTTGCATATTAATTGGTAACAATAGTCAACACTAACTGTCACATAATCATTGTTTTCAACTTTACACTCATTGTCCTTCAAATATGCAGGTGGTTTTCTCTCTCTTTTAGAGTAGTGTGTATCCTGCCTTTCCTCTTCTTGCCTTACTTTTGTGTCTTGACTGTCAGCTTTTGACTCTGACTTAACATGCACACTTCTTCTGGTATTAATATCTTCAGCTATCACTTCTGGGTCTGTCTGAATCTGGCATTCAGCTACATTCTTAGTAAAGAACTTGACTAACCTGTGTCTAACGACCCTTCCTGTATCAGGATAATAGACCAGATATGATGGGCTGTTTTTTATCATATCCGACAAAGATCCCCTTTTCACATCTTGGGTCTAACTTCTTTTTATCTTGTCTGTATGCATAACACACTGATCCAAATTCTCTCATCCTTGAAAGATCAGGTTTTTTCCCTGTTAGCATAAAGAATGGGGTCTGCCCCACACGCCTGTTATAACATCTGTTAAGAATAAAAGCCGCAGTCATTACTGCATATGTCCACAACTCTTTAGGTAATTCACTCTCTATCAACACACATCTTGCCATTTTGAACAGTGTTCCCCAGTTTCTCTCTGCTGTCCCATTCTGATGGGGTGAGTAAGGTGCGGACATTTCGTGTCTTATAACATTTTTACTCAATAGTGACTGAAAGTCTCTCAACATGAACTTCGTGCCATTATCTGATATGATACACTTTACCTTCCCATAAGGAACTGAATCTGAAATAAACTTTTCAGTCGCCTTGACTGTATCACTCTTGGCTTTCAGAAAGTAGACAAATACTACACCCGAATAGTCATCAGTAAATGCCAAAGTGTACTTAAAGCCATCTTTTGCTACTGGCTCAATTGGGCCTGCCAAATCAGTATGGACTAGTTCAAACACAACTTTTGCTCTTGAATCTGGTTCTCTGTTTCTGCTCTGTACAAATTTCCCTTGCTTACAGGTTTCACAATCTAGGTTAGGTTTCTCAAATTTACCTTTAATTTTCATTCCTTTTTCCACTTTTTCTAATTTTGACACATCTTTGAAATTACAGTGACCAAGCATTTTATGCCACGCTTGAATGTCATAACAGCTCTGAGATGCATCATAATGTATCTCACTATCCTTTTCTTCATCATATGTGTCTAACTAATAGAGTCTATCACACTCAATTATGTCAAACCTGGTGCCGTTTTTATAGATGAGTTGGTCCCGGTCTTGCTTAAAGTTGATCGAGGCCCCTTTGGACATTGCTGCCTTAACAGAAAAAATGCTTTGTGGATATGTCGGGATATACATCGCCCGAGTCATCATCACCTTTACTTTGCACCCCTCTGTGTTTAGCAGCCATACCTCTGCATTACCTCTGTTCTGTGCAGCCCCACAGGTTCTCGTTCCATCAGCTAATTCCACAATGTGTTCCTCCGGTTGGAAAGTTGCATCAAAGCATTTAAACTTTTTCAGGTTGTTAATTATGTGTGACGTGGCACCAGCGTCCACCATTAATCCCTTTTTTTTTAATTCACAAATTTGATGCTCATTTATTCTGAAGACAAATGTGTGATCATCTGCATGAGTTGCTTGTTTCACATTGTCTTTCTTCTTTTGTCTGCAGTTACTGTCCCTGTGGCTAGAGTTTTTTATACAAACTACACCACTGTCTCTGGCCTTTATATTCTCTTTGGCATTCTCGTGCCTTGTATCCCTTTTGGCCACAGCTATAGCATATAATCTCTGCTTTTACTCTTTCCACAAGGCCACTTACTTTCATCACATTATCATTACTTATATTGGCATTAAATTTCTCGGTATGTTCATAGCTTCTCAACCTTGTTTTGAACGCACCAAAGCTCAACTTATCATTGTCTTGCATGATGTGTGCTGCAAATGGTTTAAAGATTTCAGGCAACCCTTTCAGAATCATCACAATTAGTAATCCATCACTGAGCTTCTCCCCAGCATTTCTAAGTGTCGTAATGGCCGCCTCAGCCCTAATAATATAGTCTGTGACACTCTCACTGATGACCTTCTGGAGGCTTGTTAATTTGGTCTATAGGCTAATTACCCTTGCCTTCCCTTTCCCGGCATAATGGTCTTTCAGGATCTGAAGTGCTTCTCTACCATAGTCTGTGGCTTCTCTCATGATGAGCGACAAACTTTTGTTGTCAAAGAACTGTATTAGTTCTGCATATGCCTCCTCATTTTTCTCAGCATCGTCATCGCCTTCCTCCTCATTCTCTTCATCTTCTGCGTCTTGCTACACATTTTGCGAAATGGTGTCTTTCAGCCCTAGTAAACGCATGTGCCCCAGAAACTTTGTCTCCCACAACGCATAATTCTTCTCATCTCCATCGAAACATAGTATACGCCATTGACTTCCTACTACCCTCCTGGGCCCATAACCTGTTGGCGGTATCATCTTAAGGGTAAGAAAGTCGGGTTAGACATACATTTACAGAGGAAAATAAACACACATGAAGGCAATCAATCTGGTTAAAAATGGAAGAGGGGAACAGCACTTGCTTCCTCCTTTATTATAAAGCACATAACCATGTGACCTCTCTTGACCTCTCTACACCAACGACATCAGTGTAAGAGCACACATACGATCATTCACTATCTTTATTATTATCAGCCAACAGCTGCTACCACAGTCACTGCCAACCACAGTAGCATGTCAAAGGCCTGGAAAGTGGGACACATGTCACAAATATGAATATGTCACCTAAATCTCCCCTACTACTCTGTGGATGGTACTCTTACTTAACATATGTACCAGAGGCATATGGCTCACCTGGACTGTTATGGGTACCCTCACCCTGGCCATCCAGTTACACAAGAGCTAAGGGAAAAACACTATAATACTTTACACATTACTATTCAAAGTTCACATGTTAGTGCAGAACATATATCAAATTGCATTCTATCTTGTAGTACAGCTGCACATCTACACATTAGCGTAACAGTTCTTTAGCAGCCAAACTTCAGTCACTTCATGGTGTTATACCCATATTTGCTTTGTAGCACCTGTAAAATTGGATTTCTTTAACAATAGACCAGAATACACACAACTATTGGCAGAACAAAGCTTTATTGAGAGTGACATGACACAGTCATTGGTATACATTTGACAAACTTTATTGTTCTCCAGTTTAAATAATGCATGCATTGAAGATGTGTTGTTATTACGGAACCTATGCAATACTAACTTTATTTCCTTCACAATTCTGACTGCAGTTTTACTGTATTTCCTGTAGATCATGAATGAATGTCATTTATTCCCTTCACATTTAGAATGCCAGTATACTTTATTACCAGATCATTTGTATTAATAACATATACACATGTCATTCCTACACATTACTAATGTTATTGCAGTACACTCAGAACAGAATAGACCTACTGGCAGTTACTACTGTACTCTTTCTTATTTATACTACTATATATTGCAAGATATATCTGTACTCACCACACTCTTAGTGCATCCTTGCTAGGTGGTCTGCATGGGCCTCCAAGTTATGAACCCTTTCCTCTGCATTTGTGGGAAGGAAAACACACCATTATGCATACCTATCTATCAGATATTCATGCTATAATTTGGTAAAGCAATGATTCCTATAGTTACAAACTTCTGGGGCATTGTGGTCCCTAGCGTCTTGGATCCATTGGACCAAGTGGTCCCCCTTCCTTCACTTCAGGTCATCATAATGACGATGCACCTGGTCACCAGTGCATGAGATTCCAGTAGCATTGGTGATGTCATGTGCCAAATGATCCCAGGCCTTGGACATGTATTCAGATCCCTGGTAAGGGCCCTGCAGCAGTCTGTCATCATGGTCTTTGACAAGGAGCCCAACCATGACCCTGAACTCTAAGATGCCCCAGTGCTGTGCCCGAAAGTGCACTACCTTTCTTACTCCGGCCATAGCTCCTGCAGTGATTAAACTCCAACAGGTTCTGGCTGCATTCCCACCTGTGCAGCTTAAATAAGGATATTTTCCCACCCTTTGCTGCCATTGGACCATTTTTTTAAAATGTTAAGCAAAGCTTAGCATCGTGCAAACCCACTAAGCTTAGATGAACAGTGCTTAAACTGGCAATGCTCAGCAATGCTTAGTGGTGCACAAACTCGCTTAGCTGAGCTGAGGACTGCTTAGACTGGGATTGCTTTACAGTACTGAAACCAGCTAAGTGGAACTACCCGTTGCTAAGTACTGATAAAACAGGTCCTGTTTGAACATTGCTTGGCTACACTTAGCAGAGCTTAGCTATGGGGAAACTACACTTTTTACAAAATAAAAAAAAATTTTGAA